>NC_134535.1:37281069-37589723 GCF_050624435.1 Tenrec ecaudatus
TAAAGAACCAAAGTGTTGATCAATACATGAATGGATAAACAAAATGTGGTATAGACATACAATAAAATAATAGGCAGACATTCACAGAAATGAAATCCTTATGCATGTCACACATGGATGAATATTGAAACATTATTCTGAGCAAATTAAGTTATTTGAATAAGAACAAAAACTGTTGATCTCACTAACAAGAAATAAGCAAATATTTAAAAATATAAATATTATTAGTCACTACAGAGGGATATATATACATACATACATATATATATATATATATATATATATATATATATATATTGCTTAGGGGTCATTCAGTTACTGTTAATGTTGGCACAACTTGCACAACATGAAGCGCATCTCTGTTCTTGGCCAACATCACTGAATTATAAATATAGACATAAATAATTTACGGACAATAAAATTTAAAAATAGACACAGCTGGATTAAATAGGGACTCTCCCAACCCCTCCAGTTCATTGGAGCAGAGTCAATTCTGTCTCGTAGCACAACTACAGGGCCAGGTAGAACTCCCTCACAGGGTTTCCATGGCTAAAATCTTTACATATAGAGATTGGCACATGATTTTCCTGTGCAGTATCTAGTGAATTTGAACTACTGACCTTTAGTTAACAGTTGAATACTTAACAACGCTACTAATAGGGCTCCTTTCGCCAAATGACCAGATGAGTGTATTTTTCTCCATGACATTGAAGACCTGGCTCTGTGCTAAAAGCTATAGTTTAGTTGAAATAGCTTTCATATTTGCCAATGACATCAGGTCACATCCCACTGTTTTCCTCTAAATAATACATTCTAGTTATTTCTCTGGTGGAAAAATTACTTTAATTCATGTGCTTGTGCTTTTAGTTAATACACAAAAGATATTTCTGAAAGAAAGAAAAAAACCCAAGGTAACTGAAAGTCTATTAAAATTTATTTTAAAAGTGTGTGATATTATAAATTTCAACCTGAGGAATTAAAATGTAGTCTTTGAGGGTACAGCCTTCCATATATATTACAACTCAATACACACACACACACACACACACACACACACACACACACACCCCTTACCACCACCTGGACGAATAAAGTGAGAGAAGGCTGAAATTGTCAATCAACAGAGAGAACACTTTAATTTTATTTGGGTCCACAATCAATACTTATCAAAGTATTAATAAATAAAAATGCATATTTCATTGGACAAGCATACTCAAAAACAATCTTTTTAAAGTCTTAAGAAGCAAATAATATCACTTCGATATCTTAAGGTCACCTATTTCAAGCCATGAACTTTTCAATTACCTCATACACTGGCAAAAGCTGGAAAATAAATAAAGAAGATCAATGAATGACTGATACCTTTACACTAGGGTAGTAGGGAAGAATATTAAATTCCTCAGGACTTCTTTGTAGGCGTGTGTGTGTGTGTGTGCGTGCTTGTAATGACTAATGAAACAAATTCTAGTGGTGCTGTAACTTGGGCACTAGGCTGCAGAATCAATGGTTCAAGCCCACCATTTCCTCCTCAGGGGGAAAATGAGGGTCTTCCACTATGGAGGACCGAGGGATTTAAACTATACAATAACACTACTGAGTTCATTGGCAACCAGCATCTTTAATACTAGCCAATTTTTCAAATATCTATACTGAAAACTCCTGGGCCCACCTGAACATCTGCTTTGGAAATTTATTTTAGGATTTTGAATAGACTCCTCAGCTGGGATACAAATTAATCGCACCAGACATCTGAATATTTGGCTTTCATTTTGAATACATTTAAAGCCTCAAAGTCAGCTTACTCTATTTTTTTCTATTTTCATTATTCTCAACTACCTCCCAAAATGAAGTTCTTTGGATATAAATGCTCTATTATGTGTAGTCCCTACCCAAACACTGTGGATAAAGTAGTAATAAAACAGCCACAGAATACCTACATAAAAATAAATAAAATGTTTATAGGGTCTTATGGAGTTTCAAATCTATGTGTTAAATTATGAAATAGTTTTTTTCAAATGTTTTGCATAAAATATAATCTTCCACCTTAATGCATTCTTGGGAGGATTCTACAGTGCTCTGTGGTATTTATTATTCTTATATTTAGGTTCTTCCCATTTAAAACTTCAGTTTCATATCTGAGTCACACCCCTAGGTCTCGCTAGATATTTTGTTCTCAATTGCTCATTCCAAGGTGCATTCAAAGATTTAGGAGCCTGGGAGTCAAAGAAACAAGAGCTGCTTTTTCCAACTGACGTGTTTGTTGCCATGATTTTTCTAACAGATGGATATTGGTGCCCTTGGTATGGTACTGACCCACACTTTGGCTCTTTGTCATAACTCCATATGACATTGTCACATGATGTTGGAAGATTTTATAGCCACAAAGCCTCATACTGAGGACATCTAGTTTTAGGGTTCCTTTGCTCCCTCTTTCCTCACCACCGGTGGTATCCGATAGCATCTTGCTGCCAGCAGTCCTTGGCCTGATTCAATGAAATATCTAGTGCTCAGCTTCCATCTGGAAGGGGGCTCCATTCATGAGAAGCACCAGATATCTGCCTCACTAATTGGTGCATATGTGTCAAACGCTATTTCCCTTCCCCTCTTCCAACTTTAGCTAGGTATATAGGCATGTCAGACTGGACAGATGCACAATGGGGAAAGGTGTGCCTATCATATCTTCTTGCCGACATTCCCAGTCTGTGCCAATCCTCATGCCGTCAGAGGGAGAATAAGGAACATTCTCCTTTATTCCTCAACCATCACAAGAGATTCTTTCTGGAGATGTTTGGGTGTTGTAGTGTCAACTGTAGGGCTAATTTTGTTGTCTCTGAATAAAACATGAAAGATTTGTAGGAGTTCATTTTTTCTTTGAAAAAATTAAAACATGTGTGTATATTTAAAAAGTCTTGGTTTCAACTTTTGGACAAATTGCCAAATCAAAAGAAACAATATAATTCCCCATCATCATTCCATATGAAAAAAATAATAAGCAGATATTAACAAATATGAAAAATACCAGAGAGTGATGCAACACCAATGTTATATTGAAAGATTAAGAAGAAGAAAAAAACTTCATTGGGATAATATTTAACAGATTGCATCTCCTCCCCCTCTCCCAAACATTTGATCCCAGCTATTGTGAGGTTTCCTCCAGCTAAGTTACCCACACGATACTCAGCTTAGCATATGATGTGTGGTCCATTGACATCGGTCCAGATCTTTATCAAGGGCATCCAAGAAGGAAAAATGTGCTTTGGAAATCATGTATGATTAAAGAAGAAATTTCACAATTATGTGTAACATGATTGAATTATGGAAGGATATGGCATATGTACTGGCTTCCAAGTTACAGCAATTTTTTTTTAAAAAAGGGCACAGATTCAGGAATGGGATTAGGGTTTACTAATTCCTAGCTCCCATTTAAGAGCAATTAGTTCTGACCTCATGGTCCTGCTACACACTCACCTTCATGAAATTATCACTGAAGATCAGGGTGCTATAGCAAAGAGTGGTGAAGAAACCAGATGGTGCCCAGCTACCAATCAGAACAGTTTCTGTGATCTTAAAAGCTTGTATTCAGACAAGCAGCCATCTAAGTGAGGAGTCAACTAAGTGCACACGGAAGAAGCGCCCCATCTCATGTGATCCAAAGATGATAATTACAAAATGTGAACGTGGTGAGGAGAAAAATCACCAGAACACAAATTATAAACACCCAATTTGTGGAGGGCTATGGGGAGCAATGAGGGACCAAAACCCATTTGCAGAGTATCTGCTCAGACTCAGCTGCTGCCAGATCCCCTCCAGCAACAAGCAAGAGTCTCCAACAGCCTCACATCAGGCAGAGACCATTGTAATCTTGATTATGCTGGATGGAACTCGACACTGGGCCAGGTTACCACCCTATAGACACGACCTGAACTTGGTCTGGGTGCAAGTATCTCTTACTGGTTCCATGACAGAAATTTCTTCCCCGGATTTTTTATTAGAAGGTCATTTCCCTTATAATGCATTATTAGTATTTTAATCTGTATGCTATTATGTTTTTTCCCTTACCACCTTAGTGTGATTTTGTTTTCCACTGGGTCTCCCAGCTGTGAAGCACAGGAGTGGATGCATAGTGACAATAATGGTCACAGGGGATCTAGGGAGTGGGTAGAGTGGGTAAAGAGGGAAAGGGGATTTGGGGAGTAACTAATGAAGAGGGCAAGGTGGATGGAGCACTAGAAGGGATGGTGATTGCATAAACCATCTTAAAGGCAATTTGTCCATGGGGGAGGGGATCAGTTCTAAAACTGATGTGGGGTGACTGTACAATTCTCCATGATATAATGGAATGATTGAACTATTGAATAATATGGTATATAAATTACTTGTGAACACAACTTCTGTGGGAAAAGGGGGATATATTTATCTGAAATATAAATGACCAGAAGGGTTAATTGTATGGAGGTCTGAGAAGGAAATAGCTAGTGAGTAAGTGAATAAAGCCAGATTGAGAATGAGGCTGGTATTTGTTCGTTTGTTTTACTAGAACTGTTTCATTGTTTTATTGGTGATAACTTTTAAAAATCATTTTATTAGGGGCTTTTACAACTTTTATCACAATCAATACATACATCAATTGTGTAAGCACATCTGTACATTCATTGCCCTCATCATTCTCAAAACATTTGCTCTCCACCTAAACCCCTGGCATCAGCTCCTCATTTTCCCCTCCTTCCCGGCTCCCCCCTCCCTCATGAGCCCTTTATAATTTATAAATTATTATTTTGTCATGTCTTGCCCTGTCCAACGTCTCCCTTCACCCACTTCTCTGTTGTCCATCCTCCAGGGAGGAGTTCTCAATAGATCCTTGTAATCTGTTCCCCCTTCCTAACCCACCCTTCCTCCATCCTCCCAGTATTGCTACTCACACCACTGGTCCTGAAGGGATCATCCACCCTGGATTCCCTGATTTTCCAGTTCCTATCTGTACCAGTGTACATCCTCTGATCTAGCCATATTTGTAAGGTAGAATTTGGATTATAATAGTGGGGTAGGAGGAAGCATTTAGGAACTAGTGGAAAGTTGTATGTTTCATCGTTGCTACTTCGCACCCTGACTGGCTCATGTCCTCCCTGAGACTCTTCTGTAAGGGGATGTCCAGTGGCCTACAAGTGGGCTTTGGGTCTTCACTCTGCACTCTCCTCCCTCATTAACTATTATATAATTTTTTTGTTCTGATGATGCCTGATACCTGATCCTTTTGAAACCCCATGATCACACAGGCTGGTGTCCTTTTTCCATGTGGGCTTTGTTGCTTCTGAGCTAGGTGGCTGCTTATTTACCGTCAAGCCTTTAAGAGCCCAGATGCTAGACCTTTTGATAGCCAGACACCATCAGCTTTCTTTGCCACATTTGCTTATGAACCCATTTGTCTTCAAGGATGTCATATTTTTAACCCAAGAAAATCAATGTAGCAAAGTTTGCATAAGGTATCATGATGTTGACACACAGAATCCAGGTCAGTGAACCCCTCAGGAACAGAAATGGGAGTAGCAATGCCAATAGGGTAGGGGGAAGGTTGGGGGAGGAGTGTGGAAGAAACTGCGGGGGAATGGTGGCAGTTGTTGGTGTAAGATATTTAAATAATAATAATTTATAAGTTATCAAGGGATCACAAGGATTGAAGGGAGGAAGGGTAAAAAAGAGAAGCTCATACCAAGGGCTCAAATAGAAAATAAATGTTCAGAAATAATGATGGCACATTGTACACCTATGTTTGATACAATTGATGTATGGATTCTTATAAGAGCCATAAGAGCCCCCAATATAATGGTCTGAAAAAAAAGTATTGTGATGTGAGGTAAATCATTGATGAAGAAAAAAAGATGATGGATGCTTAGAGTTGATGGAGTGGAGGAGTGTAGAGTTGATTCAAATAAATTGGCATATGTTTGTGGTAAAATCAAATGAATTTACTTATGCATTCAATATGGGCATGCACAAATAAATACTGCTGAGGTTGTACTTCAGTAGTTGTAAGGGGGATGGCACCATTTATTTAAATAATAAATATCAGAGGAAGAACAGATTGATTTTGCAATTTGCTTGTATAGATATGTGATGGGAGATACTAAACTCAATGAGGAATCTCTGTTTGAACATATTTTAGGATAAGCAACAGGAAGCCAGGAGGAAACACGGCGCTGGAATGGGTGCAGGTCTTGCCCTACACTCCATGCACCCTGAGCAGTATTATATTCCACTGTTTCACTATCAACCTCAGACAACTTCAACTTGATCTTTCTCTTCAGAGGGCACTTTACATGAGACTGTGTGAGGAGCTGCTGTACTAATCTCCCTGCTAATGTCTTCTATTCATTCTCCTTTTGTTCTATTCTGAAAACTCTGATATCTGATTATCAATTTATATTTCCATTGTCATCACCATGAGTGTGACTTTAACATTAATTAGGAAAAAACTAACAATTCAAACCTTATCATAACTAAATATTTTGTATTATTAGAGCTTGAAGATGAATCTTAGCCAAAAGGAGAGAATAGTGTTTGCCTGTGTTTTCTTGATGGTACAAAAGCATTTGATTAGCATAAAACCTAACAAGTCACGGACGACATTGCAAAGAATAAAAATCTGGATATACCCACAGATGCAGTTTGAAACTGGTTTGAAACGACTTAAAATTTATAATAATTTTAAAACTGCATAGTTTAACATTGGAAAAGGTGTGTGGTGGAGTTGTATTTTTTTCATGTTATTTATTCCATCTGTATGCTGAACAAATCTGAAAAACTGAACTAGGAATCTATGAAGTAAAACATGGTGCCAGGATTGGAGGAGTACTCATTTAGTAATTTTGATATGCAGATCACAAAATGCTTGTCAAATGTGAAGAAGACTTGATGTTCAAGAAATTACTGATGAAGTAAAAGATTACAATCTTCAGTGTGAATTACCCTTGAAGGATATAAAGAACACAAAAGCCTTTACAAATGGACCAAAATGACATCATGATATATGGTGAAGAAACAGACATTGTCAATGACTTTATTCTACTTAGATCTACTGTGATAGTAGGTTTATTTGGCCAACCTGGCCAATAAGAACATGTGGAATTAATAAGGTCGCAGTTTGAATGGAGGGCAAAGGGATAAATGGCTCAGCTGCCTCACTCTCTTTTGCTCTCTGGTGACAAGACCAACATGTGTTTGTCTGTCTTACTTCTCTGTCTCAACTTGTGAGCTACACTACCTGTGGAACACCTAACCAGTGGGTTGTGTTGCTAGAGCTTGAGGTTCCTTTGAGACCTGCTTTGCCATACTTCTGGTATATACATCACTTGAGCTTGGGACTGTCAGATACTGTTGTCTGGCTGACTGTTGGTGACCCGCCCTGCTGTTTGCTGCCTGTGGCTGGATTGCCTGCATTGCTTTAAGGAAGACTCAGCTGTCTGCTTCCTTGACCTAGATTCCAGCAGCCCTCTTGAGTTGAAGGACTTTCAGTATATTAACTGTTCCATGGAAGTGAGTTGAACTGAGCCCTCTGTACTGTTGTGTGTACTAATTAGTTGTTATATTTATTCATTATCTATCTATCTATCTATCTATCTATCTATCTATCTATCTATCTAGCTAGCTAGCTAGCTAGCTAGCTAGCTATCATCTATCTATATCAACCATCAATGCCCATGGAGGCAGTAGTAAAAATAAAATCAAAGTACATATTGCATTAGACAAATGTGTTGTAAAATACCCCCTTAAACTATTAAAAAATAAAAGTTTCAGACTTCAAGTGATACTTCCTTACCTGCTACTGCTCAGCACGCACACACACACACACACACACAGAATGGTCAATGTACTATCAGTTCAATCTAGAGCCAAGAATAAACACTCCTAGGAGCCCTCATGGTATCATTGGATACATGTTGCTCTGCTAACTACAGAGCCACCAGTTCAAAGCCACCAGCTACTTCTTCGGGGTAAAGATGAGGCTATTTACTCGGGTAAAGTGTTATAGTCTCAGAAACACAAAAGGCAGTTTACATTGCCCTATATGGTTGCTATGAGTAAAAATAAATTTGATGACAATGAGTTTGATTTGGTGTGAGAGCTAATAAGAAGGAATCCTGATGGCGCAGAGGTTACGGTGCTTGGCTTCTCACTGAAAGTTCAGAAATTGAAATCCACCAGCTTCACCTTGAGATAAAGATGTGGCAGCTTGATTCCATAAAGATGTATAATGTACCAGTGAATCTGAAGCAACT
This sequence comes from Tenrec ecaudatus, assembly GCF_050624435.1. Taxonomy (NCBI): domain Eukaryota; kingdom Metazoa; phylum Chordata; class Mammalia; order Afrosoricida; family Tenrecidae; genus Tenrec; species Tenrec ecaudatus. Next base: position 37,289,343 of record NC_134535.1, read on the forward strand.
CTACAGTTTGGTTTGTCTTCAATGAGGTTGAGTCTCATGAGAGTGAGCTTTAGTAAAAGTATCCGAATAGCATACAATAAATTTGACCAGAACTTTGGTGAATCTGTTACCTTCTTCTGCATGGCCAATTTTGAGTCCTTGAGTGTGAGAGAAAGTAGCAGAGCCACTGTGGGAGAGGGTTTTGATGAGTAGGAGAGTCCTGATACAGGAGGCAATATCAACAAAGTTGATGTTGGAGCAATAGCAATCTAGCTGAGAGGAATTACTAACAGGTAGAAGAAGCATGAGTGATGGTGGGACAGCAGGAAGGTACACAGAGGAGAGATCTAGGAAGCAAAGCTATAGATAGAAGTATAAACATGGCTGCGTACTTTGGTAAATATATCAATTTATAAAATTGGAGGTATTGACCTATGTCCATATACTTATGTGGCAGTAGATTGAGGAAGTAGGTGGACTTTGGGCCTCTGCTAGAGCCTTTCCTCAACACAAGAACACTTTGCTCTATGAACCTGGACTTCTGTGATTTTTGTCCTCCTGCCGTGATCGCTGAAGACAAAATGGGTGCACAAGCAAATGTAGTGAAGAAAGCTGATGGTGTCCGGCTATCAAAATACATAGATAGCATCTGGAGTCTTAAGGGCTTGAAGTTAAACAAGCGGCCCTTTAGCAGAGAAGCAACAAGCCCCCATGGATGAAGCACACCAGCTGGTGCGATCTTGAGGTGTCAACAGTGTCAGGTAATAGGCGCAAGAAGATATCAAACAACAACAGCAAAAATTGTTGAGAATGAGGGGAGTTGGAGTAGAGATCCTAACCCATCTGTAGAAAATAGGACATCCCCTCACAGAAAGGTCACAAGGAAGGGATGAGTCAAGCAGGGTGCAGTAGAGCACCTATGAAGCACAATTTTCTTCTGGTTCTTTGAGATTTCCTCACCCCCCCACTATCATGTCTTGCCTTCCAGTTCTGGTTAGACTGAAGTATGTACACAGGTACAAATAATAGCTAACAACACATGGAATCCAGGTCAGCTAATCCCTCAGAAACAGCAATGGGAGTAGTGATACCAGGAGGGTAGGGGGAAGGTGGGGAAAGTTGGGGAGAAAGGGAGAATTGATCAAAATGCTTGATGCTTAATTCTGCCCCTAGGGGGTTGAACAACAGAAACATGGGTGAAGGGAAACAAGTTGGTACAAGAAATGAAAACAATAATAATGTATAATTTATTATGGGGTCATGAAGTTGGGGAGATGGCAGGAAGGGAAAAGAGGAGCTGATACCAGGGCTCAAACAGAAAGCAAATGTTTAGAAAATGATGATGGCAACATATGTTCAAATATACTTGATACAATTGATGTATGGAATGTTATGAGCTACAAGAGCCCCTGATAAAAGATTTAAAATAAATAAACAAATTCATTTTTTTTGCAACATGGTTTCTCTTGGCTCCATACCACTTGCATACTAACATTTGCATTTGAAGTTGCAATTAAATTTGAATGTTCTTAGGAAAGAACTTGGCCGTGGACCAGGCATAGTCAGAAACTGAATGAAAATCTTTTTTAACATTTTGAAAATATAGAAAATTTGGCATAGAACATATGTCTGGCAACACGGAGATCTTTTGTAAAAAGGACTCAAATATACAAGGGACCACTCTTTGTTGTACAATGGGTTATTGTCATCTTTAACATTAATGTTTTCAAGAAATATATTTACTAAGAAGTAACCATCATTCTAGCTCTACAGTGGGCACTCCAGCCATATTAGAACTGAGACATTAATGTGGAGCGGAATAACAGCAGAGAAGAAGCATGCAACTCAGGCTTTGTGAAGGAGAGACGTTTAGCAAAGTTATGGAAAACATTATGAAATGAAACACAGGGGGAAAAAACTAGTCTACAAAGCACATTCCGGTTTCTGTTCTGATTAGCTTAAAGGCAGGCAGGAGGGAGTATTAACATGATTGCAAAACTGCCTAGCTTGTAGTGTTTTAAAGAAATAGCTTCTGTGGAATCATGTCTGCTTCATGGGCCTCCATGTGTGACAGAGAAGAGCTGGAGCCCACGGGGCCTTCAGTGGTTGGTGTTAGTGATAGATCACTAGGCCTTTCTTTGAAAGCGCCTCTAGATAGGACTGAACCAACAGTTTCTTTGCTGGCAGCAAGACCTCTACCCGTGTGCCCCGGCTGGCAGAAGGGAGCAGAGGGTTAAGACAGTAGAAGCTAAGAGCTCGGGCTCTGAGCCATAAAACCTTGGACCTGGCTTTGCTTTGTGGGATAGTCTTAGTAAGACACAAATTAAATTTAGATACTCCTCATCAATTTTATACCTCAGTGAAGTAAACGAGAAAATGAGATACATACGGTACAACATGTAGGAAAAAATGTAAATATGTATTATCATCTTCCTTATGTTATTACTTTGGTAAGCAAAGGCTCTTGTCTGAAAGTCCTGAAAACTATAGGAATGTTGGACGGGTTTTTGTGGAAAACACTATATTCCTAAGCATAAAAAAAAAGTGAGAAATTCTGAAAAAAGCGGAAAAAATCAGTCAGTGAAACCATGTGGAAGAAGATTATAAGAATTCATCAATTTCCTCTCTTGCTAGAAATATATTAGACATTGCAGGGAAACTGACCCTTGACTTTTAAAATACTCTAGATACTTAACATGCTTTTATTTCCTTTTTGCTGTTTAGTCCAACTTTGTCAAGTTAGGAACAACTTCAAAGACACCGAGTAGGGAATTTGAAAGGAGGTTGAACACAGATTTTAGTACTTGTCTGGAGAAGTATAATACTATTTACTAACTCAGGGCTTCTTTGTGGCTTTCATGGTTTTTGCTTGTTTGTTTTTAATATTCTCTGTTCACTGAGTGTACTGTATAGAACAATCACTTCATGCTTTTGAGGGAAGGGATATTGAAGGGAATGACCACACGATTGTCAATTGTACAATTTTACAGCACAACACTTTTATATATTAGGTATTTTTATCTAATTATTATCTCAATATATCAACCTTCATAGTATTCTAATTATGCAAATCTTCATTGAAAATTAATGACGCATGTATCTGATTCCTTTCATAGGATCTCTGCTAATTAGTAATGATTGGCTTAATGATTTTCAAATAGATTAACCACATACATGAAGAACTACAAATACTTCAAGTTTACATCAATCACAGGCAATAAATATTTAAACAATATTTGGATGTGTACATTTAAGACAAAACTATAACTGCACTAGTTGTAAAAGGATTATCTGATTATTCTCATGTAGTTAGAATAACAAATTTGGACTAATTGAATTTTTGCATTAGCCAATTTAAATTTGCATCATATACTTTGTTTTACTCAATGTTAATTAGTCCCTATTTCTAATGTGTGGCAAATATTTCAAATCATAAACTTGTTTCAGAACAGAAATTTAATATCTGTTTCCTTTCTATAGTTTGAAGAAACTAAATTAAGTACCTAGACTAAGTTAACAGGAGTATCTGCCTTTTACTGCCAGTATGGTAGAGCAATCAGGTAAAATACAAGCTTGGATGTTGCTTGATAGTTGCTCCTTTTGTGCAAGATTTATGTTTGTCCCCTGATCCTTGGACTTAGCTCTTAGCAGTTTTGTATCACATTTTGAGAATACAATAAAATACAAATCAGTTTTTTAAAGCATACATTTTTATCTGCAAAGATGAAAAGAAGTGGCATTTTAAACATTAGGCAATCCAAAGACTGTTATCATGTATCTTACCTGTGTCTACTTTGCAGTGAGTCTTAGGGGACGCTACTCTCCTAGGTGACCTGAGTACAGAACAGAAGCATCTCTTTGAAATCAGTCCTGAGGCCTGGCAGATTCCAAGGAATCAAAGAACACAGCTGACTAGGTGGGACTAAAGCAGTGAAGAATTGTGGGAACTGTAGTAGACAATGGGAGTGATGGAAAACAATAAGAGAAATCAATAAGATTTGAAATTCACAGCTCTTAACATTTGGCCTGTGCTACTGTCGTGCTCATCTGGGGAAGGGCTGTATGTAGAAGCAGGAGATGAAAATAAAAATACGATTACATTACCCCATTCTCCTGGACACATCGCCTTAGGAAACAAATTGAATGTGCTTATGTTTTGGCTTGAAATATTGAAACAGCCTGGTACTTGTGATAAAATTAACTTCATCAAGCAATGTTTGTTTCAGCACTGTTTAATCCCTGCTCAGACTGCAGAATATCAGGATTAAAACTCTGATAGCCTCTGTCCCAGATGTACACAAGGGGGTACATCAGATGTTTAAAATACAAACACTCAACATATTAAATGTGGGATGTAGCATTCTAGTATATGGATCTCTAACTTTTCTTCAAAATGGTTAGAAAATTTTAGTGTAGTCCAATAGATAGGAATTGAGAGCAAGACCTGTTTAGCCAGGATATGTACTAGTTTCTGAATCCTCAGGTGATACAAAAGGTTAAGGTATCAGATTACTAACTGAAATGTTCGAGGTCTGAGTCTACCCAGAGGTTCCACAGAATAAAGGACGGGGGAATCTACTTCCAGAATGTCAACTGGTGAATACGTCATGGAGCATAATTCTACTCTGATGCACACAGGGTTGCAATAAATTAGAATAAATTTCACAGTAACCCCGTGGCAACTAGGTAAGTGGTAATATTCACTTCAATTTTCACTTTCGCCTTTCATCTGTGTGACATTGTGGAGAATTATTGATTACTGTTTATAATCATATTTCCAGTTTATGTTTTAGCTTTCACTTGTATTACAAAATTGATTATATATACATATAAATTTTCCCAACTACATGAAAGCCCACTACGAATTCACATTTTTGACAGCTTCTGACTTCCTTTCATTCAAAATACTTAATTTAATTTAAAATGGAAACCATAGCCCCAATACAGTAAATATTCTCCAGTGGTTTCTCAGGCATTCGTTTAGCAAGTATTTACTACTCTTCTCCTGCAGGTGCAAATCTCTGAGGCAATGGTAGCCAGCTAGTGGAGGGGATAGCAGGAGGAAAAGGTATCGCTCTTGGATTCTGAAAACTCATAGTCTATAAAAAGACTTGAGAAATCATTTTAATTCTATGAAGTGATTGAGTGTTATAAAGAAAAGTGTTCATGAAATAGAATTGTATGGACAAACACAGGAGATCCAGATCACTTCAATCTCATCATGGTAGGCCGAGGAAGCTTTACCAAGGAGGAGGACACCTGAATTACAAACTAAGGGGCGTTATAAAATGTAGACAGAAGGTTGGTGTCCGTGGAAAGAGCGACTCTTTGATACTCCTTTTTCTCACCCGTTCACTGAAAGCCACAGAAACCCTGGAGGCGTCCTTTTGAGTCCTCGTCTCACCTTAAGGATAAAATGACCAGAGGTTCAGCATGATTTCTACCTGCCCTCTCCTTCTTGGCGGTAGATCTGTTGGCATAGTGGTTACGTGTGGTGCTGCTAATCTCAGAGTCAGCCTTTTGAAACCTCCTGATGGCCTCAGGCAGAAAGACAGGGCCTTCCACTCCAGCAGGGAGTGCAGTCTCAGAAACTCACAGGGGAAGTTCTGTCCTGTTCTGCGGGGTCTCTATGAATTGGGGATCACTTGATGGCAGTGAGTTTCGGATTTTTGGTTCTCCTTCCTGGGACCCTCGTGACTCAGGCAGGCTCAAAGACCCTAAACTAATTCTAGTTGGGCTAGCATTAGGGTGACTTGTTTTTGTGTTGACCAATTCAAAGCAATTTACCTAATTATATGTTTTAACATGTGTATGTTTGACTATCTAGAGGGTGTAAAGCACTTTTTGAACCCGTAGGGTCATTTGAAATTCATTAACACTGATACTGAAAAAACATTTTCTAGCAGTGTTATTATTCATGAAAGGAGATGTTGAATAGTAGAATCAAAGAGTATACTTTTCTTGACATCCTTATATTCTGAGTTAATTCAAGAACAGTAATTTATCTTTACTAATTTTAAATGCACCAGCTAGAATTAATGCATCTTGGTTTATCCCGATTTTGAATGAGCTATTTATAAATCCCTGAAGACCTGGTATTTATAAAAGTAATTGACAGAAGATGAATGGCTAACATTAGGATCACAGTAACTGGATTGACAAAGCTATAATTCAGAGCCTAAGAAAGAGATTTGTTGTTTTTCAAAAGAAGCAAATCCATGGTTATAATTTAGACTTATTTATTCAATTTGATCAAATAGTAAATTCATAATTTGAAAAAGAAAATACAATTTTATATCTATTCTTAAAGAACTAGGATTAAAAAGATGTCTTAGAATTTATATATATAGATATTAAATGTCATATATGCACATATGTGAAGTCTTTTATTCCTCAGAGGAGGAAAAAATCCAGATGAATTATTAAATGTCATCTTAGCATCAACCCACAAAATGAATAATGGTTTTTCAATATTCTCAGATTTAAATATCTAAAACTTCCATACTCTTTCTTCACATATTAGAAAAAGGTATGGAGTTAGACATTGTACTCTAGAGTTCTAGGTACTTAACCTCTAACCAAAGGCTCTGGAGGAAGAGTGGTTAATTGTCTGACTGACAATCTAAAGCTTGACTTTAGTGGCTATGCAGCAGATTGAGGTAGCAGTCTGCTCCTGTGAGGATTCACAGCCTTACAAACTCTAAGGGGCAGTTTTTATAGCCTGCAAGGCCCTTCTATTCTGTCTTCTAAGCTTGCTGTAAGGTTGCCTGATTCAGGATCAAATTGATGGCAACAGGTTTACTGCTGAACTTTTATTTAAAAAAAGAAAAAATGCTGGCATTAAACTATGCATCTGTGTCCCCTTTTTCCAATAATTTACCTTACTTCAATTGCACTAATTAATGAAAATTGGTGTACTTTTTGTGACTCACAAGTACAACTAATGTACTTGGTACTGAGTCAGAATTTGAAAGCTATCAGTCAGAACATTGGAAGAAGAATTTTTGGCGCTACTATGTTGAAATCAGACCAAAACCTAATGGAGTAAGGTTGAGTGGACAGCACTTTCTTCGGGTTTTTTCTTGGATTTAATTGTAAAATAGATATACCCATTGCTGCCAATGATTTTACAATTCACTAAAAAACAGAAAATCCACTATATCACTTCCACATCCCTCCGTTGCTCCAACTGAATATTTTTGGAATGCTTTGTAGTATTATCATGGCTACATTTTGATTCTGCAGCGAGGTAAAAATACTTGTATTTTAAATATCTGTTCTTAGAATGTTGTTATTAGGTGTTATTCAGTCAATTCTGTACAATAGAACACAGCACTGCCCTATCCTGCACCATCCTCACAACCATTGCTATACGATATAGACCACTGTTGCAGTCCTTTAGACAATCTATCTTGTTGGGGAACTTCCACCTTTCACTGACCCTCTATTTTATCAAGTGTGATATTTTTTCCCTGGCCTGGTTCCTCCTGATAGCATAACCAAAGCGCATGATTCATAGTCATGCCATTCTTGCTTCTACCTTGCATTTTGGCTGTACTTCTTTCAAGAAAGACCTATTTGTTCTTCTAATTGTCCGTGGCACATTTATCATATCCTGGATGCCATTCCACAGCTCTTTGGATTTCAGTCATCAGTGTTAAGTTGTGTCAAATCTCTTCTGGAAATGGTTTCTACATTCATGTGGGGGTATTCCAAATCATACTTTGCACGTGTGGAATTATTTAATTTTCTTTGTCTTCAGCTTTTGTTTGCATGAGTGGTTTGTTCTGCAAACAAACCCTGTCCTTGTTTAGGCAAAAGATGTTGAGCATTTCCATTGACTCTGTCCAGATGAAGTTGATTTGATTTCTTGAAATGTTCATGCATATAATTGTTACATATATTCTTTTAAAAATGATATTTGCAATGGTTTTATTGTTGTCTTGTAAAATTCTATTCTGTTCTTTAGGATGAATCTTGACTCAATTTTTTTGGGGGGGGCTGGTATCAAGGGCTCAAGTAGAAAGAAAATGTTTTGAAAATGATGATGGCAGCATATGTACAGATGTGCTTGACACAATGGATACATGCATGGATTGTGACAAGAGCTGTATGAGTCCCCAATGAAATGATTTTTAAAAGATATCACTATCATAAATATTAGCTGAAATGGATTTAGCACAGGTAGTGACCATTTTGAAATGGGCTACCCTTTGCTCTATAAATTGAAGTGGAATGGCTTATTTTTCACCTACTCCAGAGTCTTAATGCATTATCTTTATTGTTCATGGTCCAGCTTTCTCATGCATATGAGGAAATTGAAAATACTCTGACTTAGATAGAGTGTACTTCAGTCATCAAAGGGACATTCTTGTTTTTTAAGGGTTTAAGGAGGTCTTTTGCAGCTAAATTGCTTAATTCAATATGGTGTTTAATTCCTTAATTGCTGCTTCTGGGCGAATTAACTGTTAATCTAAGTAGAACAAAACCATTTACATTTTAAATTTCTTTATCATTTCTTCTTTGTTATTTATGGACCCAGTTGTGAAGACTCCCCTGTGTAAGTGTAATCTATATTGAAGGTAGTAATCTTTTATTTTCATTGTCAAGTGCATGGAATTGTCTTCATTTTTGACAAGTAAAGTGTATGACATATTTCTATTTCAGAATTTTAATTAGTTTGCTTCTAATCCTGATGGAATATTTTTCTTCCTATCGTTCAGTTTTGGATTGAATACACCACACAGATGGAATAGGCAAGGTTCAAAGGATATAGCAGTGCCACTCATCTTTTTCAAGTTAAACCATATAATATTCTCTTATTCTACTAACAACAGTTTCTTGATCTATGAGTTTATTATGAGAACAACTGAGTTCTGAAATTTCCATTCTTAATTTTGTTATTTACAAATGTTATGATCCCCAAAGTCATATGCTTCTGCGTAGTTAATAAAACCCAGGAAAACATCTTTCTTATATTCTCTGCATTCAACTTAGACTCATATGACGTTAACAATGTTCTCTTTCATTTCGAGCCCTCTTCTGAATTTGGCTTGAAATGTTGGCAATTTTCTGACAATTAGTAGTTGCAACGATTTTTAATCATTTTAAGCAATGCGCTATTTTAATGATATTGTTCAATAATTTCCACATTTTGTTGACTGTTTTTAAAGAATATGGAAGCATTAGTATTTGTTTCACATAACGATGTAACACACAAATGCTGAGATATACATTGACAAATAACTGTTCTTTCTCATTTACATTCAAAAGATTGGTGAATCCAGAATTCCTGAAATCATTACATGGCACATACCATATCAGTATTTCAAGAGTTTATTCCAGCCCATTTCTTCTTTTATACTCTAAAACATCTTCATTGTGTTGCTTGATGAGATAGGCCCTCAGAAAGATTGTGGTGCCCAAGGTCAGCCCAACTTTCAGCCAATCAGATTTGCTATTTATCGGCTTCTGAATGTAAAATTTCGACCTCGCTGAAAAACTGTGCGGGAGCTGAGCCAGGGTCAGCAGCTGAGAGAGAGGGTGCTGGACCAGGGCGCCTGCCACCCTCTTGCCGACTTGGCTCCCGACCTCCCTTCTTTATAACAGACATAAATGCAGATATCTTTCCATCAGCGGGCCTCTTACCTGTCTTCCAATTTTCTTGACATTGAAGAGTAAATGCTTTGAGAATTGAAGTTATTTTGCAAAGTATCTCAGTTAGTATTCTAGAAATTCCTGAAAGCCTGTTTTATGCAAATCCCAGCAGAGTGGATTGAACTTCATTCAGCACCTGTAGTTCTTGAAATTATACTGCTTCTTGAATTCATTTAGCATAAACTAGTTATTTTGGGCACATTGCCTCTCTATTTCTTGCTTCTTCTTTTCATATTTCCTATGTTATTTATTGTTTTATCTATAGAATCCTTAAATATTATAACTTAAGTCTTGAACTTCCTTTTCAATATTTTCAGCTTGTGAAATGATAATAAAGTTAATTAAATAAGAAAAAAATATTTATTAGTTTCTAGTGAATATTGTAGCAAATTCTACAAACTAGGTGACTTAAAACAACAACAAGTTGTCTCTTCAGAATCTGTGGTTGGTCAGGCATTCTTATTAAGTACAACTGGGCCAATTTCAAGATTTCACCAGGACTTCAATTCATCAAGATACAGTGAGGGAGAACCTCTTCTTGCTTCTCTTAACTTCGGTGATGTGTGGCATTTCTTGGTTTGAGCTGCGTTATTCAGTCTTAACCCGGTATATTCAAATATGTCTCTTCTTTCTTTTCACCTCACTGACTCTGTATGCCACCTACGTCTGCTTTTTTCAGGAAAACGCATCTGCAGTTGCTCTAGGACTCACCATGTCAAGATGTTTAATTTAATTCCATCGATAGTGATTCTTTTCCTTATTGCTAACATCACAGGCTCCATGGGTTACGACTTGATATCTTCTGAGGAGGGTCGGACATTGTTTTCCTCTCATATTCTCCTTTCTGCCCTCTCCTGGTCCTAGTCGATAACCAAAGTGAGGCCAACCATTTAACTCAAATAGTCCAGCATCCCCTTAAAAATTGATAAACAAGAATGAAAAATAAAACAGAACCCGCACCACAGCATAAGTGAACAAAGAGGACACTCAAATTTCATATGGTACATATGCAGGAAAACTACAAACTAAAACATGCCTCCATGAGAAGCCTTCTTGAAGAATCAGAATACTGTGCGGCAACCAAATGAAAGGGATGAAACAGGTGCAGACGAGAGGCCTATGGTTGATTTAGACGAGGTACCGAAATGAAAGTCTAAGTAAAAAATATTGCTAAAGAAGCAAGTGGCTAGGTGAAAAATAAATGCAGTTTTCAAGTGGCAGTCATTAGCATTTTGGGTAGGTGAAGATTCAAAGATAGGACAGGTTTCTTTGGCGACTGAGTGACATATGGAAAAATAGAAAAGGGGGATAATATAATGTTCTTTAAGACAAGATAAAATAGTTTAAAAGACACACCAACCTTGCACCCACTACCAAAATAACGCACACTTAAAAAAAGGTATTTTGGTACATTTATAGAAAATGGTGTCTTTGAAATAGAAAAATTGTGGTGCAGCACACATATTTAAATGAAACGCCAAAAGGAGTCTATTATGTTCAAAGTAAGGAGGAAAAATAAAAATTCAAACAAAAAAATTAAAAATGAACAAGAACACCTTGTTGTTGTTGTTAGGTGCCATCATCTGACTGGACCCGAAGCACAACAGGACACACTGCCTGCTCCTGGGCCATCCTCATATCTGTCAGTATGCTGAGCCCATTGTTGCAGCCAGTTCATCTTGCAGAGAGCCCGCTTCTTTTCTGCTGCTTCTTCTTCACCAAGCATGACGTCCATTGACAGGGACTCATCTCTGCTGGCAATGTACGAAATAGGTGAGAGGCAGTCTTGACCTCCTTACCTAAAAGGAGCATTCTGGCTGTGCTTCTTCCAAGAGCGCCTGCTTGTTCTTTAGGCAGTCCATGGTACTTCCAACATTCTTCACTCGCACCGTAATTCAAATGCATGCATTCTTCTTCAGTCCTCCTTATTTTATATCCAACTCTCTCGCATGCATATGAGATGATTGAAAATATTTAGCACATTAAAATACCAAACCACCAAGAAGCAAGGGGAGCAGAAATGAACAAGGAAAAACAGGAAAAATGGTACTTAAATTTTAAGACAAAAATGTTTTCATTGAAATTCAGTAACTCTAGTGAATCAAGACACAAATTCTTTCAGTAAAGCATCACCAGAATAAATCAGTAATACTTACTGTGTATAATTCATCATGACTAAGTAAATGTCCTTTATTAAAATTCAGTTGCTCTATAAAAATCAATTAATTAATCCATTTTATTATCAAAATAAAGACCAAAGAATCACTTTAGTATTTCAAAAGTGGAGAAAACTTTAAAAGTTCTACATCTATTTATGAAAAATATTGTTCATAAAACAGAAATTGCAAGGCGATTTCTCAAACTGTTCAAGTGTATTTACAAAAAAGGTACAGTGGACATTTTAATAATGGTTCAAGGTTAAATTGGGAGCTGTGGATGGCATCCTGGGCTAAGAAATTGAGCAGTGAGCGATTAGAAGGCACCAGCTACACTGTGGGAGAAAGATGAAGCTCTCTCCTCCTGGAAAGAATTCCAATCTTGGAAACAAACAGGGCAGTTCTCTCCTGGCCTGGACAGTCACGGTCACCGTGGGTCACAGTTCCCTTGATGGCAATGAGGCAGGACAAGAGTTGAACCGCCCTTTTTAAGACTGGAAATGGGAACTGAATATTGTCTTTCAGCATTCAATTTTGAAATCATAAGAACGTTTCACATTATTTCCAGTAAATTTAAAAATAATTTTAAAGTGAGAATAGAAAATTAGAAAATATTTATCAATTTTCAGATAATGTGATTTATGTAATCTCAAGGCATCTTCAAAATAACTATCATAGATTAATAAATCATGTTAATAAGACCATAGTATATACAATTATTAGAAAAATGGGCACTAGTACATGTTGACAGCAAACAAATGAAAACAAAAAATACTTATGTTTAATAGCATAAAGGGCTATAAAATAAAACCCAGATGTCAGACAGTATAAGATATGCCAAAAAAATTTTATAAATTATCAAGGGAGGGAGAGGGAACAGGGAGGGAGGGGGAAATGAGGAGCTGATGCCAGGGGCCTACGTGGAGAGCAAATGTTATAAGAATGATAAAGGCAATGAATGTACAAATATACTTTAAACAATTGATGTATGTATGGATTGTGGTGTATGAACCCCTAAAATGATTTTTTTAATGTAAAAAATATTTTTACCTTGCATGTCGTGAAAACAGATGGGAAGCCAGAAAAAAAACCCACAGGAATAAATGTAGCAAAACATACCCAAACTTCTAACATCTATAAAAGATGGCTGTGATGTTAAAGTTGACTTAGATAAATGATGAATTAATATTGACAGAATGGGCATCATTCTTAAATTGATCTGTGGTTTCAGCAAAGTTGAAGTCACAATTATACAAATGTGTTGTTATTGTTCTTTCTATAGATATAAGATGATTCTAAGATTAATATAACGAAAATAGGACCCATTATAACCAAAGCAAATTTTAGTGAAAAAGCAAAACTGGATATCTATCCTGATTTCAAGATATCCTATGAAAATGAAATTAAAACAATTTTAATGCCATGAAAATATATACATAATGGAATTAATTGAATAATCAATATATTAACCCCAAATTAATATTCAATTGATTTTTTAAAGGAATGAAGTCAATGAAACAGAGAAGGATTTTTTATTAGCAAATTAATTTTGTTAGCTGTATTAAAGGATATTTATGTGGTAGAAACAATTAAACCTGACTCTTATTTAATACCATAAATTTAGAGCACTTGAATTATAGAATAAAATATAAACTAAAATGTAGAAAAAGGAGAAACACAAAAAACTTGTTTATGACTTTATATAGGTAAATGTTTCATACAGCAAAAATAAAAATATCAAAGAAAATAGACTGTCCTTAATCACAATGAAACCATTTCAAATTCTCAAGTAACCTAACATTTGGGAGAAATTATTGGCACCATACATGTTGTGTAAGGATTTCTTATCCAGAATGTGCAAATCACTGTTCTACCTCAGTCATTATACTAAATGATCTGGAGTTAGAGAATCCAAACAGAAGAACATGGTATCAAGTACATCATTAACGAAGAAAGCAAAAGTTTACTGAAAAGGACAGAAAAAAAAGAAAGAGATCAAAGTGGAGGTCAGAAGCTTAATGATAGAGTATCTAAGACAAATGGAAGAAATGTAGTCCTAGAGTTGAACCAAATTCTCAAAGGACATCTGGAGAAGCAGAGTAAAACTTTATAAGGAAATGTCCAAAGACGTAGAGTTGGTAAACCAAAACGGATGTGCATGCTCGGCCTATCTTAAACTGAAATAACGCAGGACAAATGCAAGGCATCAGTTCCAAAATCAAAGGATTCCACAGGTAAAACATCGGAGGGGGCAAGGAGCATCAAACGCAGATGGAAAGAATGCACAGCATCACTGTAACAAAGAGAACTAGGTGACATTCCATCAATTCAGGAGGTAACACCTGAGCAAGAGCCAATGGTGCTGAAGGAAGAAGTTCCTGCTGTACTGAGAGTATTCGCCTAAAACAAGGCTCCAGCAATTGATTTAATACTGACTGAAATGATTCCACAAGCTGATGAAGTATTGGAAGGATTTATGGGGCTATGGCAAGAAATTTAGAAGATAACTACTTGGCCAATTAACAAAAGTGATCCACATTTGTATACATTCCAAAGAAAGGAGATCCAACGGAATGTTCACATTATAGCACAGTATTCCTGATATCATATTTAAATAAATTTTACTGAAGATAATCCAACAATGGTTGCAGGAGTAAACTGAAAAGAGAGTTGCCAGGGATTCTGGCTAGATTCATAAGAGGATGTGGAACACGGGATACCATTGCTGATGTCAAATGGACTGAGCTCAAAGCGGAGACTACCAGGAATATATTTATTTGTAGAGTATGCCAAGGCATTATACAGTGTGGATCATAACAAGCTATGGATGATACCCTGGCGAGGAATGAGAATTCCGCAACACCTCAATGTGTTTGTGTCAAACATGTACATGGATCAAAGGACAGATATTTGAACACAGTAGGGAATATTGCATGGTATAAAAGCTAAAGACGTCTGGTGTAGTAGATTTACCCAACAATGTAAAGCATCTTTTGGTCTCTTGACTACTGTTTCCACGAGCCCTGCTTGTGGATCCAAGCAAGAGAAAATCCTTGACAATTTCAAACTTCTCTTCATTTATCGTGATGCAAACTGTTGGTTCCGTTTGAAGCATTTTGGTCTTCTTTACATTGAGCTGTGATTCACATGAAGGCCGAAGTCTTTGATCTTCATCAGCAAGTGTTTCAAGTCTTCCTCGCTTTCAGAAAGCAAGTTTGTATTATCTTTATATTGAAGGTTCTTAAGAATCATTCCTTCAATCTTCCAACCATATTCTTTATCGTATAATTCCGTTTCTCTGATTATATCCTTAGCATTTAGATCAAACAAGCATCGGAGTGAACACAAGCCTGAAGCACACCTTTCCCAATTTTAAATTATTCAGTAGTTTCCTATTAAATGCACACAACTGCCTCATGATTGGTGTTCGATATTATCACAATGAAGTGTTCTGAAAAGCTCATTCTTCTCAACACTATCCATAATTTGTTAGACTCCATACAGTCAAATGCCTTGGTGTAGTCTATAAACAGAAGAAAAGATCTTTCTAGTATTCTCTGCCTTGAACCAAGATCTAACCGATATCAGCAATTATATCCCTTGTTCTACATCCTCTTCTGATTCTGGGCTGAACTCCTGGCAGCTCACTGTCAATGTACTGCTGCAAACACAGTTGGATGATCTTCAGCAAAACTTGACTTGCATGTGATAATACCAATAGTATTATTCTACCAATTGAGCAAATCAATTATTGGATCAACTTTCTTTGGAATGGGTACAAATATGGATCTCTTCCAGTCAATTGGCCAAGTAACTGTCCTCTAAATATTTTTTGGCAGAGATGAGTAAGTACTTCCAATGGTTCATCAGACTGTTGAAACATTTTAGTTGAGATTCCATCAACTCCCAGGGCCTTATTTTCAGGTAATTCTTTCAATGCAGTTTGAACTTCTTTCAACACTATTGGTTATTGCTTACATGTTATTTCCTTACATGGTTGAATGTCGACTAGTTCTCTTTGGTAGAGCAACTCTGTGCGCTCTTTCCATCTTCTTTTGATATTTCCTGCATGGTTCAAAATTTTGCCAATTGAATCTTTCAAGATTGAAACTCAAAACTTGATTTTTTTCTTCAGTTCTTTCAGTTTAAGATACGCTGGGTGTATTCTTTGCTTTTGATTTTCTAACTGTAGGTTTCCCCATATTTCATTCAAATATTTTATTTTATTTGCCTTTTGAAATGTTCTATTCAGCTTTTTCACTTCAACATTTCTTTGATTTGCTTTATCTAGTCTATGATTAATAGCTTCAGAGTCTCTTTTGACATGGTTATTTTCCTTTCTTGTCCTTTTAATGACCTTTGGCTTTCCTCATGAATGACGTTCATGATGCTCTCCCACAGCTCATCAGGTCTTCTGTCATTACTGTTGCTGTTTCCCACTGGCTTGTCAGTCTGTCATACTGTGATAGCTTTTGTGTTGCTGTGATGCTCTGTCTGCTCAGCTGTATGCTGCGACACTCAGAGAAGCTGGATTATTTCAAGACGAATGCAGTACCAGGACTGGAGCAATGTTTATTAACAGCTCCTGATGTTCAGATTACACAAATTTTCTTGCTGAATGTGAGGAGGACTTGAAACGCTTGCTGATGAAGAGCAAGGATTGCAGCCTTCAATACGGAATACAACTCAATGTAATAAAGACCAGAATCTTCACAACTGGACCAATTGGTAAGACCAGGATAAATGGAGAAATGTTTGAATTGGCTAAGTATTTTATCTTGCATGGATCCACAATCAATGTTCATGGAAGCAGCAGTCAAGAGATGAAAAGACAAGGTGCCTTGTCAGGGGAAGCCAGCCCCTAACACATTATTATGGGTCCGGTAGGCACAATTGCACAGCGATAATAAGTAAAGATCATAGTAAGGTTATAGAGAGCATGAGAGTAGTATTGAACTAAATGGAGTCAGACACGACTCATGGTAGCATGCTCACCTCAACCCTGCTTGGTGGTCCACGTGGAGGGAGGGGGAGAGATATTTAATGATAGCCCAGGCTTTTTATATTCTCTGGGGACATGGAAGCCCCCTAATTACAGTTGAGGACATACGTCACGGGAAGGAGTTGTGTTATAGGTAATACAGTAATGGGAGGGGGTGATCTAGGGGTATCCACATAACAGGAAGAGGAGGGATGGGGGTATACATGTGACAAGATGGGCGGATCCTAGGTACAGGAAGGTGGCCTAACCTTGAGTGTCACAGATCAGTGTGGCCTGTTCCCTGGCTCAACTGATGGAGATCATTAATCCATTGTCTCCCGCAGCAGGGAGCAGGCCCACCCCTATGGTGTGGGGAGACAGCAGTCTGGTAGGGATTGCCTTCAGGGAAGATGCCTGTGAGCATCTGACATCCCCCCACAGTGCCTTAGGTAGATCTGCTGCCCAAGACTCCTTTAGAGTATGAAAGGCAAGGTTGTTATTTTGATGAATAAGGTGCACCTGACGCAACCCATGGCATTATCGATTATCTCATATGCATGTAAAATTTGGACATTGACTAAGGAACACACGGGAAAAAAAACTGATGCATTTGAACTATGGTGTTGGCAAAGAATTTTGAAAGTATCATGAACTGCCAAAAGAACAAAGACATATGTCTTAGAAAAGGTTTAATTAGAATACTCCTTTGAGTCATACTTTGGATGTTTTATCAGGAAAGACCAGTCACGGAAGTAAGGCATCATACTTGATAAAATGCTGTCACTGAAGTAAGGCATCATATTTGATAAAATGGAGAGGGAACAACAAAAAAGGAATACCTTCCACAAGATGCAATGACACAGTGACTTCAACAAGGGCTCAAATGTTAGAACAACTGTGAGGCTAGCAAAGGGGGGAGATGTTTCACAGGGTTCCTAGACTAGTGTAGAGGTCACCGGGACTGGGACTGGTAAGAGACTCAATGTTCACTAACAACGACAACAACGACAACAAATGTTTAGGAGAGCAGAAAACATGAACTTTCTTCTGTGGAGGTGCTGAACGGTCACACAAGCGAGCTGGTGCTTTGCTGGCCAGTGACTAGGCTGCCGGAGTGCCTTGGTTTCCTTTGTAGTGATGCCTCAGTTGTCATTGTTGTTAGAAGATTTGAACTTATGATGATGCTATGTACAACAGAATGGAACACAGTCCATGCCAGCACCATTCTCACAATTGTTCTTATGACCTCATCTATTGCTGATACTGTAATAGGAACTACAAAAAAAATAATAACACTCCCCCCCAATTCCCAAGATAAATACAATTTGGATTTTTTTGAAATGATTAAATAATTTGTTGATTTGGAAAGAGAGGCATCAAAGATGGAAATAGTTCTATGAGTCCACATAAATAGTACATCTCACACATTTTATTTAAAATTATCTCACAAGATAGTCTTTGTCTTCCTATAATATATGATATGTTTTCTACTTTCCCAGAAGAGAGAGCTATGAGTCTCATTGTAGTTACTTGTGTATCTTCCAGAACGCAAACTCACTGCCATCAAGTTGATTCAAGCTCACTGCCCCACCAGGGCTCCTAATCATTCGTAATCTTAAAGGAAGAGGTAAAGTTCACTCCAAAGAATGTTAACTCTACCAATATCATATTCGTATGTATTCATTTTATCTGATTTCCTTATGTTTAACAATATTTTTATGCTTTGCTATAAACTGCTTCAGAATTTTGGAAAAAGGGAAAAGTTTAAGGCATTCACCAAACTAATATTATCTTCAAGCTCTGGAAAACTCTGTGAGTTAAAATGTTTCAGTCTCTTCTCCCACCTCAATAAACTCCTAACTCCTGTTGACATCAATGGTAATTACAGGTAAGACAATGGAACAAGAAGATACACCACAAATAATACAAATTTCTTCCCACTCCCCTATTAAGCTGTCAATTGTTAATTGCTTTTTGAAAGGGAATTAGACCAAAGACTAATTTATAGAACAAATTATTCTGGCATTCATGTTCTTAGGATAAAAAATGGTACAATAATTTTTTTCTGTTGAAATATATGAAAATTTCACTGAGTTCTTTTTTCACTTCAATTGTTATTTCCAAAAGAGTGAAAACTTTTTTTTGGCATAATATCATTAATTAAGTTTGAATTTATATATATATGTATATATTGCAAAGCTTTATTGTATTGCTAATAAAAATGAGAGCACCGCTCTATCTATCAGAGGTATGTAGAGCTAGAGTCCAGTTGATAACAAAATTACATAAAACCTCCATAGTATATATAATTTTTCAGTGTTTATGTATATATAAAGCAAAAAATGTGGGCAACTCTTAAGTCAACCAACAATGTCACATCAATAATATCAAATGTTCTAATACACGTGAGGCTGACATAAGTTAGAGTCAGCTCAAAACCAAATCTATTAATAAATCTAAGTACCTTCACACACTAGGAAACTATGCATTGTCAACCATTAATGATGAAACTGAAGCACGTCGTGGTTTGATTTGGAAAACATTACGCTGAGTTAACTTAGTCAACAACAAAAAGACAAATATTATATGAGACTGTTCTATTAAACTATCAAATTTGGTCATACCAAAAGAAGCAGACTTTGTCGGTTAGCAAACTGTTGATTATCAGGAAAGGTGTGCTTCAGGGTTGCATCCTTTCAGCACACTCACTTAATCTATATGCTGAACAAATAACAGGAGAAATGACGCATACAGAAGCATGTGACGTTTAGATTGGAGGAAGTCCTTAACAACCTGCCACATACAGATGACACATTCTTGCTTGCTGAAAGTGAGGAGGATTTGAAGCACTTGCTGATGAAGATCAAGGATTGCAGCCTCCTGTATGGATCACAACTCAGTTTTAAGAAATTCAAAATTCTCACAAGTGGATAAATAGGTCATATCATGATAAATGGAGAAAATATTGACACTGTCAAGGATTTCATCTAAAGTCATGGAGGCACAGCCAAGAAATCAAATGACACATTGCCTTGAGTGAATCTCATGCACAGGATTCTTTTAAAGTATTGAGGAGCAAGGATGTCACTTTGAGAACTAAGGTGGGCCTGACCAAGGAGTGGTATTTTCAGTTGCCTCCTATACAGGTGAAAGTTAGACAATGCATAAGGAAGATCACAGGAGAATCAGGTGTTTGAATGACGGTGCTGGTGAAGAATATTGAAAGGACCACGGACGGACAAAAGAACAAAAGAGTTCTGTCTTAGAAAACCTACAGTCAGAATGCTCCTTAAAGCAAGGGTGGTGAGACCGCATCTCATGTGCTTTGGACACTGTACGAGGAGAATTACATGTTGCATCAGCAGTTCAAAACCACTTGTTGCTCTTTGGGAGAGAGACGGGCTTTCTCCTCCTGTAAAGTGGTCCAGTCTTATAACTCTCAGGGGCAGTCCACAGGGGCGCCATCAGCTGGAATAAACTTGATGGCAGGGAGTTTGGTCTCGATAGAAACCAGTTCATAGAAAAGAATATTGTGGTTGATACAGTAGATGAGCAGTGGAAAAGAGCAAGACCCTTGACTCGATGGATTAAGATAGGCGCTTCAAACCAGGCTCAAAGATCACAGTAATCAGGAGTGTGTCACTCTGTTCTCCACAGGGTTGCTATGAGTTCAAGCTGACCCGATAGCACCTGGTAACAAAAACAAGGATGTGAAGGGCTCATTCAAATCTGTTCTGACTCATAGCAACCTTGACCACAACAGAATGAAACATTGCCCAGTTTGACACCCCATCATAAATACATTGTTGGGCTTGAGCCCATGGTTATTTTTCTATGATCCTCAACTTTATCAGCATAATGTCCTTTTCCAGGGACTTGTCTCTTTTGTAACATGTCCAACATACATGACACGTAGTCTCTCCATCCTCACTTGTCTGGAGTATTTTGGTTGTACTTCTTCCAAGACAGCTTTGCATCTTCTTTGGGAATTTCACAACGCTTTCAATATTCTTCACCAATACCACAATTCCAATCTATCAGTTCTTCTATGGTATTCCTTATTTATTATACAAGTTTCATATGCATATTAACTGATTGAGAATACCAGGCCTTGTGTCAGGTTATAAGGTAGACAGGTAGGAACTTGGGGGATAGGAAGAGAATGTCCTACAAGAGAGAGACAGAGAAAATAAAGGCAATAGGAAACCAGGCAAGCCACTGGAGATTGAATAAGTTGCTTATGTTTTAGAGTGTAAGAATGTTGAACTGATAAGCAAACCCTCACCTAATTGACAATAAAACTTTTTAATGGTTAAAATCGCTATGAATTTAATGCAACAAAACTTAAAATTTTAGGTAAGTCACAGGTGAGTAATTTGTTGATTTATACATACATATATATGAGTTATGATTGATGAACCCTTAGTGTTCATTTGGCCACATATAGCGATCAATGTCTACATTAAGAACTTTTCTATTTGGAAGTTCCTATACCCTTACAAACGTTTTGGAGGCTTTTGTTGTTCTAGTACATATTTTATATTGAAGTTGTCAAGGATTCCATTTTACTCTGGTCCACAAATCAAAATGACACAGAGCATTTGGAAAACATGCTACAAAGCCTTCTTGAAAGCGTTGAGGATTTTGAAGACTAAGGTGCCCTGGAAGGGAGCCACGAGAACGCCGTTACACTTTACCTCCTGTGTGTGCGAAAGCTGCACCATGAACAGCAAAGATCAAGGAAGAATTGATGGTTTGAATTTTACTGTTGACAGAATAAGAAATCTGTCTCAGTCGAAGTAGACCCAGAATATTTCTTGGAAAGGTGCATGGTAAGATTTCATCTCATGTACGTTCGACATCTCTCAGGAAGAATCAGTTGCTGAAGAAGGTTGTCGCGCTGGATCAAGGAGAGGGACCGTGAGAGACAGTAACACCATCATGGAGACAGATTGAAAGAGTGGTTGCATGCATCTCATCAAATATCAAAATAGTGAATATGGCACAGGATAAGGTTGTATTTAAATCTGTCATTGTAATCGGAATTTACTGAAAGACTAAATTTCATTTTTGTACATTATACTTGATTTTTCAGCCTAATGTTATAGAGGAATGACAAATGAACAAGTGGTTTTACTATTAAGCAATAAGTGGTGCTGGAAATTATGTCAAAGAGGAGAGTGCAGTTTTTCTAAGAAGATAACTAATAATCATGGTCTTCAGTAGAAAATCAAAATTGCCAGCACAATTGGGTCAATTTGGATTCATAATGACCCTGTAGGATAGGAAAATAAAAATCTTAGAAGAGCATCTAGATTGTTTCCTAGAGTAAGGATAGTTAGATTTCATCTTGCTTTAGACATGCTACCAGGAAAGACCAATTTGTGGAGAAGACATCATACTTGGGGAAGTAGAGGGTCAGAAAACAAAGAAATAAATGAGCATGTGGGCTTTAGCAATGGACGCAATGACACCTATTATTGTGAGAATTATGACATACCAGGGAACGTGTCCTGTTCTGCGCCAGTTCATTCTATGGGTTGAAGCTAACGCCACCGCACCTAGAAGTACAACATGTAGATTTACAGAAAATCAAATAAAGACCTAATATAAATAATAGGCAAATTATTTTAAATGTTACTGAAAATTTTACTTGATTTTAAATTACAAGGATCTAAGAATAGCATGGTATATTTTTAAGAGCCCTGGTAGTGTCTTGCATTATGCATTGGCTTACTAACTGCAAAGTCAGCTATTCTAAGTCCCTAGCACACAGGTGAAAGATGAAAAATCACACACTCAAAAATCAACATTTCTGCCCTATCCTACAGGGTCACTATGAGTCATACTTGACTTAATGAGATTGATAATATATGAATTATATAATATAGAAAAAAGGAATGAGTTCTGAGAAGACAATATATTTTTTCAAATTGAAAGTCTTTAGGAGACTTTGAAAAAATACCAGTCAATTGTAGAAATGTTCCACAGCGGAGGGTTTTATATTAGTATTTCATAGCCAATGTGCTTTCAAATGTTTGAAAATAAAAGTTAGAATATTTTTCACAATATATTTCCTAGAATATCACTTTCCCAAGCAGGTTTTATACAAATAAGCAGAATATTTTTGTTTCAAAGCTGGTAAGTTTTAAGAGTCAACTTTTCTTTCCTCAACAGTTTTGGTTGAAGGAAGAAAAGGCTTCTGTTGACAAGCTCAAACACATAATACTTTCATAAGCAGTTGTTAAAATATTTGTCTCAAATTTGGGAGGATAGAGCCACCTCTTAGATATTTATTTCTGTTAATTCTGCATCCATGTAGTTTTAATTAATGTATTTGTATCAATCATAGCAGAGAAGGCTCAAGCCACTTGTATTAGCAAGCTATTTATAATGCTTACTTCTCAAGGATTATTTCCTGGTGACCAAACCAAATAATACACCTCAAAGTGAACATTCAACAATTCCTTGCTCAAAAGAATACAATTGTTCATTTTTATTTTAAATGTTCTCAATGCTATGACAATGAACTTTCCCCTTTTACTTTGAATACAAAGATTAATGATAATTGCTTTTAAGAGAAAACTGACATGTCTCATTACACTTAGTTTATAATAAATGAGTCTATTTCTGAGCTACTAACTAAATGTGATTAGTACATCATGTAACACAAGACAGAATTTACCAGGTTCTGTGAAGTGACGATTAACCATATGAATGACCAAGCCTACTCAAAATCATAAGAGCTGATAAATACTAAAGCAAATATATATTTTAATCATTTTATTGGCTGCTTGTACAACTTTAGCACAATCTATCCATCCATCCATTGTGTCAAGCACATTCGTACATATGCTGCCATCATCATTCTCAAAACATGTGCTTTCTACTTGAGCCCTTGATATCAACTCCTCATTTCCCCCTTTCTCTCCCCCCTCCCCCCTCCATCATGAACCATTGATAATTTAAAAATTATTATTATTTTGTCATATCTTATACCGTCCAATGTCTCCCTTCATCCACTTCTCCACTGTCCATCCCCCAGGGAGGAGGTAATATGTAGATCCTTGTAATCTGTTACCCCTATATTTTTAATACTGATTAGTCATTGATAAGCAGTCCTTTAAGAATTTTTACATTAAATTATATACCCAAACCTTTCATACAAAAGAGAGTGCACATATATAGTATCTTATGAAAGTAATCAAGTAAAAAAACTAACACTATCCAGTTGGAGAGGTTCTAAAAAATTGCACATATACAAAATAAAACATGGCATCCACTTTTCCAAATAACTTAATTGACCTATATCTCTAATTTTTCACAACATAAATATATATATTTAAAGCTGAGGGACATACTTAGGTTTTGGTCAAAATGATATTTCAGGAAGGAAAAAAAACATTGGCAACAACACAATGGACAAGGATTAACCCTAAAGCCTATACAAAACTGCAACACTTAAAAAATTAAACATTCGAGAAAATACATGAAAGGATAGTTGAAAACAGATGGCATCCAAGTGACTAGCAAACATTGGGAGAAAATGCTTATTCATCAGGGAGGTGCAAGTCAAAGCAAAGCTATCACCTCAAACCTACAATGAGAATCCATTTGAAAACACACACGCAACATTCAATAAAACACACGAAATAGAAAAACAGAAAACAACAAATGCTGGATGGGGAAAGGAGAGAATGGGACCCTCATATACTGCTGTTGGTTGTATAAATATATATGACCATTATGGAAAACTACACAAGTGTCACTACCTCAAACAACTGGGAATAACAATTTCATATTAGCCAGCAATACTGTGCTGGGTGTACACTGTGAAGATGTGGGAGCCATAGTACAGACAGACATATGATCTCTCAGGTTCATGGCAGCACTGTTCACAATAGCAAGATGTTGGAAACAACCCAAGTATCCATCAATAAAAGAATGGATAAAGAAACAGGTAAATAAATACAATGGAATACATACCATGCATTACTCTCAAACAATAACAAAGTCAAGAAGCACCTCATGACATAGCTAAACCTGGAACATTCTGTTAAGGGAGGTCAGTCAATCACAGAAGGGCAGATATTAGATGTGACCATTCCTAAAAGGATGAAAATCAAGACAACGACTTCAGCAAACTCCAAACTTTCTTGAAGTTACACTCTCTCCAATATATGTAATGTGGGACCAGCTCTGTACTGAATGGATGCTCAATAGGCTGCAGAAGCCACTTCACAATGGCCAAGAACTTTCAGTGATCTCACAATCAAACACTAAGCAATGCAAGGTAAGTCAATGATAACTAGTTTAGTCCATTCTGATTCACTGTGAGGCCACAGGTGCAGAGTAGAACTACTTTCTCTTTTATATTTAAAATCATTTTATTGGGGGTTCATATAACTCTTATCACCATCCATACATCCATCCATTGTCTCAAGCATATTTGTAAGCAACTGGAGCAGAGGCAATAGCAGAACTACTTTCTATAGGCTGATTTTTTAGGAGAGGATCACCAGGCTTCTCATTTAAAGTGCCTTTGGATGGATTTGAATCACTCACTTCAGTTAATAGTGAAACTGCTTAACCATTTTACCAGCCAAGTACTTTATTATGCAAGATACAATACACAATAAACTCTGGAATTAAAACACTAAACAACTCTTCAGGATAATACAGTTTAATCTGAATGTGCACATTTGAATTCCCCAGTTAATTCCAGGATTCCTGCTAACAATATTTTAGGCCTGATTTAAATTTTACTCTGATTATATTAACAATATGTATTTTATAGAGATAGTGTGATCAATGTTGGGTTTATTATTCTATTGATGGTTTACTCTCTATAAGAAAGTTATATCCAGACTTAAAATCGGTGTTATGGGATGCAGCATGCCTACATGGGGAGTTGAGCCAGTGGAGAGGCCTGAGGACTCAGCCCTCATACCAGCTACATGGACAGCTGCCCCTCCCCCTAGAAGAATTTACTTTAGAGGACAGCACTGAAGCTGCAGCTAGGGGAGAGGGACATGTCTGACCAGAACACACGGGAACAAATGAATGGGGAGGAAAAGAGAGTGGATCACGCATTGGATCACCAAGCCTGAAGGACAATATCCCCACTCAGAACAGCCAATGCACAGAGTAGATCATATGGCTGATCCTACTATAAGACACGACATCCCTCGCTGACCTATGGCCCTACGGGGGACAACACTGGAGACTCAGTGTCGAGATTGGCCCTGTCTGACCCCGCGACACCAAAGCAAACCACTAAAGGCATGTGGCATAGCAACTGGGGGAGCAGAGCAGGGAGCTACCTAGGGAGTATAAAGGATAGATTCTGGGGCCAGAGCATGGTACCCCCATTGAACCTGACCAGAGGACATGCCTAGAGTTCAAAAATCAGACCTTGATCTATTTACAGGTTTTTCTTTTCTTTTTTTAGAATTTATTTATCTTTTTCTTGGTCATTGTTTTATTGTTGTTGACTTCATTGTGTTCTCTTTTGTCGCTTTGTCTGGCTATGGCTTGTTTTTTTTAATTATTAATAAATCTTTTTATTGGGTCTCATACAACTCTTATCACAATCCATACATACATCAATCGAGCAAAGCACCCTTATATATTCGTTGCACTCGTCATTCTCAAAATTCACCTTTCCCTTGGGTTTCTGGAATCAGCTCGGTTTCTCTGTTTTTCCCCTCCCCCTTCCTCCCTGCTCTCCCTTTCCCCCTGGTCCCTTAATAGTTTATAAATAATTATTATATCTTATCTTACACTGCCCGGCGTCTCCCCTCACCCACCTTCCTATTGCCCATCTCCCAGAGAGGAGGTTACACATAGATCTCTAAGATCGGTTCTCCCTTTCTACACCCCCTTCCATCCTGGTGTCGCCACTCCTACCGCTGGTGTTGAGGGGTTCATCCGTCCTAGATTTCCTGTGTTTCCAGATCCCACTGCACCACTGTACATCCTCTGGTATAACCAGGTCCACAAGGTAGAATTGGGGTCATGATAATTGGGAAGGAAGGAAGCGTCCAGGAACTAGAGGAAGGTTTTGAGTTTCATTGTTGCTACACTGAACCCTGAGTGACTCATCTCCTCCCCACTACCCCTCTGCAATGGATGTCCAGCTGTCTACAGATGGGCATTGGGTCCCCATCACGTACTCCCCCTCATTCACGGTGATGGGATTTCCCCCCGACCCCTGCCTTTGTTGTTTGAGACCTGGTCTCCTCTGCCCTTCACAATCACCCATGTTGGTGTGCTGCTTCCGTGTGTGCTTTGTTGCTTCTGGGCTAGATGGCCGCTTGTTTGCTTTCAAGCCTTTAAGTCCCCAGATGCTATCTCTCTCAGTAGCCGGGCACCATCAGCCTTCTTCACCACACTTGCTTATGCACACCTTCGTCTTCAGCGTTTATGTGAGGAAGGTGATCAAACAATGATTGTTTTTGTTCCTTGGTGTCTGCTATATGGTCCATTCAATGCCTTGTATTCGCTTAGGCCATGTGCTTCTTCTCTGTAGGCTTTGTTGCTTCTGAGCTAAATGGCTGCTTGTTTGCCTTCAAGCCTTTAAGACCCCAGATGCTATATCTTTTTGATAACCGGGCACCACCAGCTTTCTTCACCACATTTGCTTACACACATGTCTGTCTTCAGTGATCATGTCGGGAAGGTGGGTATCATGTAATGACTGTTTAGCAGGGCAAGGTGCTATTTTATTAGGGGAGTATGCATGAGGCGGCTATAGCTTATTTTTTTGTGAATATTATTATTTCTGCAGATCTATCTAGATAAGATAAAGTGGATGTACCCTCTGGAGGATGAAACAATGGGACTGATGGTTCTGAGGGAACATGGGAGAGGGAGACTCAGTGGAAAGAAGGTAGTGTTTACTGAGCCAGGGACAAGGGAATATATGTGATCCAAAATTAGTGGCAAGGAGTGTGTGAGAGGCTGGTAGGGATTCAGCAATGGCAATGTAACAAAGAGAGATTACTGAAACCCAAATGAAGGCTGAGCATGATAGTGGGACAAGAGGAAAGTAAAAGGAAATAGAGGAAAGAACTAGGAGGCAAAGGGCATTTTTAGAGTTCTAAATACAGGCATGTGCATATGTAAATATATTTATATAGGATGATAGATCAACATGCACATATTTATAGGTTTAATATTAAGGCATTAGATGGACATTGGCTCTTCACTCAGGTACTTACTCAATGCAAGAACACTTTGTTCTATTAAATTGGCATTCCATGATTCTAACCTTCCTGATATGATCACTGAAGACAAATGTGTGCATAAGCAAATGTGGTGAGGAAAGCTGATGGTACCTGGCTATCAAAAGATATAACGTCTGGAATCTTAAAGGCTTGAAGGTAAATAAGTGGCCATCTGGCTCAGAAGCAAAAAAAGTCCACATGGAAGAAGCACACCAGCATGTTTGACCATGAGGTGTCGAAGGGATCAGGTATCAGGCATCAAAGAACAAAAAATCATATCATAGTTAACGAGGGGTGGAAGTGCAGAGTGGAGACCCATAACCCATCTATAGCCAACTGGACACTCCCTTACAGAAGGGTCGCGGGGAGGAGACAAGCCAGTCAGGGTACAGGGTAGCAAAGACAAAACATACAACTTTCCTCTAGTTCTTTAGTGCTTCCTCCCCTCCACTATCATGATCCCAATTCTACCTTACAAATCTGGCTAGACCAGAGGATGTACACAGGTACAGATAGGAACTGGAAACACAGGGAATCCAGGACAGATGATCCCTTCAAGACCAATGGTGGGATTGGTGATACCCGTAGGGTGGAGAGAAATTGGGGTAGAAAGGGGGAACCGATTACAAGGATCTACATACAAACCCCTCCCTGGGAGAGGTTAGGTAGTGTAAAACATGACAAAATAATAATGAATTATAAATTATCAAGGGTTCATGGGAGGGGCAGGGCAGGAGGGTGAAAACTGAGGAGCTGATATTAAGGGCTCAAGTACAAAGCAAATGTTTTGAGAATGATGATGGCAACAAATGTACAAATGTGCTTGGCACAATGGATATATGCATGGATTGTGGAGTTGTACTAGCCCTCAATAAAACGATTAAAGAGAAAAAGAAAATTATATCAATTTTCCATTATAATAATTGTACATCAATAGTATAAATGTATAATACACATATGATTTAGTAGCTTTCTCATCACTTCATAATTTTGCTTAATAATTATATCCTCTCCTCATCCCTTAGGAGGTCCTATAAAGCTCTATGGATCTAACAATGTGATCAATCCAACAAAATAAGTAAGTATTTAAATTTTGGAAGCACCGCCTTATGTGAAAATAAGGGTCTCTGTGTAATGACTGTGTGATTTAACTTGCATAATATCAATGATAATAGAACCTATATCATGAGGCAATTTTGCATATAAATAATGATTGCTACATGAAGTTCTTAGGACAGAACCCAACATAAAGGCAGGCTTCAGCAAAGGTTCAGAAATACTGAGATAAAAGAGGTGGGGCACAAAATGAAGAAAAAAATTCAAAGAAAAAATGTTATATTTTGTAATTAATCATGAACCTGAATCATAATTTTTTCATAGCAAATCTGCATCAGAAGTTTGTTTTATTTTAATTGTTAATATTTATCAAGATTAAGATTGACCAAGAATCAATTTTAATTTGTTGTTATTTTTTAAGATAAACTGATTAGTTCTTAACAACCAGGACTGATAATATCTTTGAGAGAAAATTTATTTCTTCTGTTCTCAAATCTCCTTTTTCATTAGTGAGAAAGAAAACATTGATACAATTAAGACCTTGCTTGAGATTCAAAATTACATAAAAAAATAGAATAATTGCAAATTGTCCTTTGGCAGGATGAATGCTCTTCGTGAGCAAACTGTGCATACATTTGATTAGAGAAATTATCGTGTGTGTGTGTGTGTGTGTGTGTGTGTGTGTGTGTATAAAAGCACCTGTATATTAAGGGGTGAATATTCTTAGAATTTGTTAGTCAGTTTGTTATGTAAGTACCTCCCAAAAGAGGTGAATGATGCTGGGGTTTTCTTGGAATATGATAATAGATAAAGCAAATATATTAGATGATGTATAAAGGAAAATGTTATTTTCAAAATACTCAATTCTTTAAAATTATAATAATAAGTCAGGGGGAATCAGAATATTTAAGAATGCAATTTTCTAAGACTACACAAATCACATGTTAAGTCAATGAAATTGAAGTGCTTTCCTTTTTCTTTTTAATTTGATGTGAAAACACATTATGAAACAGGGAAGCTAATATTGCTGAAACAATAATGGCTCAGTTTTGCAATAAATATGTCATGTTCAACCATCTCTGGTTCTGCAACTGTTTATTTGGTTTTTAAATAGTTGATGAGAAAATGAAAACTGGGATTTTTTATTCTTTTCATTTAAAACTTCCAGGGAGACATTCATCAAGTAAACCTTTATTTATTTTACTTCCAGTATCCATTAAAATATATGAAGCGCTCAGGATTACAATGGACCCTCTAAGAAGCAGCTACCACCATAGGCTTTTGAGTCAGTGCCAGCAGAGCACGCTGCTTTTTCCAAGAGCAAGCACTCTTTGCATTAAATTATTTCCATAGTAATTTAACAGCATGAACACTTAGAAAAATGGTCCCTAAAATAACTGTTATTATGTACATCTATCAAAACGGTGAGTCAAGATAAGGAGAACAGATTTTAGAGATTTGAGATATTAAGTTTCAGAAGAATTGTAGAGGAAATGGGGTTAAATCCAAAGTAAAAGAAAAAAGGTTATTGTTGGTTGTTGCCACTTGGCTGATATTTCCATAGGCAGTTAAGTCAAACGATTAAAAATTTCTGAAATTCCGTTAAATTCCAGAAGCATTTTTGATAACTATACCTGCAAACATGGGTGGAAGGGTAAGGTAACATTTGGATTCTAATAGTTTATGTCTTTTAACACCAGTCCATGACAGAAAATGCTGATTTTTTATGTTTTATTATTTCTCACTCAAATATTTGTGTTCACTTCAGTTCCTTGTTTCTTAGTAAATAAGATATTGGCACTTAGCTATTAAACCAACCAAACAAGAAGATCAATGACAACAAAAACCATTCTGTGATTCTCACTCATAATCATTCCATGTTTGTCTGAATAGAATTGCTCTCTAGTAGGTTTCCAAAGAGTGATCATTGAAAGTAGATAACCAGGCCTTTCTTCTAAAGGATATCTGTGTAGACTGTAGTTTCTAATTTTTCAGTAAGTAATGGAATTCATTAACCCTTTACAGAAACCAGGAACTTTCACTGAGATATTATACTATATATATATATATATATATATATATAATCTGTCTTAGAAAGCGTAAAGCCAGAATGATCCTTTGAATTGAGGATGGCAAGACGTCATCTCATGTACTTTGGACATGTTATTAGAGATAAGCTTGGTAAAATGGAAGGTTAGCAGAAGAAGTTAGGGAAGTCTTCATGACTGACACAGTGCCACAGAGAGCTCTGAAATAGCAACGATTGTGAGGGGGCTGGAAATCCAGTCAGTATTTTATTCTTTTGTTGTAGGATCTCTAAGTCAAAGAGGTAGAGAGGACATCTCATTACAACATTAACTTGGTCTGGGCTGTTGTCAGCATGTATTGTGTCTCTAACTTGTTTGCCTTCCTTCCATTATTACTCCTAGCCCAGCAAGTCACTTTATTTATTCTAGCTGCATGCATTTTTCAACCATTGTTTTATCATATTCTGTAAATATTTTCCTCCTAATTTAGCAAGCTTCAGCAATTCCCCAATTTTCTCTTTTTTTCCAGCAAATACTTACTGAATGTCTAATGAGTCCTAATCCTGTAAATGTTATATTAAACAAAAATGATAAAATTCAGTGCTCTTACTGAGTTTGGTGAAATTGATAGAAATAATATGAATAAATTTAATAGCTTTTGAGTTAATCATACAAATGGAAGGAAGGTGGTGAATAAATAACATGATGAAATATGTTTAACTTTAGGCTGAGGGACCAACACAAGAAGCAGAGAGAAAGTGACATCTTATTAAAATGTGGAAGAGGTGAAAGTAATGATAATTAAGCCTAAGCAAGGAGACAATGCATCCAAGTGATGCCAAGGAGGGCGTGGAATAATTCATGTATCAGTGCTGATGTCAGATGGGTCTTGGCTCAAACCAGAGAATACCAAGAAGATGTTTATTGGTGTCTTATTGATTATGCTAAAGCATATAGCTGTGTGGATGATAACAAAGGAGGACTGATCTCGAGAAGAATGGAAGTTCCAGATCACTTGATTGCGCTTCCTCCGAGCTTGTACATGGATCAAGAAGCAACTGCGTGAACAGAACAAAGAAATCCTGCATGGTTGAAAATCAGGACAGGTGTGTGACAGGGTTGTATCCTCTCACCATACTTATTCAGTCTGTATGCTGAGCACATCAACAGATAACCTGGATTATATGAAGAAAAACGTGGCATCGAGCTTGAACGAATACTCATGAAAATCGGCAGTATGCACCAGACACAAGCCCTTGCCTGCTGAACGTGAGGAGTTTCACGTTCTGAAACACTTTCTGATGAAGCTAAAGGATTGAAGGCTTCAGTATGGACCACAATTCAATGTACAGTACAAATGATCCTCACAAATGAACCAATAGTTAATATTATGATCAATGGAGAAAACGTTGAAGTTGTCCAGGATTTCGTCTTGCGTGGGTCCGCAGTCAGTTCTCATGGAGGCATTCGTTAAGAAATCAAAAGACACATTGCACTGGGTAAATCTGCAAAAGGTGTGTTTAGAGTATTAAAAAGCAAGGATGTTACATTTATGACTCACGTGCCCCTGGCCCAAGCCATGGTATTTTCAATTGCTTCGTGTGTATGTGGAGGATCAAGAAAGCCAAAGCAGAATGGATGTATTTGGATTATAGGGTGGAGAGAACTATTGAAAAATACCATCGACTGCTAAAAAGCCAGATCAATCTGTCTTGGTAGAAGTATGGCCAGAGCGCACAATAGAGACAACGGCGACAAGATTTTGTCTTCCATACCTTGGATATGTCGTCAGAGGAGACCCGACCCGGTGAAGAACATTACGCTCGGTAAAGTGGAGCAGCATCCAGAGACAGGGAACCTTCAAGGCAACAGACTGACACAGCGGCTGCAGCCAGGGCTCCGGCAGAGGAACAATTGTGAGGCTGGGCCAGGACAAGCTAGTGTTGCCTTCTGTTTTGCACAAGGTCACCGTGGGTTGGGACAGACTCAGTGGCACCTAACAACAACAAGGAAAGGAAAAAGAATCCCGAGTGGAACCTACAAAGTAGGAAAATTATAGAATTCCAAAAGAACTGGTGGTTCAATGTTGAAGCTTTGGACCTCTAACTGAAAGGTCAGCGGTTCGAACCGCCCGCTGCTCTGCAGAAGACGCTGGGCCATCTGCTGCGGGGAAACCGACTCTGTTCTGTAAGATTGCTGCGTCAGAATGCACTCATGACACGCGACAGCAGTATCAGAGCTTAATTCTATTGTACGGAAACCAGCCTCCGCCTGTGAGATGAGCACTCCCTATGCCATGGTTCTGTTCGTTTAATTATCCTTGCTGATGACACACCTTTTGTTTTACCGAGGTGAACAATTTACCTTCGCAGGAGAAACACCATTGCCAACGATATCCCGGACACACTTCCTTAACCAACAGTGGAGTCTCTTTTCGAATACTATCATGTAGCGTTATTTTTTGAGCACAGGTTTATGCGCATGCATGCCTTTATGTGCGCATAATACATTTATATATTTTCAATCTTCAGAACTAAAATTGTAAGCTGAAAGCTGGGGAAACATCTTAATAGCTTTCTGTATCCTACAGCAACCGAAGTGCCCTGCAGCAAGTCAATTTTCAAAATGGATTTAGTCAATTTGTCTGCAGGATTGAAAGCACAGTAAAGTGAGTGATTTAGTCTTTCATTTGACAAACATGTATTGAATACTTACTAAATATTGTGCTGAGAATAGAGAAAAAGAAGCCTCAATCCTTAGTGACAAAATATTACAATCCAGTGTAGAAATCCAACTAGGAAATATACAAATCCAATTCAACAAGGCTAGAATTCAGATGCGCTGCTCTGGGTCCACCAAAAGGCAAATGCCACGGCCCGATTAGACATGCAAAATGCCCGGTAAGGGAAGTGTTTGTAAGAGGAGGGGAAGGTGGAGAGCTGTCAGATCAGAGTACAAATGTTAATCTCAGTCCAGAAGAGAGGAAGGGAAGATTGAAAGTGGCCTAGAAGGCTGTGTAACCTAAGGAAGGTCCTACATAGGTCATTACATCATCAGCTCTAGGTTGAATTTCAAGTCTCCCAGAACACACAAACCAACTATCCTGTGACGCCCAATAGAATCTGGCTCATCAGAGCATTTGGCTGAACGCAGTCATGAATGCTGCCTATGAGAACATGGGCTCATCTCAAGCACAGGCATGGATTTCCAAACACAGTACAGAGTTCTCGGTCAACCAGTCTCTCTGTAGTGGAAAGTCTATAAAGTACATCCTCGTGGCCACTCCACTGTGGGAATACACTAGATCTAATGTTCAACTCACACTCAGTAAAGGGAGAACTTCCCTGAATAATTCACACTTAAGCTGGCTATGAATCCATGTCGAGTTTGTCCTTTGAAGAAGAGAAAAGATATCCTGCCAAGGCGCCGAGGCACGAGAGGTGTGGTGTTCATCTAAACGCTTCAACGTGAGGTGACTTGAAGTAGAAAGTGTTATTTGGATTTGATCTTAAGAAGCATTGTCAGAGAGGAGTTTTTAATCATGGCTAACATCATGGATGCATCCAAAATGTTAATCATTAATGACCTGAAATGAATCCTCCTACCATTTCAACCCTGTTCACATTTGTAATTCACATGACAACATAGATTTTTTTAAAAATCTTATTTTTCTTATTATTATTCTCTCCTCTTTCTCCACCTCCTCCTTCTTAATAATACCCTTGTTGTTTTTCTTTTGGTGTTTGAGAGCTTTTCCATTAATTTGAAAGAATTATTCTGTCACTTTAAGAATCTAGATTTTAAAATATAAGACTCCTAAAAGAAGGCATCGAGAATTATGATGTTTATGTTTTCCCTTGGATTACCAGTTGCTTTGTTGAACACAACTATATAAAAATCTCTGAAAAACAACTTGAAGGCTATAAAGAAATGACTAAAATGCAAATGCTTCATGTAGGAATAATTGTGAGGCTATCAAATATTCTTGGCCATTTCTCTAGAGGAGTTTGGACATTGTCAATCACCAGAACAAAACAATGAGATAATCACCATTAATCCAGAGAATGGGATCTGCTTGGCTTGCTCACAATCTGAGATGCTGTTATAAAGTGCTGGCAGTAATCCTGGTGACTGCTTTTCGATGGTAAAAGTCAGCTCTGGGAATCCTACTCAAGGATTGAATTCCCTAGGTTTTCAATTTAAAAAAAGGAAGAGAAAGTATTCACCCAATTCAAAGACATAATTTATTCTTTATAATACAATGTCTTCTTTTTTTTTTAATAGAGGATGTCTTTATCCCCACCACGAGCTACTGAAATAATGATTTTGTTAACACTCTTGGGAAAAATATTACTGCCGTCTTCTGAATGTGTTAAAAGAGAGACCATTCCTTCTCCAAACATACCCATATATAAGCACCCATCAAATTAGGCCACACAGATATACCTTTAAGCCCTCATCTGAGAGCTGATAGGACAGGGGATTCCATGGATATGAATTTTGTTTCTAGAACAACTGGCAATATTGGAAAAGAATACTGATTGTCACAACTGGGACGGATGATGGTTTTTCACATCTAATACATAGAGGCCAGGGATGCTGCCAATGTTTCCATAATGCACAGGACAGCGTGTCCTCAAAAGAATCACACAGCCACATATGTCCGTCATTCTGAAGTGGAGAAACTTTGCATATGCTGTCATTTTCAAACTGTCAACATCTGAGCTTCGTCGACCTTTTCACGCAGCTAACACATAATCCGTGTTAACATATCAGACTTGAGAGTCATCGCGTAGAGCGGTGACTGTTGAACTGGTGGTATTACAGATGCATAACAAAACCAAACCCAAACAACTGACAAATACTTACCTCGGAGGACTGCACAACAGCATCTTTATGGAAGGAATCTGACAAGGAAAGACCAAAAGTCTAGCAACACACCAAGGAAGGCTTCTCAACACCCTAGAACTTTAAAGCGGTGTGATTTGCTAACAATGTTAAAGGTTGCAGTCGGGCCTCTGTCTTTAAACAGAGACCTATAATGAACAATTTATCTTTCATGGGGACGTGAACAAGAGGAATACCAGTTGCTTGCCAGAATTAGAGTAGGTGAATATGAGAACTATGTATAACTAGAGCCGATGATCTTGTTAAGACATAGGATAATGCCAAATGCCATTTTTCTATCTCTACGCTCCCATTCTCACTATGAATCCATACCTTCAAGCCCCCCTCCTGGCACAATCGGTCCCTGCTGCTCCATGTTTATCACTGTCCCATTGAACCTTGCTCTTCTCACCACCATGCATGGCCTCAGTGTTTATCTTTTGACACTACAGGATGATTTTATCTTTCCTGGTCAAGAACCACATAATACATTGAGGTCCTATTTACTCAATTATCTGTTTGGTTTTTTTTTTCTATTTGACTTCAAGTCTGCTTTAGCCTGGTAATCTAATATAAAGTTCCATACAGTCCACATTTAGAAAACATTTTTCCTTTGATTTTTTCCCCTGAAAAGCCATTTTCCATTTGTATTATCAGTACATAGAATTCCAGTTTCTAGGAACTGGACACACAGGGAATCCAGGACAGATGATCCCTTCAGGACCAGTGGTGAGAATGGCTGTACTGGGAGGGTGGAAGGAGGATGGGGTAGAAAGGGAGAACTGATTACAGGGATCTACATATAACCTCTTACCTGGGGGATAGACAACAGAAAAGTGGGTAAATGGAGATGTCAGACAGTGTAATATATGACAAAATAATAATAATTAATAAATTATCAAGGGTTCATGAGGGAGGCAAGAGTGGGGAGGAAGCAGAAAAAAAATGAGTAGCTAATGCCAAGGACTCCAGAAGAAAGCAAATGTTTTGAGAATGATGATGGCAACAAATCTATAAATGTGCCTTGACACAATGGGCATATGTATGAATTGTGATAAAAATTGTACAAGCCCCCAATAAAATGATTAAAAGCAAACAAACACGAATTTCAGTTTCTCAATTATTAACCAGCACTTGCCATTATTTATTTATTTACTCATAAAAGTAATGCTGGTGTATGTGAAATAGTATTTTACTGTAGTCTTGACTTTCATTTCTTAAAGCTTAATGATGCTGAGTTTTGTGTCATGTACCGTTGGTCAGTTTTATAATTTTTTTTGAGAAATGTCCGTTGAAGCCTTAACCCATTCTTAAATTTGATTGCTAATATTTAAATTTTTATTAGTTGAGATTTAATCCATATATCATATAAATTGCTACCACAGTGAGTTTCCAAACAATAATTTTCTACTTTGATTCTTTGACATCATTTCCCTTTACCCCACCTCCACCACTGCACTCCTGTCCCCTGAACCTCTTATTCTACTTGCTGTCCCTATAAGTTCATCGATCCTAGGTTTTATATACTGAAAAATGGAAATGCATATAACCCAGCTAAGAAGGTGACCTCACGCCTGACATAATACCTCTAACATGCACTCAAATATGAAGAAACAAAAACCAAAGGAAACAGTGCAAACCAAAATGTTCAGAGAAGTTTGGAAAACAGATCAGATCCAGCCTATATCATAAGGACATCTACTGACAAAGTTTTAACTGTTCAGGTCAGAGTTATGCCTTTGACCTTCTGTCCTCATCTCTCCAAAGCACTCCATATAATGACCACTTTCCTCCCTTTTCTCAATTTTAGATAAGGGAGAGTTCTCTGTATGCTAATTTCTAAGTAGTTCCACAAATGAATCTTTGGCTCCCATTGTCATCCATCCCCTTCTGTACCCTGTATTCTCATAATTTAGACTCGGATACTCATCCCTCCTTTGACTTAGGATTGTATGGATTCCAATCCTTCAGTGACTGATGGTGTGCTTCTTCCATGTGGACTTATTGATCTCTCACTTAGATGACTGCTTGTTTGGAGACAAGCCTGTAAGACCCCAGAGCCAATTTTATCTGATAGATGGACACCATCTAAATTATTCGCCACATTTTGCTATAACAGCCATATCTTCTTTGTTCCCTTCCTGTGTACAAAAGATGACTGAAATAAGCCCCCCAAACTCTATAAATAGGGAAGAATGCTACTTGTTCATGGATAGGAAGATCTCACATTGTGAAAATGTCAATTTTACATTACTACCAAAAGTAATCAATAAATTTGTGTAATTAGATACAGATCCCAGCATCCTTCTTTAAAGAGAAAGGAAAATTGATCTCTAATATGACATGGAAAAAAAAAGAGAGAGAGACCAGGGACAAGGAAGGCCTAAAGAAGGCCTGAATTTCCTGGCCTCAAAACCTACTACACAGTCAGGAAACTAAAAACAACTTGGTCCTGGTACAATGGTAATATGTAGACCGATGGAAAAGAATGGAAACCCCCAAAATAAATCCATCCAAAAATACACAGCAGATTTTTTACAAAGGACCCAAATGCATTAAACAAGGAAGCGCTCACCTCTTCAACAAATGGTGTTGGCAAAATTAGGTTTCTATTTTCAGAAGAATGAAAGAGGACTCACTCCTCACTTCATATATAAAATTAACTCAAAATGGATTAAGGGCCTAAAAGTAAATCCTAGAACTATAATGATCATCAATGAAATAGTGGGAACCAACTTAAGAACCCTAAAGCAAGGCATAATAGTACTATCAAATACATGAAAGATTTACACACACAACAGAAAGTGAAACAGATGACTGGGACCTCCTCCATGTAAGACATGTATGTGCATGATAATTGCATCAAAGAGTAATAAGAGAATTTAAAGAGTAGGAGGGAAAGTTAGCAACATAATATCAGAAAACAGCAACACTTCAACAACAAAAAGGCAAACCATACACTTTAAAACTAGGTAGAGGACTATAGCAGATAGTTCACCAAAGAAGTTACCCCAACACTCAACAAATATATAAAAATGCTTGTTATCACTAGGAATTTGAGAGATGTGAATAAAAGTAATTATGAGATACTTCACATAATCTTTGATATCATAGTTGTTGTTTTTTTTTAATGGAGAATAAAAAATCCTGGAACCTTTTGGCGAGATTGGAACTCTCATATACTGCTAGGGAGGCTTTAAAACTGGACCACTACTGAGAAAAGTGGTACAGCATTCCCTCCAAAAACTGGAAATAAATATACCAAATGATCCTGAAGATCCTCTCCTTGGTATAAACCTTAAAGGAGTAAGGAACATTGTGTGAGCAGATATACGCAAACCAATATTCATTGCAGCATTATTAACAAGAGAAGTGCCATCAGTGATATTTGAAGTGCTTCCAAGAAGCCTAGAAAAGCCATGATGCTATAAGACAAAGTTAAAATGCCTGATATGTACCACACATTGACATCTGCATGCCATTTTAAGACAAATGACTCCATCATAAGGAGCTTGTGGGTAGGGACATGTGCAAAGGAAATTAAGAATCTTTTCAATTATTGTAAACATCATTTTGTATTGGAAATTTACATTTTATGCTGATGCCCTATGTAACATATATGAAGGAACTTAATAAATTCAAGGAAAACAGAATTAAAAGAGAACAGAATTTCCCCCATAAACTTTTTAAAACATTCTTTTATAAAGTACCAAAGAAGTGCTAAGCAGTTTTATGTTATCAGTAAGTTTTCTGGCAAAAGCAGGTTAGTAGTACATAAGATTTAATGGTTCAAAAGTTGTATATGGATTTACAACTGTACCTCTAATCCCTATAGTATTCAAGGGTCAAATGTACAGGTTATTCCACTTGATTTTAGAAATCATTTCAAATGATGGATTTGAAGCATATGACACTAATGATCAAAGACCAGACCAGTTGTTGAATAACACCAGAAAATTATATATGGAGAAAGCTGAAATATATTTTTTAAAGTTTTAAAAAGAAAGAAAATACTAAAATGGATTCCAGAAGAGCCTCTCAAACTTGTTTCAAATCTAGAGCAGCTACGGTGAATGTAAGGATAAGGAAGTACAGAAGCTGACGAGATGAACTCCAAAAAGTAGCTTGAGGAGCGAAATAAAAGCATCACAATGAAATATGCAGTTATAAAGCAAAAGGAAAAAATACATCCTGCACATTTCAAGCTGAAATAATGGAAGTCCATGCTAGAGTTGAATTGTTGAAGGTTTCTGTGGGTGAAACATTGAATGACACAGAAAGTATCCACAGAGGTGGAAAGGATGCACAGAGTCATTGTAGCAAAGTGAATTGGTCAACACTCCAGCTTTCAGGAGGTAGTACACGATCCAGACCCGATAGTATTGAAGGAAGAAATCTAGGCTGCCCTGCGTTAGAGCAAAACAAGCTTCCAATTTTAAGTGAAATATTTTAACAGATGGATGAAGTGCTGGAGGTTCTCACTCATCCATACCAAGGAATTTGGATGACAGCTACCTAGCCAATCAGTTGGAAGCAAGCCATATTTATGCTCATTGTAAAGACTGATCCAACAAAAAGTAGAAATTATCAAACAAGATCCTTAATGTGGTCTTTAGATAATTTTATGTCAACTCGAAGATGTATAAAAGTGTAAGGGTGGAATCCAGCCTACAGACTGGAGCCCTCTTGTAGGTGTTGCTGTCTTGCAAGAAGGCCCATGGGAACCTCCCTCTCTCTCCATCTCCCTTCATGCTGGGACTGTGTCACTGACCTTGAGAGTTGCCAGAGCCCTGCCATGTTTCCACCGACCTCGGATCCGTATGACTCTGCACCCACCAGCCTGCTATCTCCCTGCATTCTTCATAATTACGTGGCCTAGTGAGTGTGAAGA
This sequence comes from Tenrec ecaudatus, assembly GCF_050624435.1. Classification (NCBI taxonomy): domain Eukaryota; kingdom Metazoa; phylum Chordata; class Mammalia; order Afrosoricida; family Tenrecidae; genus Tenrec; species Tenrec ecaudatus. The sequence continues at coordinate 37,330,205 of NC_134535.1, forward strand.
GGGACTTGCAGACTAGTACCAGACTTACGGACTTGAGTTGGACTAGGCTAGTCTTATTTCTTTATATATAATTACTTCTTGATATTAAGCTCTTTCTTATACTTATATGAGGGTCACTGGGTTTGTTTCTTTAGTCATCTCAGCCTAACACAATAGTGTATGCAAGTCAAGTTTGCTGACAATAAGACAAAACCAGGAAGCACTTAGCATATTTACAATCCAAATAATGGCGCAGTGAATTTCATCAAACAAACTATTAAAAAGATGAAAAAAGAAATCATGGACTCAACAATCATAGTAGGTGACTTTAACACTCCGCTATCAGAGAAAGACAGAGCACTGGGAAAGAAGCTCAGCAAAAAGGTCATAGAGCTAAATAAAACTAAAATTTGAATTCATTCACACAAAAAAGAAAAATGAGCAATCATCTTATGCATGTTGTCCTTAGGTGCCCAAAGTCTGTTCTGACTCAGAGCTACCCGATCTACAACAGGTTCTGCACCATGTCACAACTGTTCTGGTGTTTGAGGCCATTCAGTGTTGTATGCACTGCGTCAACGCATCTCGTTGGGGGCCTTCTTCTTTTTCACTGCCCCTCTAGTTGACTAAGCAGAATGTCCTCCAGGAATGAGTTTCTTTCAATAATGTGTCCAAAGAATGTAAGACCAAGTATTGCTTTTATGGCCTCGAAGGAGCCGTACTTCTCCCAAGACAGACATGTGTCCTTTTAACACTCCATGGTCCTTTCAATAGCCTTCACCAGCACCAGCACCATAATCCAAATGAATTGATTCAGCTTCACACTTCGTAATTCGATGTCCAACTTCCACATGCATGTGGCGATTGGAAACACCACGGTGTGGGGCAGACACAACTTAATACTCAGAATACCATCCGTGCATTCCAACACTTTACAAAAGCCTGTACACTGCAATGTGTGGTTTGGCCCCTTGATTGAAATCTCTCGGTTGAAAACAAGTGAGAAATTAGACTTAATCTATTAATGAAAGTTGCTGCAAACAACTATTGGCATATTTTTCTAGCATACAGATGAATAAAATCTGTATTTTATTATCTGCATTTTAGTAATATTATTAGGTTTTATTTGAGAAACAAAACCATTAGAAGACAAAGGCTAAGAATAAAATCATCACCAATGTTACCTATTGCTCCAGTGGTAATAATTTTGGTTTCCTTTATACTGAGTTGTAATTCACATTGGAGGCTGTAACCCTGTATCTGCATCAGCAGCTGCTTGATGTTCTTATTGCTTTCAGAAAGCATTCTTATGCATAGAGAATGTTAGCCCTCCTCTGTTTACAGGTGACACAATTTGTTTCACAGGATGACGAGGGCTTGAAGTACTTGTTACAGCCTTCAGTATGGACTACAACTCAATGTAAAAATGGCCCAAATCAGCAAAACTGGATCATTAGGTAATATCATGAAAAATGGAGCAAAGATCAAATTTGTCAAGTATTTCCTCTTACCTGTATTCACGTTCAAGGCTCATGGAAGCAGTAGTCAAGGTATCAAAGGTGCGTTGCTTTATGTAAATCCTATTTACTGTGTTGAACGGCAATGAGGTTATTTGAGCACTCAGGTGTGCCTGACTTAAGCTTTGTATTTTCAATGAGCTCATATGGATGTGAACATTAGACATTGAATAAAGACACCCAAAGAAGAGCTGATGCATTTGAATTGTGGTGCTAGGAAGGAATCTTGGAAGTACCCTGGACTGACAAAAAGACAAGCACCATTGTCTTTGATGAAGTACAGCCAGTACACTCCTTCGAAGCAAAGATGACAAGCCTTTGACATACTTTGCACATAGGACATCATGCTGGACAAATGGAGGGGCAACGAAATGAGGAAGACCCTCAAAGGGACGGATTGACTCAGTGGCTGCAACAAGGAGCTGATGCCTGGGAACAATGGTCAAATGATGTAGGATGTGTTCTGGACATTGTTTTGTTCTGGGTATCGTTTATGCTATGCATAGGGTGGCTCTTGGTCAGAACTAACTAGACAGCACCAAAAGCAACAACAACATGAGAATAATGGGAACATTGATTTATGGTGTCAGTGAAGAATATGGAAAGTAACATGGACTGTCAGATGAATAAATAAATTTGTCATGGAACAAGTACAATCAGTAGGTACCTTAAAATCAAAAATAGCAAGATTTTGTTTCAATGTAGGAATTCATGGAAAAGACGACTATCAAAGAGATGGATTGACAAAATGTTTGCAACACTGGGCGTGAGCATAATAATGGGTTGGAGGTTGATGCAGTACCGGGGAGTATTCATGCTGTTGTACTTAGGATTGCTATGAGCGGGAGCCCACTAAAGACCCCCAACAACAACAATGCTCAATAGCATGTTCAGGAGACCATTTCGGGTGGGTTAGAAACTTTGCAGCATCCCGTTGATCTTTTAGGATGCTTTCCCAAGAAGGGAAGCTGATCTAGCTCACTGGAAGATGAGACTTCTGGGAGAACTGAGATGCCACAAAGGTCAACCAGCATCAGTCGTCTAACACAAGAGTGAGTTCATTTTGTACCACACTCCCCAGTCAGCTTTCCAGGTAAATGGAGCTACATGGGGAGATTAATGTAAAACAGCAAATAATTACCTGTAAATGTACCAGGGAATACACAATTCTCATGGTGTTAAGCCAATGAATTTGGTATTTTTGTTTGTTTGTTTGCTTGGGTTCCAATAGTTATAAGATATGAAAAGGCATTATGCATAGACTCTGGGACTGAGTGGCAGATAGAATCTGATAAAGCAGTAAGAAATGTTTTAGCAAGTGATAGAAACATAGGAAGGAAACTGTTGGAGACTAGACAAAGGGCATTCACTGACCAACTTACTGAATGTAGGAACTTAAATTTAGAAACTGCACAATGAACTGAAATTGCTTAAGAAAACCTATGCGCAGAATGTTGCTCTCTCTCTCTCTCTCTCTCTCTCTCTCTCTCTCTCTCTCTCTCTCTCTCTCTCTATATATATATATATATATATATATATATATATATATATATATATATATATATATATAGTTTTACATATATATTATATATAAAACTCTTCTCACTTCTATTTTACTCTCGTATCATTAATTATAACTTGTTTGGAGCATAAAAGATCTTTCTTATTTTATTAAGACTCTGATAGTATTCTAATTGCGATAAAGTAACCATTTGTCTGATTTAAGCCTTTGTTTTGTTTTTTATTGTAGCAATACCAAAACTTCATTCTCAATCAGGTTGTATGGAAAAAATCACACAAACCTAATTACATTGGAAAGCCTCTAGAGTTTCCATAAATTAGACACACAATAGCCTGTTTTGTATACAAAATGTAATTCTTATACATATCAAAGTTGGATAAACACTACTAACATAAGGGGAAAATTAACTATTTGCATATATTTAAGCAACCAAACCATTATATGCATTTAAATTAATTACTAAATCCAAAAAGCCGATGAATATGGGTGGTGAATTTTAAAATGCTTTTATCTGCCTGTATGGTTATACCCATGCATTAAATGTTGATTGTATATAATTTTAATAAAATCAAAACTTTTATAAGGAGATATTGAAATGTATCTTGTTATATAATAGCAACAATGCATGTTTTGACTTAATGTTATGTACTATGGACATTATAATTTTATACTACAAAGTAATATTTGTCTGGAGACTAAATATTTTCATTTTTTCAAGTTATTCTCAATGTAAATAGACAACTAATTTTCAGCTCATCACTTTAACAACATAACGTGATCCACTCTCTAAAACCATGCTTATCACAGATATTAAAATATGAAAATATATATTCAATTTGCTCAGTATAAATTTGGGGGCAGTGACACTAAAATTTGAACTCTTTGACTACCATTTGAAAAATGCAAGTGTTGCTATTAGACACTGAACAAAGGAGAGTCACATCAATAAATGGATGCTGTCACTTAACCTCGTTAAGGGGATTTCTATGAAATTTGACTCTTAAAATATAAGGTGTATGAAAATCACACTGATAACCTTAATACACTATGAGTCTTTAATCAATAGGAAAGCCATAAGCTTTCCATCTGCTTCAAAATTCTGATGTTGAGCGCCTAGAATACACAGCTTTGAAAAATTCCCCATTGATTTGAAGAACAGATAGATTACCGAACCATTGAGCTTGATAAATGAGAGCTAGAAGCCATTCTTTGCACAGAAACACTAGAGAAGAATATGGATCTGTGGTTCGTACAATGTGCTTGGGGAATCACAGGTAGATCAAGAAGGCTAGCTAGGGGCATGAAAAATGCACAGACATGGAATGTGGTAGAATGAAAAATAAAAGGCAAGATTCAGACCGGCAATGCCATTATTCCTAATAAAATGCATAACATACAGGTAGGCCTTATTAAATAGGTGAATACATGCATTTTATGAGTTTAAAATTTTTATTTTCCTTGATATAGAATTGTATGATTATGCTGAAGTTTATACAGGACCGGTGCCAGTTTCAAGCATGAAAGTGAAGATTTAGATTAAATCAGAGTAAAATAAACATTATCCTAAATAGACAAACATCCTTACATATTCTGTGATTTGTCTGATGAGTTTCCAAAACTCTTCATCATATGAAAATAATGATCTGTCCTTATGTTTATTAGAACTTTATTATTAAGCTTCTATTCTGTATACTTCTTATAACAATTTTATAAGTCTATCAACAGAATAAGGGATTCAAAGTGTCTGCAAAGACTGATTATGTTAATTTCCATTTGTTCTCAGTAAACTGACAGGTACCACAGGGGGAAAATAATTATCTTAATTTTCTGTCATTGTAATGAATAATTTAAGCATATAAATGATACTCTGAATATTTGATTTTATAATTGGGCATACAATATCTTTCGGTTTTGACAATATGTTTGTGTTTTTGTTGCTTTTGTTTTTTCTTTAACAAGTTGATTGTTTGAAATGCTGTACCCTGGTAGAATACTTAGCCTATTACAAAAGCAGAAAAATGCTCCTAGACTGTCTTGCATAGGAATTAAGAATGTAAATAAGAAGGAAAATTGACCGAGGAAAGGAACAGATGACAAGTTAAAAGTCAGTCTCCTTGAACCTTAGTTAATCTACTTTTCAACTTTCCTCCATAGAATTATTGTGATGGGTACACTTTGAGGCTGTGCTAGTTAATTTAGGTTCTCATTTGGCATAGCTTCTCCTGTGACTGCATCATTTCAGGATATCCGAAGACAGGGAAAGATGCCTAAGAGAACAGATTCCCAGGAGACTGTGTGGTTGCACCTGGGGCTACAATCAGCAAGGTAAGCAGTTCGAAAGCACCAGCCGCTCTGTTGGCTGAGTTAGTCTTTGGAATTAGCAAGGGCAAGTTCTACCCAGTGATGTAAGATTGCTATGAGTCAGCAGGGCCTCCCTGGCAGTTTGGTTTGAGTTTTTAAGTAGACAAAAGACTCGTGAATTTGCCAAAATAATACAGTTGCCTTTGAATTACTTCCCCTCAGGGTGACTCCAAGTGTTTCCCAGGAGAATTGTACTCCAAACGTACTGCAATGGGTTTCAGGGCAGTGACCTTCTAAAGCAGATTTCCAGGTCTTTTTTCCGAGATACCTCTTGGCGAGGGAGCCCTGGTAGTGTAGTGGTCCCCAGAGGGCTGTGATCCACAAGATCCACAGTTGGAAATCAACACCAGCTCCACATGGGCAAGAGTAGACTTTCTACGCCCATAAACAGTACAATCTCTGAAACCCACAGGGTCGCTACGAGTCAGCACAGACTTGATAGCAGTTAGTTTTATTTTGGACCCGTTGATGTGCTCCACACACTCAATTAGCTGTGCCGTCCCTGGGAACTTCAACGCCAACGATGCAAATGGGACCAGTCTGAGAGTAATGCATAGTGACATCTCCAAACTGTTACTTATGTTCAAATCAATGGATTTCATCAAAGAAACACGAGTTATATTAGTATTCGCACATCTAAAACCAAAAGCCACCACTTATCTGTCATTTGTTGTATTGTGTGGCTTGTGTGTTGCTGTGATGTTGGAAGTTATGTCTCTAGTATTTCAAATACCAGTAGACTCACCCAAAGTGAACAGGTTTCAGCAGAACTTCCAGACTAAGGACAGTCTACTAAGAAGGAATAGGCTACCCACTTCAGAGGAATTAGCCACTGAAAACGTCATGGATAGCATCAAAGCATTTCCAGATATTGAAAACTTAATGAAAAAATAGAAGCAGAGCATTGTCAGAGATAGTGCCAGAAGATGACCACCATGGGTTGGAAGGCACTCAAAATATGAACAAGGCAGAGCTAGTGGTCTGGTCAAAGTGGAGCCAATATAATGACGTGGATGGAGCAACCAGTGGGAGTAGAGCTTTTGAGACCTTCATTTGCTGATGGGGCACAACTCGAAATGAGATCAAATAACTGCAATATAAATTAATAATCGACATTTGGCATATATGAAGTATGAATCTAGGAAAATGCGAAGTCATCAAAATGAAATGGAAAAAATAAAGGTTGATATTCTAGGATTAGTGAAGTAAAATTAATTGATGCTGGCCATTTTGAATCACAATATTTTAAGGTTTACTATGCCAGGAATGAGAGATTCAACAGGAATGGTGTTGCTATCAAAATAGTATTTCAAGATCTTTCATGAATTACAATGCTGCCTGTGATAGGTAATATCTATCTACATACAAGGAAATCCAGTCAATACAAATAGTATTCATTTTATGCACCAACCACTAATGATGAATAAATTTAAAATTGTACCAGTGTTTTCATTTTGAAATGGAGTAAATATGTAATAAAGATGTGTTGATAATTATTTGTAATTGAAAGGTAAAACTTAGAAATAGAGGAATAAAACAGAGGTTTATTGCTAAAATATAGCCTTAGTAATAGAAAGTATGTAAGAAATTTCATGATACAATATTGGATGACCAATGATTTCTTCCTTGCAAATACCTTTTCAACAACAAAAATGATATTTATACACAGGGATTTTTCCTGAGGCAATGGGCACAAATGAAATGGACTATATCAGTGTGAAGAAATGATGGAAAAGTTCAATATCAGTGTCTAAAACCAAGTCAGTGGCCACTGGGAATCTTTATTGCTCATATGTAAATTCAGTTTGAAGTTAAAGAAAAGCAAATCAATTCTATGAGTCAACATATGGCCTGGAATCAATTCCACCTGAATTTCAAAACCATCTCCAGAAGAGATTTGACGTGTTGAATACTAATGATAGAAGACTTGATGAGTTTTGGGAGGCCACCAAGGACATCCTTCATGAAAAAAGCAAAAGGTCATTAAAAAGACAGGAAAGAAAGACAATACCAAAGTGAGTGTCAGAAGAGATTCTTTAACTTTCTCATAATCAGAGTAACACGTCAAATGGAATAAATGACAGAAACTTTCAACGGGCAGCTCAAGAAGACAAAGTAAAATATTACAATGAAATATGTCAATAAAAGGACACAGTCAGCATATTTTAAACTGAAAGAATTTAAAAAGTTAAGCCTTCTGTATTCATATTGCAAGATTCTATTGACAAAATGTTGAACAATGCTGAATGCATAAAAAGAAGATGAAAACAGAAAAGTGGGGGAAGGGAGACATGGGACAGAGCAAGATATGACAAAATAATAATTTACAAATTATCAAGGGTTCATGAAGGAGGGGGGAGTGAGGAGGGAGGGGAAAAATGAAGACCTGATGCCTGATGTTTTGACAATGATGAGGGCAACGAATGTACAAATGTGCTTTACACAATTGATGGATGTATGGATTGTGATAGGAGTTGTATGAGCCCCTAATAAAATGATATTAAAAAAAGAATTGTATGAGCTCCCAATAAAATGATTTTAAAAAGAAAAAAGAGATGGAAAGAATACACAGAGTCACTGTGCCAAGAAGAACTGACTGCCATTCAAATATTTCAAGAGGCAGTGCATGATCAAGAACCAATCATACCGATGAAGTCCACGATGTACTCAAAGCACTAGCCCAAACAAGCCCCCAGGAAAGGACAGAATACCTAGTGAAATGTTTCAGCAAGCTTATGAAACTCTGGAAGAATTCAATTATCAATTGCAAGAAATTTTGTAGACCATTACTTGGTAAACTGACTGGAAGAGACTCATACTTGTAACTATTCCAAAGTAAGGCGATCCAAGAGAATACTAAGATTAAAGAACAATATTATCGATATCATGTACAAGTAAATTTTTGCTGAATATCATGCATCAGTATATTGCAGAGAGCTGATAATGATTCCGACTGGATTCAGAAAAGGAAATGGAATAACATATGTCATTGCTGATGTCAGATGTATCTTGGCTCAAGGCAGAGTCCTAGAAAGCTCTCCACTAGTGTTTTATTGACTGCAAAATCATTCTGTTGTGTGGATCATAACTATGGATAGCCTTGAAAATAATAGGAATTTCAGAACACTTTAATATACTCTTGTGAAACCTGTACATAAATCAAGAGGGTTGTGCAAACAAACTGAAGGAATACTGAAAGTTTTAGAATCACGAAAGGAGTGCGTCAGGGTTGTATCATCTTATATACTTATTCAATCTCTATGCTGCGCAAAAAATCAGAGAAGCTACATCACCTGCAGAAGAACGTAGCATCAGGACTAGGGGAAGACTGATTAAAAAGAATCGTGCTTGCTAAAAACGTGAAAGGCCACTTTCAATATTCTTTTCCAGCACCAGAATTCAAATGCATCAATTAATCTTTGATCTTCAATGTCTAACTTTTAAATACATATAGAGCAGTTGAAAACACCATAGATTGGGTCAGGGACTCCTTAGTCCTCAAAGTAACATCCTTGCTTTTCAAGACTCTTAAAAGGTCTTGTGCAGCAGATTTACTTAATGCAACATGTCTTTTGATCTTGAGTACTGCTTCCAAAGACATTGATTATAGAGCCAAGCAGAGTGCAAAAGAGAGTGGATCCATTTATTCAGGTCCACATAGAAGGGCATATTCCTTAGGGACTTTCCTAGCGACTCCCTCAATGGAAATTAGTGTGGTATGGTTGCATAGTCATGAGTCATTCTCTGACTGCCTTGGTTAGAGTCCTGCATCAATCCGGTAAACTCTTCTACGCAGCATAATGTGTATGTTCCAATCATGGCACCCTTTCCACTCTGTAGACTTGTAACTAAAGTACAGATCTTCCATCAATCATGTTTCTTGACAGTTTGCTTTATTTTTCTATGTCTTTTTTTAACTATCTGATCTCTGCAAACCCTTGGACAACATTACAACCTCATGCTAAGGATTCCCTCAAAGAGATGAAGTGTCTGTATTTTGCTGTTTACAACTTAATAAATACTCCCTTAAATTATATTTGAGGTTTGGGGTCCCCTTGTACCTAGAATAGTAAATTTAGATTTATGTTTATATTTTGTCTTGTTAAACTCAGCCTATATATTTTTTAAAATGTAAAGATATTTTATTAGATCTCCTGTTAGAGTGTTTTATTTAAATCTTGAATTATTAACATAGACTGAAAATATTTTTATTTTATTGAAGAACTAGAGGTTCTGTTTGAAATATCAGTATATCAACCAAAAAAATATAACAAGGGTATTCATTTTATTTCTATGTTAGTTATTTTCCTTAAAATCTCAGGTATCAAATATCCGTGGGTTTTCATACCATAGTTCAAAGAGTTTCTGAAAACTTTCTACACCCTGGTATCAAAAAGAGAAAATGAAAAATGTCCTTTTTTTCCTTTTATTAACAGTTTTATTAGCACATCATATACATGTCATACAATTCACCAATTCAATCATATCAAGAAGATTTGTACAATAATCACCACATTTAATTCTAGAACATTTCCTTCTTCCTGTACTTCTTGTTATCCATATAGGTTTTTTCTAATTGTGGCAAAGATATACACAACAAAACAATATCTAATTCTACAGGTCCTGCGTGTATAATGCAGGGCCATTGATTGTATTCTTTGTGCTGTACAACCATTACTGATTATCCTTTTCCAAATTATTCCACTACCATTAACTAAAATTTATGTCCCCTAAGCAACATAATTTTCTCTTTCACCCATTATAATCATTGGTCAAGTTGATCTCTTCCTTTTTCTCTAGACATTTTCTTGTTCTGGCATTCATATATCCTACATTTCCATGGTTAAATCACTTTTTAAAAGAGTTGTATACATATCTTCACAATCAATTCTGTGCTTCCTACCCTGCTCCCCAAACCCCCGCACCCCTTCCACACCAACCCCCACCCCATCCCAGAGAAACCTTTGCATCAATTATTGTCTCTATGCATCCACTCTCTCTGTTCTGCACAAACTGGGAAACCCAGCAAAGGCAACAAGAAACAAAAACAAAACAAATGTCACGAAGAAAATAATAATCACAGCATAAATATAAAAATACAAGTAAAGCATAAGAACGAAAAGATCACCATCAAATTTAAAAGGTCAGAGAAGAAATTTTGTTGTGAAGTAAGCAAGAAACACTTGGGTGTAGATCAAATTCAGGTTGGGTCAAGAGAGAAGTCTACAGACCAAGTATCACATTACACCATGGCTTGAACCAGCATGATCAAATTAACAATAATCTCCTTTGATAGTGAAGCTGTTTGAATCCCTTGTCTGTGGCTAGAGCAGTTCCGCCAGAGGCCTCATTGGATTTAAAAGTCTAAGGATGTATTTTGGGTTCCCATTATCCTCCATAACCTTTTCTAAATTGGGTGTGCACACTTTACGCTCTGATATATAATCCTTCATTATATTTGGATTTTGTTAGTACCATTTTTGAATTACACAGACTGGTGTGCTTCTTCCATGTGGACATCATTGACATATCACTTAGATGGCTGCTTGTTTGAATCCAAGTCTTTTACACCTGAGATATTTTTCCAATTGATAGCCAGGCACCTTCAGCTTTCTTCACCACACTTTGCTGTAGCACCCTTATATTCGGTGAACATCTCACTAGAGTAAGAAGCAAGCAGGGAATGTTGTCAAAACCAACTACACTTGGATTGGGGCTTGAGCTAAGTGGGAACCCAGAATCCATCAGCTTGTTCTCATTTCCTTTTGCTACACTTCACTTTCCTTCGAGAATAACCATAATTCCTTCTAAGTAAAATAAGACCATGACTCTAATGAAGAAGCAATAAACAATTAGATATTCCACTTTCATTACCTTCAATATCATATTAGTTTGAAATGAAGTAACATGAAAAACAGTCCTAGTGTGTACTTTGCATAGGAAAATAATTAATTTCTAATTTTAAGAACACTAACAGGGATTATCTCTGATTTCAGTCAATATCCATCTGACATCAGCAATGACATCCCTTGTTCGACATTCTCGTCTGAATCTCGCAGACAATACAAGAAAGACATGTATTTGTGTTTTATTGATTATGATAAGGTATTCATCCGTGTGGACCCTAACAACCACCTGGGACCATAACAATCATCTGAGATGAATGAGACTTCCAGAACACTTTATTGTGCTCATACTCCTTAGAGTAGTGAAAAACAAGAATGTTGCTTTGAGATCTACGATGCACCTGACCCAAGCCATGGTATTTTCCGTTGTCTCATATACCTTGAAATGTGGACACTGACTAAGGAAGTTTGAAAAATAAACTATGCATTTGCATGTGGTGCTGGATAAGAATATGGAAAGCACAATGGACTGATAAAACGACACACAGATTTGTCTTGGAAACAGCAGTCAGAGGGCTCCTTAGAGGCAAGAATGGCAGACTTCATCTTCTATACTTTGAATGTATTGTCAGGAGAGAAGGACATCATGTTTGGTTATATACAGGGGCAGCAGAAAAGAGGAAGGCCCTCAATGAGTTCGATGGATATCATAATCGCAATAGTGTACTCAAATATAGAAACAATTGTGAGGAAAGTGCAAGACAGTGTGGTTTTACATTCTGCAGTGCACACTGTCACCATGGGTCGGACCCGACTCCTGGTGCCTGACGACAACAACAACAAAACTGAGGTGCAACAGATTCATCCAGTGCAACTCATCATTTGACCTCCTGACTGATGCTTCTATGAGCATTGATTGTGGATCCAAAGAAGAGGAAATTCTTGATAATTTCAGCCTTTTCTCCAGTTGTCATGATGTTGCCTTTGGTCCAATTGTGAGGATGTTGGCCTTTTTCAAATGACTCTCAATCCGTAGTGGAGCTTGCAATTCTAGGTCGTTATAAGCAAGTGCCTTGTATCCTCCTCACTTTCAGCAGGCTGTAAGGAAGCCATCCTCCAATCCTGATGACACATTCTTCCTCATATAATTCCACTTCTCTGGTGGTTTGCTCAGCGTGCACACTGAATAAGTATGGTGAGAGGCTACAACCCTGATACGTATCTTTTCTGGTTTTAAATCATGCAACATTCCCTTGTTCTGTTTACACAACTGCCTCTCAATCCAAGCACAAATTCCAAAAGAGCACAATATTTTTCCCCTGGAATTTCCATTCTGCTCTAGTTTCACCATAATTTAATATGGTACACAGATCAAATAACTTGGCATAGTCAATAAACACAAGTAAACTTCTTTCTGGTAGTCTCTGCTTTGAGCCAAAATTAATGTGACGCCAGCAATGATATTCCTTGTCCCACGTCCTCTTCTGAATCTTGCCTAAATCTCTTGCAATTCCTTATCAATATGCCACTGCAACCATTGCTGGCTGAGCCTCAGTAAAATTTTGCTTGCATGTGATATCAGTGATATTGGTCTATAATTTGAGGATTCTTTGGGTCGATTTTCTTTGGAATGGGCACAAATATAGACCTCTTCTTTAGATCACTGAAAAGTAAGGATGTCACTTTGAGGATTAAGGTGCAGGCCATGATATTTTCTATTGTCTCATATGCATGTGAAAGTTGGACATGGAATAAAGACGATCAGAGAAGAAAAGCTGACTTTTAATTGTACTGAAGAAGAATGTTCAAATTACCCTGGACTGCTGAAAGGAGAAAGCAATCCGTCTTCGAAGAAATACATACTTTAGACATCTTGTCAAGTGAGAGCGGTCCCTGAAGGAGCTCCTCATGTTAGGTAAAATAGAGGGGCAGTGGAAAGGAGGAATACACTCAAGCCTAGGAACAGCTGTGAGCATAGCTCAGGACTGCTCAGGTTTGTTCTCTGTGCTTAAGGTCATTATGGGTCAGAACCCAGTTGATGGGGCCCAACAACAACAACAAAAGATTATTAAAGTTCATATTTAAAATTGATGAATTTAAACGAGGCAACAAATATAACCCTACTCTGAGTGATTAAGCAAAGCAAAATAGTAAAACAGTGTCAAAATGAGAACATTCAAGTCACAGTTAGTTCTCAGAAGTAGGATTTTTATCACTAAAACTTAGTTACTAGAATGGAGTCACTCATTTCTAATTGGTACAACATTTAACTGTTCTCGCTTTAGTCTCTTGTAACTCATATTCTTTCGAAATAATTCAATGGTTTGCTAAAATATTTTACTACATAGAAAATAATAGATACTATTGCATTTATTATGTAGATTTACTATTTTACATCTTATTTTTTAATTTATAAAAATAGATAAGGATAAAAAAATTCCACACCTGATTTTCTTGCACTTAGAATTTACTACAATGTGATATCAGCATGCAAACTTTATGTACATGGTTTAAACTTTAAAAAAAATTATTTTGTTTTAAACTTTTATCACCTGTGTCTGTACCATTGATGACGGCATTAGTTTTATATGCTTTATATCAACATAAGTGATTTTTTTTCATTTCCTAAGGCCCTACAATTGTAAGTTAAGTTACAATAAAGTTGGATGTCATAGTAAATTAACTCTAATTATATAACACATCTCAAACATAGCTCTATTTCCTATCAAGTTTTCAGCAAAAATAATGAGAGAACATGAATATATATATCGGTATTAGCAGTCAACATTTGGGTACTTACCTGTAGTCAAAACTTCATGGCTTTCAAAACATGGTGCAATCACTCCATCTCAACTTGAGTAGGCTGGAAGCCCTATAAAATGAAGTAACCTAAGAAAGGATTAGGGGCTGAAAGAATGAAAGTAACTCAGTCAGGACTTAGCCTCACTGCATCCCTTTACTGAATTGTTGACTGAGGAAAACAAGTGCATGGAGAAATGTGGGGCTGGCACCTGCTCTGTTCAGCTTCCTTACATAATTGCACAAAGGAAACAGGGAAACCAGCTTCCCATTTACGTACTGATATAATGCAAACGTTCTTTGCAAGTCAATTTCTTGGAATATGACAGATATTTCCTCACTGTTGAACACAATTATTATTATTCAGTTCAGGAAAACCTATTCAATTTATCATGACTCCCAGATATAGAGCCATGTTTAAATACGGAAAGACTACCAGACAAAGCAATCTTTTGAAGGGAATTGCTTGTTGCTTTTTTGGTTTATCTGTGTTTGTGTTACATTTATAGTTTGAATTTCTTGGAGCATTAATTCTCTTCAGCTTTAGGCCAAGGACTCATGTCCCAAGGCCCATTCCATAGCTTCCACTATGTAGGAAAAGATATCTCAGATACCAAAGGGCTTATTAGTTGTTGACCTTTTGGATCAGAGATACAGAAGGCTACTAGTGAGTTCGCTGCTGGGATGCTTAACTCTTTTATGAAGAAGTTGCAGAAAACTAATATGAAAGTCAGGAAGGAAACTCCAAGAGAAAAGTCCTGCAAAAGCCTCAGGTCCTCAAGGCACCCTGTGTCTTCATTCTAAAATAGATTTCCATACACTTGTTCTACTTGTTCCATTTTCTTCAAACTCTGTTTTCTATTTCACTTTCACTCTTCCTCCTGAGCAGTGTTTTCCACTCGCTCTTTCTTTAGAGAAAATAAATCAATATGAATATATCATTGATACTAAAGGTCTAAGGGATGAAAACACTGATAAAACAAACAAACAGAAAAACAAAACAAGACTCCAGGAATAGATAAAATATCAGATGAGATGTTGTAAGAAACTGGTGCAATGCATAAAAAATTTGGTAAGTACCTATCTGAGCATTCAAATAGAAGAGATCTATACTTATGCCCACTCCAGAAAGATGTGATTCAATGGAATGCTGAAACTATAGAATAATATTAATAGCAGAAGCAAATAAATTAGTGCTGTTGATGATTCACAATCAGTTAACTGCATCACCAAGGTAAGGAACTGCTAGAAATTCAAACAGGACTCGGAAGATTCCATAGGGCAAAGAATATCAGAGTTGATATCACATATGTCTTGAATGTAAACCAAGAATACAAGAATAATATCTGTGTTTTGCAGAATATGCACAGGCATTTGACTGTGTGAATCATAGCAAATGATGGATAACATTGAGAGTAATGAAAATTCAGAATACTTCATTGTACTTATGTAGAATCTTCACAACCGCTAATGGAAAATTAATCAGAAAAATATGCTCCAAAGAACAGAGAGATATTTTGTAGTTTAAAATTAAAACTGCATGTGTGTCAGGGTTAATCTGTACATTAGAAAACAATCAGAGAATCTGAACTACATAGAGTTAGGTGCAATATCAGTATTATAGAAAGACTATAAACAAATAAAAATATGCAGATGATGTGACCTTTCATAAAGTGAAAAAGACTTGATGCACTTACTGATGAAGCTCAGTTACTATAGTCTTTAGTGTAGATTACATCTTAACATTAAAAAACACAAAACTTCCCATTTGGACCAATAAGATACATCATTACAAATAGAGAAAAAACAGAAATTGTCATGGATTTCTTTTTACTTTTATACAAAACTAAGGGGAACCTATAGTCAAGAAATCGAGCAATGTACTCCATTGTAAAAATCAGCTGCAAAAGTCCTCTTTAAGATATTAAAAGCAAGATGACATTATGAAAATTAATTTAACATATTGTCAATCATCTGGTATGCATGTAAAAGGGAATATCAAGGAAGATATGGGAGTTACATAATCTGTTGTCAATTTGAGAGGATTCACAGCGAAGAGGTGGAGACTAACCTGTTAATAATGTCATAGCTCAATGACCTCATTTGGAGTGACTAAGGAGATAAACACCTTGCTGGCGGGAGAATACGTGCAAACTCCTTTGGGGACTCCTCTACTAACGAGATTGACTCTGTGGGAGAAAATGAGACTGATAAGACACATGGAGCTATGCCAGTGCCCTGAGCTATAAGAACCACGTAGAGACCCTGCCAGTGCCAAGACTCTTGTAATGGCACTGGATCCACAAGACTTTCCACCCACTGTCCTGTGATATTTCTGCATTCAGCATCATTACATGTGTTGTATGACCCTAAAGAGGAATTTATAGATTGGTATCCAACATATGGGCTAATATCAGATTATGGATTTAATATGGACTGGGCTAGGATGTTTTCTCAATATTCAATTGCTCTTGTATATAAATCTATTTCTTATACACATATGAATCTCTCTGGATTTGTTTCTCTAGTCAATCCAGACTAACACATTATGGTATCTCGGGAGTAGGATACCAGAGAAACAAATAAAGATGGAGAGTGGATGTTTATTTTGCTTCTATCTCATGTTAGTGTTTCTTCTTTGGCTGGAAAGAATATGGGAAGCTAAAGTTTTTATTACTTTTTTTTGTCTTTGTTATTCCTCTTTAAAATAGCAAAAAATGAATGTGATTAATGTATATTTTGAGCTCAGGGTGCTAAATCACAGTTTGAATTCCTCAGCGCTGCTCAGTGAAAATGGCTGACAGAGGTCAAAATGGCTGACAGAAAACCTGGCTCTAGTTTGATTCTGTCAGAGGCCTAAATCTCATATTTTGTACCAATAGAATAGTTCAGATAAGGATTAAGATAAACTAAATAAGGATTGAATTTGATTTTTAAGAATTGAGATTACTAACTGATTCTATGTTTATACTGATTTCTTCTCATTATTGATATAAATAATTATTAGGAAGTATAAAAATAGTTGTAAGCCTACTTGCCTTGGGCCATTAAAATTTAAAATTTGCATCTTTAAATGCAAAGAAGGCTCTGAAAAGATAAGCCCCACACAGTGATTTGGAGTACTCAGGATATTTGCATTCCAAGAGACCTGCCAAGGGGATTGTTTACAGATTGAAGAAAACAGGAACTCTTGGGATTTCTAAAGTTTTAATTAGTGGTTTTTGTCAGAAACTGGAAAACAGCTGGAACCATGAAGAAAACTCCTCTCTGGGACTGAAAGTTAAAGGGAGCCTGTGGCAGCCTGAAATGCTTGTGAGTGGAAGTGGGAGAAAAGCAGCAATAGAGAGATGGGTTGAGTCTGGCTACTGATACCTGTGGTCCTGGTTTACAGGAACTAAAAGGGAGGCTGAGAGTGGGTTGACTGGTCTGAAGGTCATGACCTAGCACAAAGGGCTAGGGGCCCTGGAGAATTTGTGATGGGGCCATTTTCTAAAGGCAAGGTGACAAATGGACACCTTGGTGAGGCTGAGTGAGGCAACCCACATTAACTTGACCAGAACCCAACCAGATGAAGAGAAGATTTTCCAGCCTGTGAACTGGTGAATATTGCTGCAGACATTATGAATGGTCTGTCCTGATATGACTTTGCTTATGAATATGGATTTTCCAACTAAAATGAAGATTCTTCACATCAAAGAATATGATTGTCTCCTCAGAGCACTGGGTTGATATAAGTGGGCAGTATAGAAATGTGATACCCAAAATGGGGCATATAAAGGCATGAAGTGGTTTGCTTACAAACTTTCATAGGTGGAGAAATATATTCATAGGGTTATAGAATTAAGGTGTAGGTGTTATTTAACAGCAATTGTTAGGCATAGGATATTATTGTTTTGTTCACTTATAGAATGTTATGTATAAATGAGGCTTTGGCACATATTGAAGTTTATGCATTTTAGTGTTATTCTTTAAGTACAGATATGATTTTATTATTTTTTTGAAAATTACATCTGGCGAAAGAGTTGTTTGAAAGTGTCTAGACATATTTTGCTCTAAATAGCTACTTTTCTCCCCTTGCAAATCGAAAAGCACATTGGGATCATAATGCATGTCTCCTAGAGGCAGTTGATAGTCTCTAAAGGAGCAGGTAATCCCACCCATTGTTTATAGGGTTCCCACTATTGCTTTAGGGATCCTTCAAATGTTTATTTTACCTGATGAGCACTGGGATCCCTGGCAGTCCTGTAATTCATAAACTATGGAGACTCCGGGCAGAGGAATAAAAAAAATTAAATCTTCAAAATGTTTGTGTTTTTTTGCAAAGGAAAAGTAAGATAATTTTAAAGCAAACCGCTGTATGAACTATCATAATAAATACATGTCCCAATCATAAGTGCTTAACATAATTGAAGTTTAATGTGTTCCACATGATCCTTCAAATGAACCTTGTTTTCATCTAAGTTGTGAAATCCCATATTCAATACATGCAATTCAAAGTCACCTGGTAGGTCATCTCAATTAAACAGGAAGACGGAAATAAGACCGTATAGGTACATTGTGGATGTTGGCATGGTCTATGTCCAAAGATGGTTCGTGTCTGCCACAGTGCTGTGGTGTCAACTTAGTCGCACAGACAACTATAAGTGAGATGAGGAAATTTTGTGTGGAAAATGAACTTTGTTAAACATATACCAGTCTCTGCCACAAACAACTCATATTATTATGTTATGAGTTGTAAAAGTCCACAAGCTTCATAACTGCATCTAATATGCGCAATAAATTATCACCTACATTTTACAAATGCAGTTTCAAAAAGAGATCAAGTCTTGATCATGACTATCTAGCTTGAAATAGTCAGAGCTGGGATTTGATGCTAGTTTCAAAATCCAACTTCTCGTTCAATTGCTCCCATAGGCCAATTTATTAATAGCGGCAATAAAATTATTGCATATTTAAACCTAGTTTAATGGGAACTCGCCCCCACAGAGATACTTATTCAGTAGTTGGGGTGTAAGTCTGCTAATCTGTACTTAAAATTTCCCTAGGTGGCTCTTATGTATAGCTCGAATTGAAACCAGCTGTTGCCTTCAGGATCAGCCAACAAGAACTGACCACTGAATGGACTCTACAGGGGTATGAAAATTAGGGGTAAGCAATTGCTTTCATAGGGTATAAACAAAAGCATTAAAACATTCTCTTCCTTTCAATCTTTTATTAATCATGAAGAGGGCATTGAAGTATTCAATAACTTCTAAGGACAAACTGGTAACATGGTGATGATGTTTTGGATAGGTCCATCTGGGAGTGAATTAAAGGATAGAGTAATTTAAAGTGACATTATTCACTAAACAGCTATCAAATAATAAGTTTGGTAACAACAACTAGATCATTACTCAGCTAGTGGCATTTGAATTGGTATTCTAAAAATCTCCCACTGGTTTGTTTTCAAAACGGATTCTTGTTCTAAAAACCTGGTGCAAATTAACATGACTGGAAATGATAATGGTTAGACAAAATTTCCTAATTTTCTCAAACTAAAAGTATACACTATAATTTGCCATCTTATTCCAGATTGTGGCTCTTCTGAAAATTTTAGAGATGTGAATAAATATGCAAAAGGATATTTCCTGTTCTGAGTTCTTTGATTATAGTTTAATCTACTGTTAACTCTTAGAGCACATTTAATCTTTTAATTTAACATTGTTAAATGGTAATTCAAATAACAAATGATTCCTTAGGAGAGATAATGCCAATGTTTGTGAGACTATTTTGTTCTTCAAGCATTATGCATAAAAGGGGCCTTATTTAGTTTAGATGCAAGGATTCAACCAAATGTATATGTGTGCCTCTGTATACATCTCTGTGGGTGGTACAGTTGGATCCCTACATCTAAATTATCCAATGTTCATTTTTTTTACTGCTAGAAACACAAATAAGTTTTGTTTTGTTTTTCTAGGAGAACTGGTGATGAAGTGACTTAAGCATCGGGCACATAACTCCCACGCCACGGGAAAAACACGAGGCAATCAGCTTCTCGGCGAGTTCCAATCTTGAAAACTCAAGGTAATACTTGCACACTGTCTATAGGGTCACTGTCAGTCAGAATATGTCAGAATAAATTGGACAGCAATGGGCTTTGGGGTTTATATATTCATGTATACATGAATAGCACATATACTAAAATATATATGTTGTACTCACACACAAACACACGTGCATGTATATATATGCACAAGAGTTTTTTTAAAGTTTGTGAAAAAATTTCCATTAAACTTTTATTCCGAGAGAAGCGCCTGCAGCCTGAGCACTGTGTAGTCCGCGTGCCCAGCGGTGCCTCCTCCCTGAAACACCTAGAACGTCTTCAGCTCACAGCAAGGGCCAACCTGACAAGCTCTCCCGAGATGGCCAAGCAGCCAGACTACAACCTGGGGAAAATTGAGAACAAAGCAGAACCCGCTGTAGACCTGCTTCTCAATTACCTGCAAGCTTTCAAGAAGGCCCCGGACCTGGTCATGCAGGTGCAAAAGCAGACCAACAAAGCAACCAGAAGCAAGAAAAAGCCCCACTGATGACTCTAAACAAATCTGAAAATAATGGAAGTTTCCCACAAACTTTTCGAAGCCCCCTTGTATCTATCTCACAACTTTTGCCTGTTCAGTTATTTACAGGTTTAAGCCTTATTGACAGCTATTATAAAAATCTGTTTGAAAGCTAATCAAAAAACAAAACAAAAAAACTTTTATTCCATTTCTCCACTATTTTTCCAAGTCCTCTGGTTATAAATGCACACACAGAAATATAAATTCTAAATCCCCAGGCATGAACACACAAGGATTGATGATTAATTATCAGCCTGTACATAAAGTCTAAATTTATCGAGCAATAAAATACAAGAATGAAGATAATTTGCACAGTTCCCAACATCTAACTTCTAAATAGTTCAGTAAACTTTGATGCTTACCAAAACACACACGTGTGTGCATATTTGAATAAATTTGAATAACACTTAATATAAGACATTATTTGAAATCATAGATAGCTCACTTAATAAAAATTGAAAAATATGCCCTTCTATTTTTCTTTTAAAAATATCCCCAAGTGTTATCACTTAGTGTGGTATAATTTGTTTGTAAAATTAAAGTAATAAAACCTTAGTTTATTATGTGTCTTAATTGTGGCAATGATTGCCTCAGTGGGTGGCAGAAAATCTGTGGAGAAGTCATTGTAAAGCTGTGCAGACAGGATAAATACTATTTACTGAGAGCTAATGTATAAGAACTAATAATAAACGTATTGTTGCTGGAACAATCACCTCCCTAGGAGAACTTGAGCAGTTGGTTTCAGTGCAATTAACTTGCAGATATTTTTCTTTTAAACCACTAAAATAACCTTCTGGAGAAAAAACAAAAGCCAAAAACATCCCCCCAAAAGACTAGACTTCTCCCTCTCTCAGTTCCCTGTGCTGCATTTTCTGAATTTATGTGCTAGACTTTGGAGTTAATAGTAATTAATGGTTATGATTAGTGAATTCTTAATATTTTACTGCATAATAAAATGATTCTATTAATCATGTGATATGTATAATCAGGTGCCATTGTAATAATTTTATTGTTTTAGTAATTTATAAAATTAGCACAGGATAAGAGATCGATGAGAAACACTTTCATAATGTATATGCATATCAGAAGAAAATGATTAGAAGGCAAAACTAATCAGTTGAAAAATAAACTTTCTAGTATTGTTGCTGCCATATACCACGTGGGGCGCAGGGTGCAGAGAGTTGCTTACTCCTTGGGCAAAGAGGACGGGAACACCTCCTTCCACAGTTCATGGCCCTTGGGAGAATGCTGATGGCTCAGCCATGGGAACTGATGAAGCAGTGCTGGCCTGTCTCTATGCATAAGTGGATACTTGCCTCCTTGTTCCCTGACTAAAGCTGCAGAAAGCAGTGGTCTGTAAAGTTATCAGTTACTTTATTGTTCCAGCCTCATCCTCCCCTTTGGTCTATCTATGAATAACTAAGCTGAAGTATTAATGCTTCTTTGTAAACCTCAAACTGTGAACTCTTCCTTTGTGTATAAACCTGTCATGTGCTGCAGGCTGTATGCAGGGAATAAATTTAAGCCTGCCCCTAATAAAGTCCAGGGTCCTGGGATGTCTTACTAAAGGGACCTCTGTGCCCTAACTTTCGGTTATCCCTTTTGTATGTAAGTTTGCTGATTGCAGATTGTGACCCCTCATAAACCAAAATTTTGGAAACATCCCTGAGTATTAAAGTTCCAATTGGGCATTCCGATCTCTGCATTCTATAACTAAAAGGCTAAGATTGGAAAATGTAAGCAAGGATTACAGACTTCTAGGAGTAAAATGATTTTATTATTCTGAATGAATCCCCATATTTTTCCCTGATATTTCAAAATCATAAATAAATGTAGCAGAATAAAACTAAAATATTTCCTATTAAATACAGAGTGATAAAAACATAGTAATTACATCTGATAAAAGGCAGAAAACATCTGAGATCTGAAAAACTAAGGCAATCTCAACGATTAATGCCCTCACACATTTCACTAGATTTCAATTTGTATCAGATGCCATTATGGCAATAAACCTAAAAACTATTGATTATTCCCAAAGAACAAATCTGTGTACATCCTAGCCTTCTGTGCTGTTTCTACTTTATTTTTTTCTTGTTATTTGTAATAAATTGAAGTTTGTTGGTATACTTTTGTTTTGCTTGACTTTGAGATATTTTTGAGAGGCTAAATTACTCACAGTGTTTGCATTAAACAATTTTAAAATTCAAATACTAATATTTCCAATAGTTCATTAAGTAGATTTTTTCTGAGGTGTGTAGAATAATTTCCATCAATCTGTATGAAGTCTCAAATTCTTTTCAAACTGATGTATCAGTTCAATAGAGGATTAAAAGTTTGCATTTGTTAGTCATAATGTGTACGACAATGATTTTATCTGTTACCTAACTATCCATTGAAAGTATATTATGCGATAAATATATCACCTACAAGGAAATAAAACTGGCTCTTAGAAGAGTCATCTGAAGAGTTTGAGATGATTTACCTACCAAATTGTAAAGCCAGAAGTCTAATATGCCTCCCTGATTTCAAAGATCTCATTTTTCTATCATGTAATAACAGCCAGACCTTTTAATAAAAGTTACAATCATATACTTACATATAAGTAGATATATCAGGAAAATACAGATTTGCCTAGATGTTAATGATTTCTTAAATCACAATCATTCTTACAACCTGGACTTAATAAAATTGAATGACCATATTCCTGATAGCAATGCAGCTGTTAACATTCATCAGTACCTAGATGTTCTCTTCCCTACTTCTTAAAAGTGAAATATATAGACTTATTTAGAAAACTATACCACTTTATTAAAGCAATTTCAGTTCAAATGATAATTGTCATTTTGTCACTTTTCAATTAGATACAACAAAAAAGGGAAAATCCCACAAATATGCGAGAGATACTTTTACCATATTTGTAATCATCCCTTTTTAAATTAAAAAAATTAAATTAAAAACCTGGTATATATTTTAGTGAACTAATGTAAGCATGCTATTACACTGACCTATACTTTTTGCAATCGTAACGTCTTTCTCCATGCATCAGTCTCTCCTGGCCACCTGGACAGAACATTCGAGAGAGTCTCACCATCCTCAGTTCTAGAGAGTGTGCTGGCAGTCCTTCTTTGTACAAGATTCAATTATTCCTCTGGAAGTCGGTGTAACATGTAATATTTTAGACACCTCAAAATTAAGGGTATCATTTCTTCTCTGGTCTTCCTTATTCATTATCCAGCTATTGTAATGTATATGAGGTCATTAAGAATATAAGGACTTGGACCGGGTTCACCTTAGTCTTCCAAGTGACATGTATTTTTCTTAACACATTAAAGAGGTCATTTGCAGTAGATTTCCTTATGAAATATATCTTTTGATTTCTTATTGTTGTTTTCATGAGCATAGATAATGGATTCAAGTAAAATAAGATTCTTGATAAATTAAATATTTTCAAAATTTATTGTGATATTTCTTAATGGCCCAGTGGTGGGGACTTTCACATGCTATTTACCTGTAATGACATTGAAGGTTGTTGTTGTTGCTCCTCAGCCCTACATTCCTGCATGTCCCTCCATGTTCAGCAAGGATAGACTTAATGCATGGAACACTGGTATGCCCTAACCAAGCAAGTGGTGAAATGGTTTCAATGAATTTATCCATGAAAATACCAAAAAATGATTTAAAAAATTTTTTTTAAAGAAAGATAAAATTGGATATCATAAGAGGCTTAAAGCCTTACGGTAGACAAAAACAGGCTACAGCAAAAGAAAACAATGTGAAAGAGATTTTTAAAAATGTTCAACTGGCATCTCAACCACAGTATTGAAATAAAATGGGCAAAGAATTGGCTTATGAAAATGAAAAGAGAAGAATAGAGTTGGCATGGCTCAAGATAAAAAATTCTGAAGAAAAATCCCAGTCCAAGATCTCAATATTGAAGATTCTATGGACATGTGTTGTAAGGGATATTGCTCACGTCCGCTGATATATGCTAAAATGTAGACAATACTAGAAAGGTATTTACTTGTGTCTTACTATGTGTGGATCTTAATAGCTTATGAATAACATTGCAAAAAAAGGGAATTCCAGAACACTTCATTGTGCTCATGTCAAATCTGCACATGGAACAAAAGGAAGTCTTTCAAACAGAACCAGGAAGTATTGTGTGGTTAAAATCAGGAAAGATGTGTATATCCTTTTGCAATATTTATTCAATCCGTTTGCTAACTAATAATCTGAGAAGCTAAACTATGCAAAGAAGAACAGGGCATCAGGACTGGGGGAAACCTTATGATTAGCACTATTCAGGTGACATCATCTAGCTTCCTGAAATCAAGCAGAACTTGAATCACTTGCTGATGAAGTTCAAAGACTGTATCTGTTAGGACAAACAACTTAAAGAAAACCAGAACTCTCACAATTGGACAAATAGAAAACATCATAATAAATAAAAATGAGAGTGAAGTCAATGAGTTCATTTTGCTTGGATACATAATCAATATTCATGGAAGAAGCCGGCAAGGAATCAAACAATGTATTGGATTGGCTAAATTTAGTTCGCAAGACTCTAAAAAGTTGAGGATCAAATATGTCACTTTGAGGACAATACTTGATCTAAGCCATGATGTATTCAATGACCTCACACAAATGGCAAAGCTGGACATTGAATATGGAAGACCAAAAAAGAATGGATGCATCAGCATTACGGTATTGGCAAAGGATATTGGAAAGTACCGTGGGAAGCTAGAAGAACAAAAACATCTGTCTTGGAAGAAGCCCAGCTATAAAGTTGCATAGAAATGAGGATGGTAAGACTTCATCTCACGTACTTTGCATACATTATCTGGAGAGGCTTGTCCCGAGAAAAAGATATCATTCTTGGTAAATTAGGAGGGCAGTAAAAAATAGGAAGCCTTTCCATGACATAATTTGATACAGAGGCTGTAACAGTAGCCTCAAACTTTACAACAGTTGTGCAAGGCCAGGCAGTATTTCCTTCTGTTATACTTACTTCACTACATGTGTGCAATCTGTATACTGATCAGATCATCTAAGAAGCTGGGTTTTATAGGAACACAGTATCAGGACTGGAGGGAGATTTATTAACATCCTGCCAAATTCAGACAACAAAACGTAGATATATGTTACATAATTTGGAAACTGAAATGTGAAAAAATAAATCATGCCCAATTCTATGACTCAAAGACAAAACTTAACACCTTGTGATGCATAAAATTTTAACGCATATAATTTACATTTTTGTATTACTTTTTCTATTTTAGTTTCTTATGAAAAAAATATTGCAAATATTTTACATATGCTTTTAAATAGAAAAAGTCATACTTTTCATTACAAAAAGAATGGTATTCTGCTGGATTGTCAAAATAATTATATGTGCCAAAAATAAAAATATCTGTGCCATAAAATATTTCACCATAATCTGTATAAAATATGTAAATGATTATGACATATTTTCCCTGCTATATAATGAAGCCCTCATGATCGAGAAGTAAAGCTATGCTTTTTAGATCCTTGATGAGAAAATTAATGCTTTTCCACCATGGTTCCTGGAATGAAAACCATGAACATGTTACCTAGGCTTTGTCAGTTGAAAGCTCTCTTATATGTCATATGCAACAGTTGAGGCACATGCAGTGGAGAAACACAGTTTGTGTGGTCTATCAGGGACATGAGCACTGGGACTAAGCGTTTGGACATAAAGGTGAAAGGGTCTGAAGGGGATGAAACCAGCAGACTTCTCACTTAGCACTGACATTTCTTGGGGAGAGGGATAGGTTTGTGTTTTTACACGCCTTAATTGTTTTCCTAAGCCCATTTTGTGTGACATTTTTGTTTAACTATGAATGAATCAATTGGAAATTATTTGCTTTTCTATTTACGTTAATCAGTTTGTATTTAGGTTTTTGCTTTTGCAATCAAGAATCCTGAATGGATGGAACTACAGTATCCTAAAATGTTAGATAGGGATAATAAATAAACTGTCCTTAATTTGAATTATTTATTGTTATGCAAGGTTTGTTTTCCTTTTACAAAGAGTGTCTGTGGTTGAATTATTTCAATCTTCACTATAGAATGTTTAAGTGACATACAGCTATGGAGAATTAGTAGACTTGACATAACGGGATGGATAAGTCTTTTCTTCCTAGATCCCCTGAACTTACTGAGTGACCACTATACAGGGGGCTGTAAACTTTGTGGTTAAAAGCTACTCTGCTTTATTTCCATTTTTCTGTAAACTTTTCTTGCACTGGCATTTCTAGAGTGAACATTTTAACATTAGAAATGATCAAGTTTTCTAATTCCACCAGTTTCTATTGAAATCTTCAGAAGCATTTACATGATTTATACCTAGATGATTTCTAAAACAGCTCCCATATTGGGGGCTATCTGTAATAGCTCCAAATAAAATGTTGTTTTATTTTTAAGGAAAGAAATGAGAGAAATTATTCTCATATTAGGGCTACAATCAAGAGAGAGCTTACTTTTAAGACATCGTTATTATTTTAATAGAGTACTTCATAAATCATCTCCATGGGCATATGGTAATTCTATTGATAGTATCATTATTTTCATCAATAGAAAATAATTTAAAACTCTATTGAGAAAAATAATTTATACATGTTAAAGCAACCTTTTTGAATGTAACACATGAATTGTTGATTTGTACAGCTTCAATACTTAAGTGACTAGACACTAAATACATGACGTATGAGGTGTGGAGATATGGCAATGCTTTCAGTTATACTCATTCACAAAGACAGAACCATGCCTGATCGTCAAGCACATCTCATACACAGACAAAACAGAGAGTTTGTGAAAACAACAGAGGTATGTTGGTCCTGGGTCACCAGTCACTGGCCAAAGCATGGCTCGGATCAGCACTCACTCTCATGAGGAGGTCACTGGATATATGGGTATGTTAGAAAGTGTTGGTGAAGAAATCACATGGTCCCCAGCTATCAGAGAAATACAGTGTCTGTAGTCTTGAAGCTTGTCTTCAAACAATCAGCTAACTAACTGAGAAGCTAGCTAAGTCCACAAGGAAGAAGCACACAAACCTTTGTGATCCAAAGAATATAAATAATAAAATCCAAGCCTGGAGGATGGAATGGTACTAAAGTCTAAATTCAAGTCTAAACACCAGGTTGGTGGAACACTATGGAACCCTAAAACCCATTTGCAGGATTCTCTTTTTGGGTTGAGTTATAGGTAAATATCAATAGACCATAGTCTAGGAATGTGTGCAGCCTTTATTTCATCAGACAAAGAGGATTGTAAGTAGATTTTTTGAATTTATTATTATTATTATTACTAATCATTTTATTAGGGGCTCATACAACTCTTATCACAATCCACACATACATCAACTGTGTAAAGCACATTTGTACATTTATTGCCCTCATCATTCTCAAAACATCAGCTCTCCACTCAAGCCCCTGACATCAGCTCCTCATTTTCCCCCTTCCTCCCCATTCCCCCTTCATCATGAACCCTTGATAATTTACAAATTATTATTTTGTCATATCTTGTGCTCTCCGACCTCTCCCTTCACCTACTTTTCTGTTGTCCATCCCCCAGGGAGGAGGTTATATGCAGATCTTTGTAATCGGTTTCCCCTTTCCAACCCACCCTTCCCCTACCCTCCCAGTATCACCACTCACACCAATGGTGCTGAAGGGATCATCTGCACTGGATTCCCTGTGTTTCCAGTTCCTAGCTGTACCAGTGTACATCCTCTGGTCTAGCCAGATTTGTAAGGTAGAATTGGGGTCATGATAGTGGGGAGGAGGAAGCACAAAGGAACTAGAGGAAAGTTGTATGTTTCATTGTTGCTACATCGCACCCTGACGGGCTCATCTCCTCCCTGAGACTCTTCTGTAAGGGCTTACAAATGACCTCCAGTGGCTTACAAATCAGCTTTGGGTCACTACTCTGCACTCCCCCACCTCTCATTCAGAAATGATATTGTTTTTTGTTCTGATGATACCTGACACCTGATCCGTTCGACACCTCGTGATCGCACATGCTGGTGTGCTTCTTCCATGTGGGCTTTGTTGCTTCTGAGCTAGATGGCCGCTTGTTTATCTTCAAGCCTTTAAGATCTCAGAACCAGGGGTCTTCAAATTATGGCCCGCGGCTACATGCGGTCAGCTGAGGACATTTATCTGAACCACCAAGTGTTTTCACCCTGTTTGTTTTTAACTTCAAAATAAGATATGGGCAGTGTGAATAGGAATTTTTTCAGTTTTTTTTTAACTATATTCTGGACCAGCAACAGGTCTGCAGAAAAGTGAACTGGCTCCTTGTTTTAAAAGTTTGAGGACCCCAGCCCCAAATGCTATATCTTTTGATAACCGGGCACCATCAGCTTTCTTTGCCACATTTACTTATGCACTCGTGTTGTCTTCAGTGATTGTTTTGGGAAGGTGAGCATCATAGAATGCCAATTAAATAAAACATAGTATTCTTGCACTGAGGGAATACTTGCGTGGAGGCCCAATGTCCATCTGCTACCTTAATACTAAACCTATAAATGTATGCACATAGTTCTATTTTAGCAGCTGTATTTAAGCTAGAAGGTAACACCTTGTCATTTGATATCCCTTTTGACCCATTTTGAATTTATTCTAGTTTTTAAAATAGTTTCTGCTCTTTTGTTTCTATTGCGGTGTTTTATTTTGTCCTTGTGGCTGGGTCTTTTGCTTTTTGTCTTTGTTTTTGTATGTTTTTCTGCAAATGGAAGCCAGGATAGGTGGCTCTATGAAGAAAGTAAGTGGACTAATAGTTACCTGGTAGCACATAAGCAGAGGCTTAGGGGAAGCAGTGAGTCAACAGTATGGGTACAAGAAGGAAAAATTGTTCAAAGTTGATTGTGGTGATGATTGTACAACCCTCCTTAATGTGGTTGATCTATTGAATTGTATGATATGATAATTATATCAAAATAAAATTATTTATTGAAAGTGAAGACAAAAATAGGAACCCTAGGTGCACCTGGCTTAAGTGCTCTGCTGGTAATCAAAAAGTGGACACTTCAAATCCCTCAGAGGCTTCACAGCAGAAAAACACTTGCTCCAGTAACGATTGCCGCTTAGGAGTCCCCATGCGTCCATTCCACCTTGTACTACCATCTGCAAGGCACATTACCACAAACAACAAGTTTTTAAAAAAAATAATGGTCAAAAATTACTCTAAAAGAAAAATTAAAATGAAAGGGGACAGGAAAATCAGGAAAAGCACAGAAAGGTATTAAAAGAATGTTAAATGAATGTAAAAAGTGAAGTCAATTTTTCCTAACATTTTTCAGAATTTATTTGAAAATGTACATATTATTCTCAATGTATAATATTTATTCATACATATAACATGCAAAATTACTCTTTCAAGATTTAGACAAGTGAAAATTATAATTTAAAAAATCCTTAAGATCTTTTTAAAAACAAGTGAGAGTTCAGTTTTACTAATGAAAACGAGTGCCTTGAGCATTTTGCTCTTTTAATAATGATCTGTAGAGATTACATGACGATGACAACTGGAAAGAAGAGGTGGTTACCTTTAGGGACAATGAGCTAATGTGAATAAGGGAGAAACCACCCAGAAAAGAAGGATGAGAAGTTTGTAGAATTCAATGCCACTGAATTATGTATATGCAAACTGTTGTTTGGTAAATATATATTCATCTATGCTGACTGAAATCAATTAATATAATATTTCAGGGTTATAATCACGTGCTAAGTTGTATGTAGCAATGAGGGCTAGCTGATGGTTACTGAGTCATAGACGTAAAAAGTAAGAAAAATAGCAGTAATCAATGAAAACATGAACAAAGATAGCTTTTGTTTTTTTCTCAAGAGGAGAACCAAAAAGACATCACACTTATAAAATGGTCCACAGTTTAATTTGACATCAGACGTATGCAAATTAAAGTGAAAATATAATAGGATTTCACACTCACTGTTTTAAAATCATAGAGCAACAGAAGTCTCCATGACTGCTACTTTGGAAAACAGTTGTTCTTAGTGACCTTGACTCAGTTTCAATTCATAGTGACCCTACACACAACAGAACAAAACACTGCCCAGTCCTGTGTCATCCTCACAATTATTCATCTGTTTAAGCCATTATTGGAGCTAGTGTGTCAATCCATCATTTGAGTGCCTTCATCCTTTTCGATGCCCATCTACATCACCACACATGATTTACTTTTCCTGGGCGGGTCTCCCTGACAACATGCGATCATTAGTTAAGATGAACTCTCGACATCCTTGTTGCTAAGAAACATTCTCACTACATTTGTTCCAAAACATTTTGTTCTTATGGCTTCCCATGACACTTTGAAGAGTCTTTGCTGACACCACATCTACATGCATCTGCTTCACTTAGGGCTTGCTTTCCAATGTCCACCTTTCGTTTGCATATGAGGATATTTAAAATATCATGTCTTAGGTCAGCGCACCTTAGCCTTAAAACACCATCTTGCTTTTCAACACTTCACAGACATTTTGCGCAACGGATTTACCTAATGCAATGTGTCAATTGACCTCTTGCCTGCTGTTTCCATGAGCATTTATTGAAAACCCAAGCAAGATGAAGTCCTTGACAACTTCAATCTTCTCTCCATTTATCATGATGTAAACTATTATTCCAGTCATGGGGATTTTGGTTTTCTTTAAATTGTGTTATAAAGCATATCTGTACATTCTTTGCCCTATATGCTTTATATAATTATTGTATGTATATGCATGGATTGTGATAAGAGTTGTATGAGCCCCTAATAAAATGTTTTCTAAAAATTGTGTTATAATCTATACTGAAGGCTAAAATCCTTGATCTTCATCAGCATGTGCTATAAATTTTCCTTCTTTTTAGCAAGCAGGTCGTGTCATTTGTGTATCCTCTGTTGTTATTCATAAGCTTTATTCCAATCC
Organism: Tenrec ecaudatus; assembly: GCF_050624435.1. Lineage (NCBI taxonomy): Eukaryota > Metazoa > Chordata > Mammalia > Afrosoricida > Tenrecidae > Tenrec > Tenrec ecaudatus. Next base: position 37,361,774 of record NC_134535.1, read on the forward strand.
GGATGCTGCATTCTTTTTCATATAAGCTAGCTTCTTTGATAGCATTCTCAGCACACAATGTGAGTAAGTGTGGTGAGAGGCTACCCAATCCTGATGCACATCTTTCCAGATTTTACAGCATGCCGCATTCCCTGCTCTTTTCCCACAAATGTATTATGATCCATGTACAGCTTTTACAGTAGGACAATGAGTGCTCTGGAATCTCCATTTTTCTCAGGGCTCACATTAGTTTGTCATGATCCCCATAGTCAAGTGTCTTTGCGTGGAAACCTGTAATATTTACAAAACCTATCCATATGCATACTCTGTGGTCTATTAGTGGGAGCAGGGCTGTCTACTCCCATAGACAGTTACATTCTTTGAAAATCACCCGGGCAGTTCTGTCTTGTCCTATGGGGTCGCTAGCAATCTGCAGCAACTTGAATTTTCAGTGTGTTTTTGAAATGGCCTTTCAACTTCACACTTAGCAGTAGATGCAGCAGAAATGCACAATGACATTTACTAACTGACATGCAGAAATACACCTCCAGTAGAATCACCTGTGAATTTTAAAACTGAAATACCAACTATTCATTAATAATCACATGGACAGATAAAATTTACAGTAAAATATTACTTTAAAATAGTAACATGTAAAATAACTTGTTATATTAAAGTAGGAAAATATAAAAAATAGTCTTGGGTAGTCAGTAAGTTGATTTGTACATTAATAATTTTAAAAGAATATTAAAAACAGATTAAGGATAGAAATATTTTTAAATATGCAATTGTGTTCCAAATAAAGCCCAGTGATGGACATGCTTTAATACTGGAAATGATGAAAAATAAATTAATTACCTTTGTTAATTATACTTGAGTAAAGAAGGAAATAAAACTACACAAAATTGGAATATATGCTAAATATCGGCAATGAAAGTACCATATTTAAAAGTTAAAACTACCTATTTGATGCATAAATAATGACTTTAAAATATGTAATTATCTAGCAAGAGGGAGAATTTATGACGTAAGCTAAATTTTTCCCATGTAAGAATCATCTTCAGAGCTTAATTTAGTAATATGCAGATTATTATTTGTAATACATTACTAGAAAGATGTTTACTTGTGCTTTACTGACTCTGGAAAGGCATTTGATGGTGTGGATCATCACAAACGATGATGACCTCTAACATACTTCATTGTGCTCGTGTGGAACTGGGACCTTGGTCAGGAAGCAGTTGTGCTACAAGAACAAAAGAATACTGCATAGTTTAAAATCAGGAAAGGTGTGTGACATGATTGTATCCTAGCTCCATACTTGTTCACTCTGTAGAGTGAGTGAATAAGTAGAGAGGCTGCATTATATGAAGAATATGTGGCATTGGGACTGGAGGGAGGCTTGTTGAAAACTTGCAGATGACAAAATCTTGCCTGCTGAGAGTGAGGAGGACTTGAAATACTTGGTGATGAAGACCAAGGATTGTAGATTTCAGGATGGATTATCAGTCAATGCGAAGAAGTTCAAAATACTCAGAACTGGACCAAAAAATGGAGAAAAGGCAGAAGTTGCCAATGGTTTCATCTTGTTCGTGTCCACAATCACTCCTCATGAAAGCAGCAGTCAGGAGATCAAAAGATGAGTTACATTGGGTAAATCTGTGACGCAAGACCTTTTGAGGTTGTCGAAAGCAAGGACGTTACTTTGAGAACTAAGGTGAGCTGACTTAAGCCATGCTAGTTTCAATGGCCTCATAGGCATGTGAAAGTTTGACATTGAAAATAGAAGACAAAAGAAGAATGAATACATTTGAATTGTGATGCTGGCAATACTGAGAGTACCACGGACTGCTGAAAGGACACCTAGATCTGTCTTGGAAGGAGTATGGCTGAGTGCTCCTTAGAAGCAATGATGGCAAAACTTAGTCTTACATACTTTGGACATATTTTCAGAGGCAAGCAGTCACTGGAGAAGGACATCATGGGTGGCGGTGGGAAGGGAAAGAGAAGGCCTCGAGGAGATGGACTGACATTGTGGCTGCAGCAATGGAGCTAAAGCATAGTCGCAATGATGAGGACTGACACAGGACAGAACGTTTCATTCTGCTATGCATAAGGTTGCTGTTACAGGTCAGAACCGACTTGACGGCATCTAACAACAACAGGCCCAATATTGGGTCTAACTATAGCAGCTCATCGGCCTCACACGTGTGTTAAAGCAAAGATGACAACTTCTCAAAAGCTCTGCTGGAATTCTAACAAGATGACCTTGGAGTCCGTCTTTGAGAAGCAGTCTATAATGCAGCAATGCTGTATAAAAAATGTAATTGCCTTCAGACAAAGCTTTTGAAATATTGAATTAGCAAGTACATTCAACAAGGCATAATTTATCCTTACTCGATGACCAGAAGAAAAAGCAAAAAACAAACCAAATTTAGAAAAGGAAAGAATATTTTTTTTTTTGGTTCTCCTCCTGGTTGATTCTCTTCTCTTGCGCCCTGCCTCAGGATTTAATTCATATATATAAATCCATTAATGGAAAATACTAATGAGGCACTTCTGCTCTTCTTTAAATTGGGATCCTTCGAGAGGTTCTTGAAGTAAAAGGGTTATCTGTCAAAATCTCAGAAAGAGCAGTCCAATTAAAAATATGCCTTCTTACATTTGTCTTTCAATTATTCTCTAATCATAGTAAGCTTATCCTGCTTCCCACTCCCACCAAAAAAATCTGGCCGAAGGAAACGAAGTGGCCTTAGTCTCATGTTTGTGTTAATAAATGAGAACCAAGATAGCTGGCGCAAGTCATGGCAAGCCCGTCCCGAGACAGCCTGAAATGACTGAGAAGGGTTTTTGGAAGGCTTCTCGTACATCAGAACCCCCACAAGAATGTCTCATTAATAATCATGGACATGTAATGGGCAATCCTAATGAATAGCTCACTATTCATAGCAGAAAAGAGCACACACTATTCTTGCTTAAATAGTCAGCGGGGATGACTCTGGAATGTGAAAAGGATTGGGACACTGCAGCTCTGCTTACATGACCATTAGGAGTTTTATGGTATTAAATGTAGAAACAATTGATCGATAAACGTTCCTTGAAACACAACACGTATTCTGACTCAGAAAAGAAAATAGCTCATATAAAGTAGATAGAAGTTATGTTAACAATGATATTAAGTAAAATGAATTACTCAAAAAACACAATTATAATCTGGTTTGTACTTTCCGTGTATTCACCTAAATGTGCTAGCAGAAGATAAACTAACAGATATTATTAAGTAATTAAAATTAAATTTATTTTTAAAGTTGGCATGCTCACAGAGTTAAAATAGGCCACATGACAGGAAAAATACATGTAAACATGATGAAATAATAAAGAAAAACAATTACAAAGCTTTTACAGAGTGAACAAAGGAGTTATTTAATTAATTTTAAAAGACTAAATAAAGAATATGCACTTTTTGCCTTTTGTGAAATTACTGTTCCATCATTTAAATCTTGTTGCTATAAGGTGGGGTTGAGTTGCTTCCAAATCACAGTGATCCCACACACCACAGAGTTCCTCTACCATCCTCACGGGCAGGCCTGTTTCACCCTACTCTGTTCACTATGTAATCATTCTCATTGAGGATCGTCCTCTTGTCCACCGACCACCATTGCACGAAGCACAATGTTATTCTTCAGAAACTGGTCTTTCCTCTCCTGAAACCACGTCCAAACTTCATGAGAAAAAGTCTCACCATTCTTGCTTCTAAGCAGTATTCTGGTTGTACATATTCCTAGAAAGATTTTGTCATTCTTCTGGTAATCCATGGTATATTTAATATTCTTCACTTAGGAAATAATTTAAATATGTATATATTTTCTTTTTAGAAGTTCTGATTCTGTGAGTTCTGGCTTTGAATACAGACTGAAATAATTCTATGAATGAGTCCAAAAAAAGATTTATAGGTGGTAATGAATTTGATACCTATTATAGTTGTCCAAGAGATTTAATATTCTTAGCTATATTAATTTAAGGAATTATTGTGAAGTCAATTTTGCCTAAGATAGAAAGAGGAGTGGTGACAGGACACTGAATAGCCCTCCACTTAGGGCAGTGCTTAAGTGTTATATTTAAAGATATAAGTGTCAAGATTTTATTAGGACCAATACGTGCTATTATGAAGCTGCCAAAAATATATTTCCAATTTTGAAATACTCTTTGATCTTAAAGCAAGTTGGATGTGTTCCCTTTTCCATAAGATGCTGATGAGATGCTGACAAATGCTTGATATTTTTAATATAATTAATGATAGGTCAATTTTGATCTTTCCAGCTATTTTGTGATGTGATTTTAGTTATTTAATTGTGAGATAATTAGGCAGAGTAGAATGGCTTAAGTGTGAATTAGAATAAAACCTGTTAAATTATATTGGACTTTATTTATTTTGTGATGTGTAATGACGTAATTATAAAAAACAACAAAACAACCCTCTATGCCATGCTCTTGTTCAATGGACAAGGACTGCAGTACTGAAGTGAGCAATGCCTTCATCCTGCTTAAATTGGAGAGTATAAAAGAATCTGGAAAAACATCACCGGTAACATTTTTAACCAAATAATTTAAACTTTAAAGAGTGAAGGAGATTTTTACATAAATTCTTAAGATAAAGATTAGGAACCATGGTCAGGAATTCTGGAGTTATAATCTCTTTGTTACTTGAGTTCAAACTTCTGGAAAAAGAAATAACTTTAATAAGTTGTTACACTGTGTGTGTGTGTGTGTGTGTATTCTTAAAAGAAAAATGAGGGTGATACTTCATTGATTAAAGTTTTATTTATACCAATTATTGGGCTTAAAGAAACTCTGGCTTGATTAACTAACTTGTTTTCAAATTATGGTTTTCTTGAATTACTTTAAAAAGCTAAACTATTTCTTAAATGTGCTCCTTTATTTAAATATATAGTTACAACTATTCAGAGTACCAAATACATACCAAGTATTTTTAAGCTAAAAAATGCATTTATGCTAGCAACAGGAAGGTAATGGTTTATATTCCCACATGTAAACTAAAAATAAATAAACAGATAAATATGTACATGCGCTATGAAGAAAATTAAACTTGGTCACTCGCTCACTCATGTCATTGAACCAATACAGACTCAAAGTGACCCCACTCATCAGAGTAGAGTTGCCCCTGTGCGTTTCTGAGACTGTAAACTTGCCAAGAGTAGAAAGCATCATCTTGCTCCTGTAGACCAGCTGGTAGTTTCAAACTTGTGATATTCCCAGTAGTAGCCCCACACATAACCACTATCCACCAGGGTAATTTTAGCCAAAATGGAATGGGTTTAAAACAAAACAAAACAAAACCCTGAATTCACTGTCAGTGAGTCAATTCTAACTCATGGAAACCCTGGAGGACAGGGTTGAACTGCTCTGTGGCTTCCAAACCTGTCATTTTTAGGAGAGTAGACAGCCTGGTCTTTGCCCTTTGGAGTGGTTGGTAGAACTGATTGCTTACCTTGCCGCAGCCCAAGGAATAATCATCAGAAAGAAATGGGTTTAGGGTAGAAGTGGGGGCGGGGTAGCAATTTTGGATGCAATCAGGTTCAAGAACAAAACTCTGCTCAAGGCCTTAACTTTAAATGATAACAAGGAAAAAGTGATAGAAATGGCGAGGGGCAGGACTTCTGGTCTTGGCTTTTGTTTTGCTAAATTGACTGCAGCATCAGTCAGGATTAAATAGACCATATGTTACTTTTTTTCTGAGAACACTCTCATGGTTCTTTGTATAAAATGTAAGAATAATATTGGAAAAATATTCCAGCAGTACTTTCCAAAAATAACAGTAAACAATATAATTCAGTCTTGTAATCATCATAAAGTATATCCTTATCGTACATCCATTACATCCTTACATTGTCATTGCTTTCACATCACAGAGCATCTTTGGCCTCACCTAAGAAATAACCAAACTATATATTCTAAAATAAAGCTAAATGTCTAATGCATGGAACTTTATAGGCATATGTGTAACAAAAATGAATATAATATTTGTATATGCCCTCTATTTTTCTGAGTTCCATTATTCACTTACTGAAACTTATTTCCATGAGCAGCTTGCTGACTCAGGTCTGAAAAGATTCTAGACACTTAATGTCTTCTTTATTTATTCCCCAGTAGACTGGATTTCAAGTGACTTTCTATAACCCATAGTAAGAATTAGTATTTATTGATGGATTTCTCAACTCTTCAGGACAAGAATTTGACATTAATATAGGTTTAATATGTATTTATATAAATGATCCCATTAGTGAAATTTCTGGGAACATTTTTTTAAAATCCGAACTTTCTCTTTGAATACTTTCCAATTTATCTAATTAATACACATATAGCGTTGCTTTTAAAATTTTAATATAGAGTAGTTTTTATCTATCCTGTTTGGACTCACTGGGTCCTGCCCCTTACTGAAAACTCTTTAGCAGTCTTTTTTTTTTTTTTAAGATAAATGGATATAATTTGAGATAATGTCCCAGACTGAAATTAGACTTCTCCTTAAAATGTATATTTTTAATAATAATTTATAAATAATCAAGGGTTCATAGGCAGAGGAGTGGGGAGAGAGGGAAAAAATGAGGAACTGATACCAAGGGCTTAAGTGGAGAACAAATATTTTGAGAATGATGAGGGCAAGAAATGTACAAATGTGCTTGACAAAATTGATGTATGTATGGATTGTGATTAGAGTTGTATAAGCCCCCAATAAAATGATTTTAAGTGACAAATTATTGTTTTTGAAACCATTGTCTTGAAAAATAATTTTCATACATACTTCAAGAAATGATATCTTATCTACACAATTTAATCGGAAAAAAAATTTCAACCTTATATAAAATATGTTTACTGGTTTCAGAGTGGTGTGATAAAAATCAAAGCACTCTAAGAAAACATTAATGTGTTAATGATAATAATAAAAAGTCTATTTTTCCATTGTCCCGATCTTCCATTTTCAGATTACTACATTTAAATTCCTTGGAATCATATTTATTTTTCTATAACATACCTTATACACTTGAGCATAAGCCAACCCAAATATAAACTGAAGCACCTAATTTTACCACAAAACTTGGAAAATTTATTGACTTCAATATAAGCCTAGGGTGGGAAATGCAACAGCTACTGATAAATTTCAAAATAAAAATAGATACGAATAAAATCACATTAATGAGGCATCAGGTTAAATATTTTTGAATATTTATTTTATAGAAAAACAACAAACTAACTCTGTAAGTGGGAGTCAACAAAAACAATATGATATCAACAATAACTTAAAAATTACAAAAACCATAGCTCAATCAGCAACCAAGCTAAAACACAAGAGTTAAACTCCATCAAACCTGGATTCCTCTTCTTCATCTGTATGTCTAAAGAGCATCAGCTTCAGCTGGTGTGAGTTTAGCAGCATAGACATTGTCATTATCACTAAGTTCACAGTCATCACCATCACTGCTATCGTTCTCATACAAAGCGCTGAGGAAGAGCGGCCGCATCCGATCTTCATCTGACAAGGATGTGGCATGTCCCAGGTCCCAGCACACAGAAGTGGGCAGGTTCTTGCCTAAGACATCACAGACAACAGAGAGGCTGCCCTGCTGGCGAGCAGGAGAAAAGAAGAGCAGGGATCTCAGCAGCCATCGGACCACCCACAGAGGCTGCAGGCGCTCACAGGTGAGCGGGAGAGACCGAAGAACACTCGCGCACTGCACGGAGAACAGGTACTAGGGACCCTCACTCGAATATAAGCCGAGGGGGGCATTTTCAGCATAAAAAAATGTGCTGAAAAACTCGGCTTACACAGTAACATATATGGTATCTCATATACTATCCATCAGCTAATACCATTGGCTATAATTTCAAAGCATTTAGACTTGGCACTCTACCTATTGTTAGGCCAAGCTGTGTGACTATTACAATGGTCCCAAGCTGTCTCCTGTTTTGTCATCCTTATTGTCCGACCACTATGTCTTCACAAAGCAGTGCAAGTATGCGTTTAAAGCGGGAGTCACATGATACGGTTTCCCTCCCCGTTCAGATGGAGATTAGGATTATACATGACCCCATCCAACCCACTGCCACCCACTGCACTGTAACTCATGGGGACCTTAGGAAGCAGAGCAGAACTCATTCTGAGAGTTGCTGAGACTCCGTCTTTGCAGGAAGAGGCAGCTGCATTGCCGTGTGCAGTTAGAAGCTCAATGCTCATTCCCCAGTGCCACCAGAGCGCCTCAAGATCTCACTGAATCATGATTCTGCCATTGGAATCTCCATGCAGGGGTGCTTTTAGATTGCAAATCTGTATCACACCAGACAATCTTTTTTTTTTTTTCTTGAGAGGCCACGTTTGGGTGTGAACTATTGACTGTTCAAGTCGCTTGTTTCGCCTGTAATGTTAAGGTTCCTTAAGACCTTAGATATCTTCTCCATCTCTGCTTTTCCTTACACCATCCACCTCGGTCACCTTTGGCGCATTATTATTCCTTAAACATGGCAGGCAGGCTCCCGCTTTGCACCTTAGAACACAGTATTTCTTCTCTATGAAGCACTCACCCTCCAATCACTGCAAAGCCTTCTCTCACATTTCCTCGCCCTTAGAGTAACAGAGCAGACGTTCTTTTCAGTCAGGGGTTTCCCACGCATGCTTTCAAATGCCCACTCCCTTCACTCAGTGCCAGGCCCATGGCTATTTTCTTAATAGCAAAAATGCTTTCTTATTTTCTTACTTGACTTTGTGTTATGTATGTAATTACTTGAAATGATAGTCTACATCGGTAGAAAATAAGCTATATGAAATGAGATTTTGTTTTGTTCATTTCTGTAAGCACAACACATTGTTCCAGGCAAGAGGAGCTTAGCTTTGTGCCCTGTATTTTAAAAGGCCCTGGATATAGCAAGTACACTCATAAGAGATTCATTAGACTCTCCAAGGACATCTGTTAGAAGACAAGGAATTTGCATTTCTACATGTTTTCTAGAGAGTTCTTGTTCTGCGGTCTCTTTTCCACTATATTTTATAGTGAACAAGGGAGAAATCTATCTCTTGGCCAAGATAAAACAAGTAATCCTTCCCTTCGGGGCACATGTGGGGCAGCTGTGGTAGAATCTTCCGTAAAGCTGTGGGAATTTTCTAAATTTGAGGTTCTGCAGCTGTGACCCTCTGCGGGCACATCATTCATCTGGACTCCTCCTACTCACCCACCTGTGAGTAAGGGACACCACACTTAAGCTACTAGCTAAGCCATAAGGAATAACACCTTCTGTCTTTGACCCAGGAGACTCATGTCTTCCTTATAAAAATGTGGAAGGTTAACCCCTTAGTGGTCAAGCCGGGTTAAAGATCCTTGGCAGAGCTTGACCCATGAAACAGCGCATAGGGCTGATATCACGCTCTCCCCAATCCTGAAAGTGCATTCCCATGTTGAAAGCAATCCATGTGCCAGAAAAAATATTTCTTGACACTGCTAATCTATGCCCTTGATAAAGACAATTGCATTTCAATGTTGTAAAGATGCATGGTTCATGTCATTACCTTCATCACAGACAGTGGTTTCAAATGTGGGGAAAATCTGCGTGGTGAAATTACTTAGGTAAGGGAAAGAGCAAGTTGATTTAATTAACTGGTAAAATCTCTCCTCTCAGCCAACACGAAGGCGGTATTGTGCATGTAGAGCATACAGTGGAATATTATCTCGCAGCTATGGTGACTACTCTGGCTTCTTTTTCTATTGTACAGTCCCATAGGTTCTCACAAATTGATGTGATGCTTGCCTAGTTGCCCAGTGTACCTGAGGAATATTTTACAGTATCAAATATTCCATAATATTCTTAACATTTAATACAGGTAGCTTCTGGGATTCCATGCATGCAAAATAATATATATTCTTTATATTAGCGATCAGATTTATACTGGCTATTTGAGGCAGTATAAAATATTATGTAAATGAGAGTATGGCATGCAATGATATTAACAGTGTATTAACATATTTTCTGTTAAAAAATTTTATTTCATAAAACTCCTTTCCAATATATTAATATGGTATATAGATTTAATTGCTAATTTCTAAGTTAGCTTTATAAATTTTATTCACCAGTTCAACAGTCTAGTTATTCTAAATTGAAAATAGTTTGTTTTTTTTTTAATGAAAAGCTTCCAAGGACTACAAAGGAATCTTGGTGGTATGGGGCAACACAGTGAGCTGCTAACTGGAAAGTTAACTGTTCAAACCCACCACCAGCTTCTTTTCACGTGAAAGACGAGGCTGTCTGCTTCTGTAATGATATATGCTTCAGAAACACAAAGGGGCAGCTCTAGTCTGTCCTCCAGTGTTATAATGATTCGGAATCAACTCGATGGCAGTGAGTTTGAGGTTTTTTTTTTAATTTTAAGGATTTCAAAATCTCAAGAGGGGTTGTTTTATTTGACATATTATCAATAGAATATAAATTACATAAATACCTAGATAACAATAATACAATTATAGATTTTGTTCTAATGGAGATAAGAAAAATGAATGTTACAAAAGAAATATATCAGAATTTATGAATTATGCATTCATAAATCAAATGTTACCAGCTCAACTACAAAAATAAAAGTCTAATCATTAAAATCAATCCTAGTTTGTATTTTGCTGATTTTCACACAAATGAAAACATAAAGTAACATATAATTTTGACTATTTTAAATTATGAAAGCATATTTATAAAAGTAGGTTTTTAAATTAAAGAACATTGTAAATATTTAGGTATGTGAAATTGAGCACTATATTTGAATTCCTTCATGGGCCTTATAGTTGTAACCAAGAAAACTGACTATCGCAGTATGAACCTTAAATATTCACTTTGAATCTAATGAAAGAAAAAGGTTCGCATCTGAGTAACTTTAGCAACTCCATTTTTTCATAAATTTTACTTCTAAAACCTTACATATTTTCTTTTATCAATTGCCAAATCTTGGTTTTAATTTTTAAGAAAAGATAACTATTGAATTACTGGGTTATAATATCACCCTCTCAGAGCTTTAAAAAATGTTTTCTGTCTTATGAAATTTATAGTTATTAAGGTTTCTTGCTAACCTTATTTTATTTATTTGGAGATAGTTTATTTTCTTTGTTTACATGTTCTCAGAATTCCTTATTTTTGACGTTTAAAATTTAAGTAGACATATTTCGAGTTATATTCTCTGATTTATCCTAGGAACACATTAAGGCTTTAGATTTCTCAACTCTGAATTTTTCCCACAGTTTTATTTTTTCTAATATTCTGAACATTTTTCTTCTGCAAAAGTATTGATTTTACTTCTGTATGATTTGTTGTCTTTTCACGTTCTGAAATATTTATCATTGCACATTTATTTAGACATAGAAATTATTTGAGAGAAAGATAACCATTTTGACATCCCGGTTACATGCCCATGTCATTTAACTACATATTGTAGTCATGTAAACTGAAGGCTGACATATAGAGCCTGCAAATCTAATTTCTGAAAAGTAGAAATTTTTAGAATGGATTATTTGCCCAGTGAATTAGATAAGAGGTTTATATTCAGATTAATATTGTTATGAATATAGTATTCAAGTATAAATAATATTGCCAACACTGTGCTTTTTCTAATTGTAACAGAGAGTAAGTACATTGTCACTTTACACACTGTCAAATTATACTTTTTAATCTTAAATGGAACCCATTAAATGCCAACAGAGAGGAGAATCCGTTGACATTTGGCTCCTTATATTTCATCTAGAGTCATCGATCCCTTCATTTCCAATTCCATGTATTTCACTTATCGAGCTGTTTCTCCGAGAAAGTTGAGACTCTTCTAATAATATTTATTTATTTACTTCGCTCCTATCTATTCCTTTTCCAGATTGTTTTGTAGTTGTTAGTTGAGAGCAGCATGGCATTTTTTCTTAAACATATACCTGGCTGATTTTAACATTTAAGTCATGTACACCATTTAATCGTGTCATACAGTCAGCCAAAAAGAAACACCAATGTGGGTCTATTTTTTTTTCTATGGTAATAATGTCTAAAACCTATCTGTGCTTTTACAGACTGACTTTTGTAACTCGCTTCTAATTGCTGACGGGTGCTATTTTCATCGTGAGTAATGGCATGCCTCTAACAAGTACTAATGACTTGCTTGCAGAAGAAAGAGAAAATTACTAGTACATAAGTTTCTGTGACTGCTTATCAATATCTCTTAATGGGATGAAGAAAGTATGGGAAGTATTATGTGTATTTTACTAAAGGATTTTCATCTCCATAATATTACAACATACATTTTCTTCTCTCTTTTCCTGTCCCTGCATAAGCCTTGAAAAGGTTACTTATAATGATATTTATATACTGGGTTCAGAGGACAAGTTTTGTCTTAAGTTAAGCAATATGAAGTAGGCCAGTCAGTATCAGTTTCTCTGATTAGGCCAAAGAAATGCCTGGGTTTTAATAATGTCATAAGTCATGTTCTAAAGTGCCCCAGCAAAGATAAGTCTCCTAACTCTGTGAGTCTCCATAAAGGTTGACTTGGTTTTATGGAGATGAATGAGAAGAATGTGGGAAGGGTACTGTTTGCAACCATAACGGATTCAGTCATCTCTATGGCATTAGAACAACAATACTGAAAACACTGAGTCAGCAATTGAGAATCCAGTCCATATGCAGCCAATTCTAAGTCCAATAAGATCCTTGACATGAAATCTAATACAAATCCCATTGTCCTAAATTGTAACTCTCAGATCCTGAAATTCTTCAACCTTGAGAGAAGGGCTAAGAGATTAGCACTGGAGACAATGAAGACCTTGACCTTTCTTACTGTCTGCTTATTACTTTCCAGTGCCTTGAATTAAGTGCATAATGCTGGGTTAAAATTTGGGATTAGACTGTGGAAGAATTAAATTGAATTTCTCTAAACTCCCAATTTCCTGAAGGAAATTCCTGAATCCTTCTATACAGAATTTCTACATAGAAGAGAAAAAGTATCAGATGAATGGCTAAACACGTGTGCTACTTAGAAAACCAAATCAAATCAAAACCCTTGTTATGGAGTTGATTCTCAATCATAGCAGTCCTCTAGGGCCGAGTAGATCTGCTCAAATATTTTGTTCAGAACTATAAAGTGAAGCACATTGCCGTTGAATTGATTCTAACTCAAAGCAACCCTTCAGGACAGAATGCAGCTGCCCGTAAGTTTTCCAGTGCTAAAACCATCATAAAAGCAGATTGCCACATCATTTACCTGGAGAGTATTTGGTGGTTCAAACTGCTAACCTTTCTGTTAGCAGCCCAGTGTTTCACCACCAGAGCACCAAGCCTTCTTTCACTGTTAGCATCTTTTAAATGGTAAAATTATTGAAGAGGTATGTTTCTCCACAGGACTATCTTTCTCTGAATTTTAAAATATATATCATTTTGCAAGTAATGTGCCTGCATAAGTTTGCAACCACATATTTGGATGCAATTCAGGCATAGCCCACTCATGTATCTTTTAAGCACATTTTGTGACATTTCTAGAAGTGACTTTCGGCCTCATTTACTTGTCCTACAATATTACTGGTAAGTCATATTTTTCTTTTAATTTTTTATGGATCTCTTCATTTTATTTATTCTCTATATTGTGTGTATTGAAATATAATAACAATGTTAATTCTTGTTATAACTATTGTAGAATTAAAAAATTAACCCAGAATCATAAAATCATGGATCAAGTTTGATAATCCCACAGCAATTCTGCATTTGTTCCTATAAATTTAAGTTGATAGAAACGGTTTATATAGTTAAATGGGAAATGCTTATAGGATTGTCTTGTGTCAAACTATTAGTTATGTTAAGTCTGCTTCTTGTTAAATTGTTATGTTGCTATATTATGTTATGTTATCCTATGTTATGTTAAGTCATGTATTCTTGGTGCCAATTGATGTAGCAACATTCAAATAACATTGTCATAGTCTTTGAAAATAATGCATTGTTCAGTTAGTAAACAAATGTATAATGCATATGTGTGCATATGTGTGAAAGGAACAGTGCATAGACTCAACTAACATATATATAAATATAGAAAATACACTTTAGATGGTTTCATAGTTTGGAATAATCTCCTTAATATATTTAATTCTCTCATAGTTAGTAGAAACCAATTAAAAATGGTAAGATACTATCTTCTTCTGGATTCTATAGAGGCAAAGCTAATGACACATATGTGCCTGATTGTATATGTAGACACACGCACACACACACACACACACACACACACACACACACGTCTGTCAGCCGCAGAGTTTCTAGACTAAGAAAAGATTACTAAGAAGGAATAAGCTGACCCCATTGGAGGAAGAAGTCCCCCTTAAAAAACCTTAGGCATAGCATGGAGACATTGTAGGCTACTGAAGACCTACCAAATGAAAGCAGAACACTGCAAAGACTATTCCCGTGCTGGACGATGGACCCTTTAGGATGGAAAGCACTTGAAATGTGATTGGATGTGGAGCTACTTTCTTAAACTAAACTTGATGATGATGTCAATGGAGTAAAATATGTGGCCATGAAATCTTCAAAATGTTCATTTGCTGATGCGGCAAAACTCATGGTGAGAAACAAACAAGCAAAACCAGTTGATGAAGTCTACTAATAATCAGGACTTGGAGTGTACAAAAGATAAACCTAGAATAATCGCAAATCATCAAAAATGAAATGGAACACAGAAAGATCTATATCCTAGGCACTAATGACTGAAATGGACTGAAATTGGTATTTTGAATCAGAAAATCATATGGTTTATGCCAGGATTGACAAACTCAAGAGGAAAGTATTATATTCATTTTCAAAAAGGATATTTTCAGAATACCTTGAAGTATAATATTGTGTTTGATGGGATTGTATATATATATATATATATATATATATATATATATATATATATATATATATATATATCCACCTTCAAGGAAATCCAATTAATACAACTAGCATTCAAATGTATGCAACCATAAATGATAGTGGGAAGAAATTGAAACATTCTCCTAACATCTTCAGTCAGAAATTGATCAAACGTGCTCTCAAGATGCTTTATTGGCAATTGGAATGCAAAATTTGGAAACTAAGAGGAAGAAACAGTATTTGATAATTATGGTTTTGGTGATAGAAAGGAAGTGGGCGATCACATAATAAAATTTTCAAGACCAATGACTTGTTTACAGAAAATACCTCTTTTCAACAACACAGAAGACAACTATGTCCGTATGCTTTTCCAGATGGAATACAGAGAAAACCAAATTGACTACCGCTGTGAGAATAGACAACGGAGAAGCTCAGTATCAACCATTAAAGGGAGTCCTGTGACTGACTTTGGGACAGGCTATCGATTGCTCATACGTCATTTACAGTTGTGTTCAAGAAAATTAAAACAAGGCCACCCAAACCAAAATATGACCTTAAGCATATCCCAACTGAATTCGAGAAAAAGATTTGTTGCATCGAATACCAATAACAGAAGATCTACTAAACAGTGGATGGCGTGAGGAGCATCATTCATGAAGAAAACAAAGAAGTACTTATAAAGATGAGAAAGAAAGAAAAGATCAGATGGGTGTCAGAAGAGGGTTGGGAAGCTTACTCTTAATCATAGAGTAGCTAAGATAAGTGGAAGAAATTATAAGTTTGAAAGATAACAGGAATTTTCAAAGGGCCACTCGAGAAGACAAAGCCTAATATTACAATGAAATGAGCAAACATGCAGAGTTAGAAAACCGAACAGAAAGAACACACTTAGCATATCTTAAACGGAAAGAACTCATGAAGAAAATCATGCATCCAGTTGCAATATTGAAAGATTCCATCGGCAATACTTTGAATAATACATGAAGCATCAATTTTTTAAAAGTTGGAAAGAATAAAGAGTTACTATATAAAAAATAAGTAGTCTACAGGCAACCATTTCAGGAGGCAGCTTATGAGCAATAACCAGTGGCACTGAAGGAAAAAGGTTCAAGCTGCGCTGAAAGCACTAGCCCAAAACAAGACTCTAAGAATTGATGGAATACCAACTGAAATGTTACAACAAGCTGATACAGCACTGGAATTACACACTCATTTATACCAGGAAATTTGGAAGAAAGCTTCTTGGCTAACTGAATGGAAGGGTTTCATATTTGTACCGATTAAAAAGAAAAGTAACTCAGCAAAAAGCATAAATTATAGAATATCATTAATATCACATGCAAGTATAATTTTTCTCAAGATCATCCAACAACATTTGTAACCATGCATTGCCAGGAAACTGCCAGAAATGCAGTTCTGATTTAGAAGACTTATAATAAGGGATATAATGCCTGATGTCTAGAGAATCTTAGCTGAGAGCAGAGCATTCTAGAAAGATATTTATTTTTGTATTCTTGACTATGTAATAGCATTCAACTGTGTGGGTCATATTAAACTATGGATAGCTTTGAGAATTATGGGGAATTCCAGAATAATTCATTGTGTTCATGAAGAACTTGTTCATGGTTTAAGAGAGAGTTGTGTGACCCGAACCAGGGAATCATGCACGGTTGGAAATGAGAAAAGTTGTATGTCAGGGTTCTATCCTCTCACCATGGTTATTCAGTCTGTATGCTGAGCAAATCATCAGAGGAAGTAGATTATATAGAAAAGAATGTGACATCAGGATTGGAGGAAGTTTTCTTACCAACCTGTAATGTCCCGATGAACCAACCTTGCTTGCAGAAAGGAGGACCTGGAACACTTGTTGAAGAAGTTAAAGGATGGTTGCCTTCTGAGTAGATTACAACTCAAGATAAAGAAGAACAACCTCTTCCCATATTGACAATAGGAACCATCATGATAAATAGAGAGAAGATTGAGGTTGTCAAAAAATTCATCCTGCTCAGATCCAGTGCTTGTGGAGGCAGAAGTCAAGAGATCAAAGAATGTGTTCCTCTGGGTTGATAATCTGCTCAAGACTTCTTTAGAGTGTTGAAGAGCAGGAAGGGTATGCCTGACAGAAGCCATAGTATTTTCAATCACCTCATATGCCTGTGAAAATTGGATATTGTATAAAAGATAGATGGGAAAAGAATCGATGACTTTGACTTATGGTGCTACCATGGAATAGTTAGAGTACCATGGATTGCCAGTAGGACAAATGATCTGTCTTGGAAGAGGACTTAGAGGCAAGGATGATAAGACTTCATCTTATATATTTTGGACATGCTGTCAGGAGAGGAGAGCCCCCGGAGAATGTACTATGCTTGGTAAAGCGGGGGAATGGGTTCGAGCATGGGGATAATTGAGAGTGCAGCTTCCTTCTATTGTGCATACTGTTGTTATAGGTCAGAAGGACTCAATGCCACCTCTCAAAAGCAAATCTCTCTCTCTCTCTCTCTCTCTCTCTCTCTATCGATAGATAGATAGATAGATAGATAGATAGATAGATAGATAGAGAGATAGAGAGAGAGATGTCTATCTATCTCTCTATCTCTCTATCTCTCTATCTATCTATCTATCTATCTATCTATCTATCTATCTATCTATCTATCTATATATTCCTTTGCTGCCCCTAATACGTATTCCTTCAGTGTCATTGTTCTTGCTCATATTCCATCTCTTGAAATTGTTGAATGACGGCTGACTTGGTGGGGTACAGTGACACTATAATCTATTTTCTTTGATGATTACTATATCACTCACTATACTACCCACAGGATCTTTTGATGTTGCAAATAGTGGCTTGACTTTTTTTCTAGTTCTTTCAGTTTAAGATATGTCAATGTATTTTTTCTGTTTAGTTTCCATATCTAGGTCTTTGCACATTTCATTATTTTACATTTTATTGTCAAGCTTCCCTTTGAATTTTTTGTTTAGCACTACAACTTTATTATTGTTTTTAATCATTTTATTGAGGATCTTACAACTGTTGTTACAAATCATACATCAATTTTATCCAACATATTCATACATATATTCCATCATTCTTTTCTAGACATTTACTTTCCTTTGAGCCCTTGAGATCAGCTCCCCCAGCCAACCCTAGCTGCCCACTGATTGATTGTAGATTGTTAATTATTTTCAAATCTCACACCAACCTCTATCTCCCTTCCCCTCTGGTTTCTGTTGTTCTTCCCCCTGGAATGGGGGTGGTGGTGGTGGTGCTTTGTGCCATTCCTTGCTATCGGTTTCCCCCTTCTCCTCCCTACCCCATACCCTTTTGGAATCTCTATTCCCATTCCTGTTCCTGGGTTCCATATGTCGTGAGTTTTATCTCTTGCCTATACCTATGTGCATGCTCCCGTCTAGTCTAGATTGGGAAGAAGCACTGGGGTCATGGTAGTGGGGGGTGAAGAGGCCTTAAATGATCAGAGGTGTCTTGCGTAACCCATTAGTGCTCTACTGCACCCTGATTGACTCATGTCCTCCCTGCAGCCCCTCTGTGGGGGATGTTCCATTGTCCATAGAAGGGCTTTGGGTTTACACACCAACCCCCCTCCATTCTCACCAATTCATTTTTGTTTGTTTGTTTATTGTTTGTTGTGAGTCTTCTGATAACTATTGCCCAGTCTTGATGACATCTCATGATCATATGTCCTTCTTCCATTTGGGCTTGCTTCACTGTTGCATGGACACTTGTTTAACTTCAAGCTTTTAAGACCCCAGACACTATATCTTTAATAGCCAGGCACCATCCTCTGTCTTCACCAGATCTGCTTATGCACCCATTCTCTCTTCAGTGATTGTGTGTGTGTGTGTGTGTGTGTGTGTGTGTGTGTGTGGTGCAGGGGGTACACAGGAGCATGGGAGTGAGCATCACAAAATGCCAATTTATTAAAACAAAGTGTTCTCATATTGAGGGTAAGTATGAGCCGAGGCCCAAGGCCCATCTGCAGCTTCAGTGTATTGTCTTATAAATATAAGTCATAGGCCAATACCACTATTTCTATGGATTCATGTATTTACATAAGTGGACACCTCTCTTAGTCTTCCTATCTGTTCCTTTGCTTCCTAGAGCTTGCCTCTGTTTCCTTTTGCCTCCTCCTGTCCGGACATCACTTTCCCCCTTGTTCCACCTCTTAGTGCTTCCTCTCCAAAAACTTGGTGTTGCTGTACAACTCACAGGCTCTCTACCCTCTCCTAGATGCCGGTTCTGCTTCCCTAGTTGTTCCCCTGTCCATGACGCCGTCCGCTCACCACACCCTTCTCTCCACCTCCTTCTTCTCCCTCTAGCTTCTGGGGCCATCGGTCCCATTGCCTTTTCCCGGGGCTTCCCTCCCATAGTTCAACCCATATAATTAGGCAAACCATCCATGTCCCAGTCCGAACAATACGGAAACATATGGTTGAACAAAGAAAGGAAAGACAAAAAGATGAGAGAAAAGAAAAAACAAACCAGGTCTGTTTGTTGGTCCCCATGAGACCTTCCCCCCTGGTCCTGAGGCAGATCTGGGGGCTTCCTCTCCTGGCCCAAAGTTCATTCTGGGCTCCTCAGGGACTCTGTGGCTCAACTTTATGCTAATTGCTGATCTGTTATGCTCCATTCCCACACTGTCTCCCCACCTTGTGTCCCCATTATTGCCCCCTGTCTCCACATGCTCCAGTTAGGGGACAAGATATCCTGAGTTGTTGGTAGACCCACAGTCCGCTCTGTGCCTTAGCAGCTCCATGCAGGGACCTCACCCTGCACATGGTGTGCCTATATGGAGTCTAGACTCACTTCCAATTTTTCTTTTTCCTTCTGGGTTGGTTTCTGTCTGGGTATGGTAGGTCAGTTCCTTTCCCCCACCTGAAGGTCTAGTGTCACTCTTCCAGGGTTGAGGTTGGGCTGGATCTACTTGGGGCTGGCCCTGTAGTCCAGTCTTGTCATGCACTCCTCCACATGTTATGCTGCCCTTCTGGTGTGGCGTGCCATGGTGGGCCTGTATGCGTGTTCCAATTCTGTGGAGACACAGTCAATACTATCCCCCTAAGTGAGTTAGTGCCCTGCTCCCCCCAATGCCATCATCTCAGTTTCTCCTGATGTCCATTACCCCCCCTCCGTCCCCCTTTCACCCTCTTTATGATGGATTCACATGTACCTCCCTGGGTTTGGTCTGACCCCCCTTGACTGCCTATGCGTCTACCCGTATATTGTGATATAAGGGTCCTTCCTTCTATTCCTGCTCTGCTGATTGTACTTACCTCAGGGGACTCATATTATACTTGTCCTTTTGAGATTGGCTTACCTCACTTAACATAATTCCTTCCAATTCTTCCCATGAAACAGCTTATTTCATGTGATCATCCGTGCTTTTTAGTGTTGCAGTTTACTCCATTGTGTGTATGTACCAGAGTTTACTAATCCAGTTTCCTATTGATGGAAATGTAGGTTGTTTCCAACTCTCTGCAATTATGAATTGCGCCACAATCAACACTGGATTGCAGATGACTGGTCATGCTTTATTTCTTACCTCCTCTGGGTATATGCCTAGTAGAGGGATGACTGGGTCATAAGGTAGATCAATTGCCATGTTCTTTAAGTGGAGGAGGGTTCTTATTTCACCACAGCCCCTCCAACACTTGTTGCTCTCTGATTCTCTGATTTGGGCTAGCCTCAGGGGTGTTAGGTGGTCATCTCATGGTAGTTTTAATTTGCAGTTCTCTTATGGCTAATGAACTGGAGAACTTTCTCATGTGTTTGTTGGCCATACGGGTCTCCTCTCTAGCGAAAATTCTTTCCAGTTCTTTTGCCCACTTCCTTAGGGGGCTAACTGTTTGCCTCTTCCTGCAGGCCATGAGGGTGTTTTAGATTTTAGTAATAAGCCCTTTGTCTGATGTGTCATTACTAAAAATCCTCTCCCAGTCTGTGGGTTGCCTTGTTACCCTCTTGGAGAAGTCTTTCAAGGTGCACAGGTGTTTTATTCTTATTAAAGCCCATTTATCAACTTCCAGTTCACCTGTGTGTGTACCCTTCCCTATTGCAGTGATTCTGTGAATTCCCTGGACCAATGATCTTAGGATTGTCCAAATTCCTTCCTTGATGGTCCTGATGGTTTGCGATTTTACTTCTAGGTCTATGATTCACCTTAAGTTTGTTCTTGTGCATGGGGTTAGGTAAACATCTTGTCTCATTTTCCATTGTTTCCAGAACCACTTGTTAAAAAGGGCATCTGCTTCCCACTTGATGTTTTGGGACCCTTCTAGAAGATCAGTTGTCTACCTGGTGACGGGTTTACTTCTGGGCTTTGTATTCTTTCCACTGATCTGAGTATCTGTTATTATGTCAATACCACACCATTTTGACCACTGTGGCTGTGTAGCAGGTGTTGAAATCAGGTAAAGTGAGTCCTCCAATGTCCTTCTTCTTCAGGAGTTCTCTGCTAATTCTGGGCTTCCTCCCTTTCCATATGAAACTGGTGGTCAGTTTTTCCAGTTCTTTGAAGAAGGTTGTTGGTATTTGAGTTGGAATAGTATTAAACTTATAAAGTGCTTTGGGGGAAGATTAACGCCTTCACTATGTTAAGCCTTCCAAAACATGAGCATGGGATGTACTTCCATTTGTGGACTTCGTTTTTGATTTCTGGTAGTAGGTACTTGTATTTTTCCTTGTATAAGTCTTTTAATTTTGGGGGTTGTTATTGTTAAATCTGTTCCTTAGTATTTCAGGTTGTTCTTGGCTACTGTGAAGGGAGCACTATGACTTTATTAGTTTGTCACTTGCCCTAGCAACTCTACAATTACAAATATGCTCTAGAGTCTCTTCTGATATCTACTTTGAGCTTTTTTTTTCTTGTATTTTTAATGACCTTTTTGTTTTCTTCAGGAACGGTGCTCTTCATGCCCCCCCCCCCACAGCTCATCAAGTCTGCTGTCATTAGTGTCCAGTGCATCAAACGTGTTCCTGTGGATTGATACACAGCACAACACTTCTGCAGAGTGCTGCTCTTGAAATGCTTGTGAAATTCAGATTAGATATATTCAAAGTCGTGTCTTGGCACTGATATATTTGTTTTTAAAACAAGGCTCAGACAATTTGTGAAATACCAATCAAAATGTTCCATCAAACTGATAAGTACTGGGAGCACTCACTCATCTTGCATATTTAAAAACATAATAAAATTAGAAGATTAAAAGAAAAACAGATGATACATAGGCATGAATGTATGCAGGCAGGTATGCATACAGATAAAGATAGATACATGGATAATTGATAGATGAGAAAGAAAACAAAAAAGACATGGGTGGGGGGGGGAGAAGGGCACTAATCTACCCAAGGGGAAGGTATTGTTTATATATCTCCACAGGATAGTGAGACAGAGACCAGGCTTCAACCTGATGCACCAAGATGTGAGTACAACATACCACATGTACCAGGTAACCAATAGAGAGGTCTGTGGGGCCGGCCCTAATCCCAACTATGTGGACAAATCTCCCTGCCCCCCTCAGTAGGATGCACTTCAGAGGACAGCACTGGATACATTTATAGAGGCCTACATACAGCCATGTACATATGCAAATATATATGTATAAAATTAAAGGGGGATAGAACTATGCCCTCTTATCTATTATGATAAGAATTAACGTTGCAGATGGATATTAGGCCTCAAATCAAGTAGTCCCTTACCATAACAACACTTTGTTCTAACTATCCTGCATTCTGTGATGCTCACCTTCCCGACATGATTGCTGAAGACAAAATAGGTACATGGGCAAGTGTGGTGAAGAAAGCTGATGGTGCCTGGCTATCAGAAGATATAGCATCTGGGGTCTTAAAAGCTTGAAGATAAACAAGCGGCCATCTAGCTCAGGAGCAACAAAGCCCACATGGAAGAAGCATGCCAGCCTGTGTGATAAGAGGTGTTGATGGGATCAGGTATCAGGCATCTAAGACCCAGAATAAAATCATAC
The DNA here is from genome assembly GCF_050624435.1 of Tenrec ecaudatus. Taxonomy (NCBI): domain Eukaryota; kingdom Metazoa; phylum Chordata; class Mammalia; order Afrosoricida; family Tenrecidae; genus Tenrec; species Tenrec ecaudatus. The sequence continues at coordinate 37,384,661 of NC_134535.1, forward strand.
CCAAGGTCAATGGGGGAAGGGAGAGGATGGAGTGGAGACCCAATGCCCATCTGTAGACAATTGGACATTCCCTCATAGAGTGGTCACAGGGAAGAAATGAGCCAGTCAGGGTGAAATATAGCACCAATGAAACACACAACTTTCCTTTAGTTCTTTGGTGCTTCCTTCACCCCACTTCTATGACCTCAATTCTACTTTTCAAATCAGAATAGACCAGAGCATGCACACTACTACAGATAAGAGTCCACAACACAGGGAATTCAGGATAGATAAACCCCTCAGTGTCAACAAGGAGAGCAGAAATACCAGGAGGATTAAGGGAGGGTGGGAGCGAAAGGGGGAATCAATTACAAGGATCAACTAGAACCCCCCTCCCAGGGGTTTGAATAACAGAAAAGTGGGTGAGGGGTGACAGAGGATGATGTAAGATGTGGAAAAAATAATGTATAACTTATCAAGGTTTGGTGAGGGTGGATGGGAGAAGGGAGGGGGGAGAAATGGGGAGCTGATACCAGGGGCTCAAATGGGAAAATAATGATTTGAAAATGATGATGGCAGCATATGTGCAAAAGTGCTTGACACATTGGAGGAATGTATGAATTGTGGTAAGATATGTAAGGGCCCCGATAAAAGTATTTTTAAAATGTAAGCATCTAGCCTACTGACTGGCAAATAATATTTTTTTCAAGTTGATTATTACATATTTAGCTTTTACTTTGTTCTAGGGATTGCCAAGCATTTTCTGAAATACTAATATAATAAAGTTACTCTAATTTGCCTTTTTAATAACTGGAATAAATGAAATGGTTAAAAATCAGCCTGAACAGTTTACAAACTCCTTTGCACCATCAAAATTCTAGGAGAAAGATTAGGCTTTCTACTCTGATAGTCTCAGAGACCGATAGGAGCAGTTCTGTAATGCCCTATCGCGTCAGTCTGTGGTGGAAGTAACTCAAGGTCAATAGGTTTTTATTGTTGCTGATTCTTATGGAACACACAGTAACTGAGGTTGTGGCTTTAGAATCAATGGATGGGAACAGAATCAGTGGAGATGTAATTAGTTAAGTTAGGGTTTGCTCATTAGAGTGGATGGTGTCTCATTACGACTGGTGTCTTCAGAGGGATTAGAGACAGAAAGGTACCCACAGAGAAGAATTCCACAATGGGTTTAGTTATTACAGTTTGGCTTCTCAGCATAGAAGGGTTGGGGGCCAGCAAGCAACAAAAACTAGGGGGCAGCTAGGGGAAATGCCCCTAGAGCCTTCATAAGCAACACCATCTTTTTAATAGGCTGGTTCGGGACTTCTCTCCTCCAGAACAGAGACAATTCACTTTTGTTGCTATAAGCTACCCAGGTTGTGGTACTTTGTAAGGCTGCCCTAGGAATCTCATGCAACAAGCATATAGACATTACAGGTATAGGCTAGCATTTATCCATAGGGCGTACTAGTTTATATGGATAGCAATAAACAATATCACTACTGCAATCTAACTCATTTAGAAAATAAACATGGGATGTCCTATGGAATATGCTTAAGTATTGGGTAAATATCCTGAGAAATTACCAGAAATAAACGGAGATGGGCAAAGGGAAAGCAGTAATAAGGGAAATAAAGGCACATGCCTGTACCTTCATTTGTTTTTCTTCCTGGTGTTTATCTGTGCGTGGTTGGGGTGACCAACATGCATAAAGCAATGGGAAGATTTGAAAAATATTGACCATTTCTAAGCATACTTACAAAGAAAAGTGGTTGCCTAGCAGCAAAAATGTATATACTATTTTTACATTATAGAGTTTGGTGAAATATTAAAATAGTTCATTTTAAAAGCTGAAGGTTGCTTTGGAAAATGTAAAGACATCTGGTCTTTTGCTAGATTTTTTTAAAACAGGCTTTGCATTAGTTTTCTATGGTAAATAGCAAATTACTACAAACAATGACAAATTCATTTTGTTATCTCAGAATGTCTGAGCAGAGTTTAATTGGACCCTCTGCTCAGGGTCTGCTGTGGTGTCGTCTGAGGAACGGTCTTATCTGGATGCTGGACTGTGAAAGAGGCCATTTTTTAGCTCCTTCAGTTGCTGGACTAGACAGGCGATTTCCGAACTGCAGTCCATTGCAGCGTGTTTGCGCCAAAACAGAAATACGGAGCGAACATGTGGGCCACTTGAAGCCTCTGACTGTGGGGAAGCTAAAAGCCCTTTGTGAAATGACTCACCTTATTAGTTTAGAGTACTCAGGCTCATATCCCTCTTGATGAACTCTAAATCAACTGGCTAGTAGCCAAAAGAATGGACTGAAACATACCAATGATCTTCAAGATGGCTCATCATGAGGTAATGTTCATTTCCATTATATTTCTGGTCAGCCATGAGTCAGAGCAGACTTAAGGGCACCAGCAATGACGACCAGTGCTGTAATCTTTTGCAAAATGCGTTCCCCTTGGGCACATCACCTACCTAATTACAAGAGGATTTCTGAGCACTTGCCCATATTCTTTTGGTTGGAAGTTGGGCAGTTTCCATCCACACTTAGCGTGTTGCGAGTGGATGGGGTAGATTATCGGCATTGGGTGGTCCTTTCAGGGTATGTCTCACACAGGCAAAAAGTAAAACCTCCATTCTCAAGAGTCTTACCACAGCTAAGGTGAAAAGCAAAACAAGCAATATTAACATTTTTTTTCCATAGAGGAAAGCAGTCTTATTGGAAAGTCAATGAATCAAAGTTAATTTCAAATTATTCATGAGTGGCATAGAAATGACTCCCCCATTTTTAAATTAGTAAGTGGATTCTCTATTTCACTGTATAAATTACTGAGTGAAGATTCTTACAAAATAGAAACAAGTCTTAAATTATACTCAAGTATGATAAAGCTGTTTAACTTATTTAAAATATATCTTAAATTCCAATTAATCCGTGTTTTAGAAAACTATGTTTTAAATTAGATCTCCAGCATGCTTTACATAATTTAATTTATGCTTTACATAAATTAATGCATGACAATTTTCCTCTAGTTCTTGAATACTTCCTTCCCCCCACTACCATGATCCCAATTCTACCTTACATATCCGTCTGGACCGGAGGATGTTCCCTGGCACAGAAAGGAACTGGAAACACAGGGAATCTAGGACAGATGAACCCCTCAGGACCAGTGGTGAGAATGGTGATATCGGGAGGTGGAGGGAAGGTGAGGGAGAAAAGGGGAACAGATTGCAAGATCTACATAAACCTCCTTCCTGGTGGACCGACAGTAGAGAAGTGGGTGAGGGAGATGTCGGATGGTATAAGATATGATAAAATAATATTTTATAAATTATCAATTGTTCAGGGGGAGGGGGAACTGAGGAGGGAGGGGGAAAATGAGGAGCTGATGCCAGGGGCTCAAGTAGAAAGTAGGTGTTTTGAGAATGATGATGGCAACATATGTACAAATGTGCTGGACCCAATTGATGTATGTATAGATTGTGATAAGGGTTGTATGAGGCCCTAATAAAATGATTTTAAAAACTAATGCATGAGAAGAAATTACGAACATGTTATTTTATATAGTAAAATCAAAATTGACTTTAATGGTTGTCTGAGGTTTCTTAACAACAGCAATGATTTGAACAAACAAAATTCGCGCAAAGCATGCCTTATTAAACATTTTCATACATCGTTAAATCCTTGACACAGACTATCCAAATGACTTTGGCATTTTGTACTTCTTTCTGGAGGAAATTTAATTCTTAATACCATGTACATTCTTCTCTATATTTATGTCTCCAATAGCTAGGTAAATTAGACTCAGATGCCTCCAGTTTTAAATGGAGTAAAAAACACCAAAAAAAACCCCACACCAAATCACAAACTGTATTGCATTAATTGAATTGATTTTCACTTCAATTTGGTTTTTTTCATGATTTCACCTTCTATTCATAATACAACTTCTTTCCAGCTATTGTGACTTTCAGTCATAGAATCAGAAGAAAACAATTATAAATAAAACATTAAACAATTCACAAGTTGTTTCAATTGAGATTTAAAACTCTTTAGAATTCTGAGATAAGTTGATAGTAAAAATGCATGACCTTGTTTGCTGAAAGTAATGAGGACTGGAGGAACATATTGATGAGGACCAAGGATGGCAGTCTTCAATGCAGATTGCAACGGAGTCAAAAGAATATCAAATCCTCACAACTGGACCAATAGGCATCATCATGATAAATTTAGAAAAGGTTGACATTGTCCAGGATTTTGTCTTGCTTGGATTCATAATAAATTCTCATAGAAGCAAGAGTCACCATACCTAAAGACGAGCTACATTAAGTAAATTTGTTGCATAAAATATTTTGAGCATTGAAAATGCATGATGTTCCAGCACAAAAAGAAATGTGTGAATGAAAGAAAGAGGAAGAAAGGAGGCTAATGAATATTAAATAAACACATCTTGGGTAAACATATAAAAAATCTTTAAAAGAGAGAGAGAGAATGATTGAATCTGATTAAATCAATGCTCATGAAGGACAAAAAGAAAATCAAGGCTATTATGTTGAGGACTAAGGTGAACCTGACCCAAGCATGGTATATTCAATTGCCTTCTATGCAGGCAAAGAATAGTAGTATGTCATTAGCAATGAATCTTGAAAGTACCATGAACTGCCAAAGGAAGAAAGACATCTGTCTTGAAAGCAGCATATCCACGGTAATCCTCAGAGGCAAGGAGAGCGAAACTTTGTTTACTATCCTGTGGACAAATTGTCAGGAGGGACCGACAGTCCCTGGAGAAGAACATCATGCTTGGTAAAACAGAGGCCATTGACAAAGGTAAAGACCTTCAGTGAGAGAGTTTGACACAGCGGCTTCAACAATGGCTCAGCTGAGGAACAATTGTGAAAATGGAGCAGAACTAGCTTAAGGTCAACTTCATGACACCCAACAACAAAACCTATGTGCAGCTACACCCCGGGTTCTGTAGTCTTTGTAGAATTGTTTGTTTTTAATACACGAAACACACTGACTTCTCATTATTACTATCAATATTTAGGGTATAATCAAGAGGGGTGCTGTTTGCTTTCATCTTTTTCCTGACATATTGCTTTATTCACTAATCTTCCATCTACAAGCTTTCTTGTTTATAACAACGGAAAATTTTTTTCAAATCATTCATGTAAAAATTAGCTATAGTTAAACAAGATAATTTTACAAGGGATTTATTTAAAATGTACTTTCTTTGCACTTGTTCCTATTTAACTGCCTCTCTATGACAACGTGTACAACTTTTGATACTTATCTACCTACTCTTTGGAGTCAGTAGTTCAACCCAGACGGTGTCACAAAGAGGCGGTGGTAAATCTTGCGAACTGACTTCAATTCCATCACAGAGGAGCCCCGACAGGATGGCAAGGAGCCTGGTGCACACTAGTTATGCTGCAGTGCGAATGGAAAGGCCAGTGTTTCAAACTAACCATCATACTGTGACACAAAAGACCTTGTCATCTGTTCTTCCCCGACATTTCAGCCTCGTAAACCCAATGGGGCAATTTTTCCTACTCTATAAGATCACTGTAAGTTGGAATCCATGGAACATGAAAACACCACAGTGAGAAGACAACACACAATTCAGGGAAGCCATTTGGACAAATAAAGTCTTTGGGCAGGACAAATGATTACTCAATAAGCTGATTGTTGAACCAACTCCCCCTCAGTCAGACACATCAGTAGGAAGGCCTCTACTTAGTAAGAAGGTCAATACACTGCCAAAGTCTCCTAGCCACTAGAAATCCTACATAGCACAGAATTATTCTGAAACACCTGGAATCGCCACAAATTGAAATTGACTTGACAACAACAGATTATTTGTGTATATTCTTTAATTCCATTTAAGAATCAAATTGCTCTTGACTGCCACACACATATTGACTTTAAGATGTACCGTAATTTTAAAAATTAATTTAGGCTCTTTTATAGAATAGCTGCAATGCATTCTAGTTATTTTTATCATGTCTTCTCATTTGGACTGTGAAGTCTTTAAAGCTCCTTAATATTTATGTTTAGATTATGTTTTCTGACAGCAAGAGTACTGTATTTTCAGTTTCTGATAAATGCTTAATTAGATGAATTTAAAGAAAACTTTGATGCACGCAGATATATGTAGTGGACCGCCCTGTTCGTCCGGAGTCAATAGTTCTTTCGGTTCCAGAGTCATGAACTGAGAGTCACTCTACCTACATAACATTTCTACCTTTCCTTGGAACCCTTAAATTTCTTAGAGGTACAGGAAATATGAAAAAATGTAAACAAAAATCCATTATCATCCATGATTTTATTTTGTCTCATAAAATCCCTTATCAACAGAATAAAATCAAGAGAAAGAAGACTCTTTTCATGGGGAAATGGGTTATGGGGGAAAAACTAAGTAGAGGTGAGATCTTTGGCTTCTTGAGTATTTCAATGTAATTTTAAGAAATAATGGAATATCAAGCAATATTTGGTTTTATTAATTTTAGAATAAAATCAAAATTCTATTCTAGCATTAATTTTAATATGATACATTATAATACCACATAGGCATACAAAATGTAGAATTTACAATTTAGGGACATCTACCATTATTGTTCCTGTTACTAGGTGACAAAAAGTCATTTGCAACTCCTATTGTTACTGTTAGTTGTTACTGAGTCCATTGTGACTCTCCACAACAGAAGGAAACACTGCCTGGTCCCATGCAGCCCCACAATTGTTCCTATGCCTGAGCCCATTGTTACAGCCACAGAGTCAGTCCATCTCCTTGGAGACCAAGTTTGTTATTTTCTCTCTATTTTACCAAGCATGATATCCTTTTCGAGGGACTGGTCTCTCCTGATAACATATCCTAAGTTGGTGAGATGAAGCCATTCTTACTTCTAAGGAACCTTCTAGATATACTTCTCTAAGGGAGACATTTTTGGTTCTTCAGGCCATAGTCCTTTGACTATTTTTTTGTCAGCACTATAGTTCAAATGCAAGCATTCTTTCATCTTTCTTATTCAATGTCCAATTTAAGTGTGCATATGGAGAATGGAAAATACTGTGGATTGGACCAGAGATACTCAGTCTCAAGGTGATGTCTTTACTCTTGAATACCTTAACGTCTTGTGAAAGAAATGTGCTCAATGCAATCACTCTATTTCTTGACGGCCGCTTCCATGAACATTGATTGCAGATCTAAATAAAATTAAATCTTTGACCATTTCAACATTTTTTCCATTTATCTATTGGTCCGCTTGTGATGATTTTGGCTTCCTTTACATTGCTTCTCCATGCTGAAGGCTGCAGACCTTGACCATCATTTAATCAAGTGAAGATCACTCAGGTTACTCACACATGACTCACCAAGCTGTCAAAGTCTTTAAAACAAGAAAATAAGGTTGTGTTGTCTGAATAATGGAGGTTGCTAAGGCTTTCTGCAATCCTGAAGCCATGTCCTTCTCTACATCACTGCGCATTATTTGCTAGGCATACATGTTGGAGAAGTATGCGGAAAGATACAACTGATGCACATTTCTCTGATTTCAACCCAGTATCCCCTTGTTCTGGTCAAAGGACTGTCTCTTTTTCTATGAATAGGATCCCCATCTACACAACTAGATATTCTGGAATTACCATTTTATTGTGCAATATGATCCATAGTGATGTATCTCTCAGTCCCAACTCATAGAAGCCACATTTACGGTGGAATGAAACAATGTCATTTCCTGTGTCATCCTCACTAATGTTATGTTTGAGCGCATTGTTGCAGCCACTGCATCCATCTATCTTGTCAAGGATCTTCCTCCTTCTACTTTCAATTTTACCAAGATTGATGTCTTTTGCTAGAGCTAGTCTCTCCCGATTGCACATTACTCTTTAAGGAGCAGTTATTTAGCCTTACTTTAGTTTAGCAGTTCTCAAACTCTGGTTCGCCATCCCTTTGGGGCTGGAATGACCCTTTCACAGGGGTCATCCAATTCATAACAGTAGCAAAATTACAGCTATGAAGTAGCGACAAAAATAATTTTATGGTTGGGGGTCACCACAACATGAGGAACCGTATTAAAGGGTGTCAGCATTAGAAAGGTTGAGAACCACTACTTTAGGGTAAGAAGAGGTTCAAAACATTAAATTGATAAAGCTGTACTTGCATCAAATGAAGCTAATTGTACTGAAGGATTTTTTTGCCAATAGGGGTTGGATTAATTGCTTCTACGTAAGAGCAAATTTACACAATATTAAAGGCCAAGTAAGAGTTTTCCAGAAAGTGGATCTCTATAACTCAGGGACTGTTTATGTGATTTATTTTATAGAAGGATATAGTCAGTGTTGTGATTTAGAGCACAGTCAATAATTAGCATAATGAGTTTAGACAGACACGCTTACGATTATTGTCACTCCTAGGCTTGGTAAAACAGAGGGTCCATGCAAAAGGAAGCCCTCAAGGAGATGGGTAACACTGAGTTTGCAACCACGGGCTCAACTCTAACACCGATTGTGCGGATGGTACAAAACCAAGCTGTATCCCATGCTTTTGCAAGTGGAAACACTGAGTTTGCACAGATTTAATGAGACCTAAGTGCACTTTTATTACTATCATTACTGGGGCTATAGATGTTCAATAAATCCAATATTCTTTTCTGTTTTCAACAGTTAAAAATAACAGATAATGAACATTTCTAAATTAGTCCAGGTTTTCACTTGATTTGTTCCCCGAAGGTCTAAAAACAAAAAGAAAAGGCCACTTTCAATATCATTTCTTGAGGTCTGTGATATTTTTCTTCTTGCTAATTGGGAAAATGATGATAGTTATTGCCACTGAAAATTCCACTCATGTTGGAGCACAAAGAATTCGCGCCCAGGCACCTCTGTTTATAATTCAAATTGTCTATTGCATTTTTAGAGGCTATTTTAAAGCTGTGCTAATTGTAAAATCAAGTCATATTAATGTTTTATGAAATTAAATAAAGATATTATAGGATATCAATCTGGAGAGAAATTTTTTCTGAGAAAATATATGGATAAATACAAGCATCTGTCTTTCAAAACCCATTAAGGCTTTAATGAGATTTTCTGGTGGAACAGATAAACAATACTGAGGCAATAATGTTTTGTTCTCTGGAGCTTTGTACATCCATTTTTAAGTATGTGTGTATTTAAATTTTAAGGTAATCCAATTATTGTTTTTCACTTGAGAATATTTCACTACTTTTCTTATGAATAAACTGATATGTAATATTTTGAAAATGTAAAGGTATGAAATATGAATTTCTTCAAGACTTAGAAGGGAGTCATTTTTATGAATCACTAACTCTAAAATATACAAGTAACAAAATTTGAGTAGAGATATTAAATCATTAGAGATAAAAAAGGAGTCATTTGTTCTTGTTGGAACATGCCTATGAAATACCATTCTTTTAGTTTAATTATATTTATCCACAATATGGATATCATTAAATACCATTTACATACAAAGGAACTGAGTTATTATTCAGAAAGAATAATCTCCATATTTTAAAGCAATTAAACATGTAGAGAGCCTAAAATCAAACCTTTGTTATCAAATTCTTGCTCTGTGTTGTCTATTATTTTCTGATCTAGAGAAATCTTCCATGATATAATGACTTTTAAATGAATATTAATGAGAAAGGAGGAATTTGTAATGTGAACAAGGTCAAGGAGAAAAAACCTTCCATCAGAAGAAAGATCACGTAGGAAGATACAGAGGTTTTAGTGTAAGAATAATGTAAGATACAAAAATGGCAGGAAATAAATAAAGGGGAATGGATATTTTGAGACAAAATCACGATCCATATTTATATCATTCCAAGCACAGGCTTCATGGTGAATTCTGGGCATGGCAGGAAAGCGTCAAGCATATATGCATGTCACTGAACCATCACAGTGCCTTCACTGAGTCAGACTTTCAGGTAGAAACGAGGAGAAAGAACCGAGAAATAGAAGCCGATGGTCTGCTGTCTGCTTCTGCTGTGTTTCCAGATGGGAAATGTAGCAAGCAGACTATGATGTGCAAAAGATGTGTTGGGATGTGTGAGTCCATTATAGCAGATAAAGGTCAAAGGTGCCTTTGGACATAGGAGGGACTTTTCTCTCTTTTGCTATATACATGTGAAAGTTGGACAAGGTATAAAGGAGAAATTAAAATAATTGAAGTGTTTCATCATAATGTATGTCAAAACTATTGAATATACCCAAAACTACAAAAAAACTGGAGAAATTGGCCTGCTTATAAATACAACAGTAATGTTCCATAGAATCAAGAATAGCACGTTTTCTCCTTGCATACTTTGAACACGTCACTGAGGTCCATGGTTAGAAAAGGACATCATACTTGGCAAAGTAGAGGGTCTGAGAAAATTATGGAAATCCTCTTTACTAGGGGTCGACATGATAGTCACATCGTGGATTCAAACATACCAACGACCATGAAGGTAGAGCAAGCGTGAACAGCGTTTTATTCTGTTATACCCGAGGTGCGGTGAGTCAGGGGTACCTCTATGGTAAGGACCATTAACAGCCTCACAAACACCACATGGGTAGGTCCACGGAGAAGAACACAAAAGCAAAATAGAAAGGAAAATGTCAATAAGTAGTTTATATAATCTATAAAATACTAAAGTAATAGGTACTTTTCATACTATATATACTCACCTATTTTGGTAATAGAATTCAAGACTATTGAAATTTATATATTAAAAATAATCTGTTATCACACAGTAGAATAAAAATATTGCATCAACTCCTTTAGAAGATTTGTAGTAAGAAACATGCAAAAATAATTATTCAAAACATTTGAAATTTTATCTTTTCAGTCATTGCTTTGTTGCTGCAGTCAACCACAAAACCAACCTCATTGCTATGGAGTCGATGGTGCTCACAGTGACCTTGCTAGTCTCTGAGCCTGTGCATCATGAGTGGAACAGAGAGTCTCCTCTCTCTCCCTCAAAGCATCTGGAAGGTTCAAACTTCTAACAGTGTGATTAGCAGGCCAACAAGTAGCCCATCATGCAACCAATAAAGAAGTGAGCTTGAAATGTTTGTGGAAAATTAAATTAAAAGATGATGGATTTTCCCAAAAATATTTCAGGATACTCTTTGAAAATACATATACATGCAGGCACAGATGAAGTTAAATAAAAAGCAGTCCTATAAAATCACAGAAATCTTTAAAACCTTTATTAGGCAATGTCAAGGTGTAAATCAGTTTTTCCTAGACATACCTCTGTCTAGATCTACACAATTCTCCTGAAGTGAGTCTCTCTATCTCACCCTTTCTCAGTTATACACTCTGATTTGCATTAAGCCAACGCAGGCAACTAAAATGAGTTTCCTTTCAGTGTTTTTGAGTTTAGTGTGCATAAAAGTCCTGAGAAAAGGCAACGGGTGGGCAGTGGGATATGTGAGGTAATGCAGCCCAGTGAAATTCTCATAGGACCTTCTTTTTTCACCCTGGAAGCACGAGCTGAAATATTGTTGTGATGGAAAACAATTACTTAGTGAAATTTTTCTGTCCTTCTCACCGATACCGTTTTAATTTTCATCAAACTATTTCCTAAAACGCCCTGGTGATCATCCTGGTTTTGCTAGAAAATCTTTCAAGATGATCACTTTGGAGTTAAAACAAAAACCAGTTGCCATAACCCCTGAGCTCGCCTCGGTGCCTGGATTTAACAGGGCTCGCATATCCGCTCAGAAGACACTGCTTGGACTGGACCTTGTCATTATTGAAGGTACGTTAAAGAAACCAAGACGAGCAACATCTAGAGAAAATGTATCTGAAAACATTAGACATTTTACAGATACGCTGGAGCACATTGTATTTGGAATAAGCCTGTACATGTATAGACGAGAACTTCAGTAGTAAAATTTTTTATGTTTTTTTTTAGTTAGTTCAAGGATCGTTTGTTGGCCTTTAGGAGTATTTTCCAGTGCAGTCTGTTGGGGTACCACACCCCAGCCCCAAAGTCCACCTTCAGCATTTCCTGGGGACCTTGCCACTCCATTCCCTTGCTGTTCCGCTGCACTCCGCCAATGCTTTGCCTTGGTGTGGTGAGATCAGATTGGGCACAATTCCAATACTGTGTCTCCATGTAAATATATATGTTAATATCTGAATATATATATATGTATATATATAAATTTCTTTGTTTAGACAGCTTTGTTATGGACCTAAAGATATCTTACATATTTTAATTCAATATTAATTGAAAATTAAAAATATGAGGAAGAACATGAAATAAACACATAAACTATGAAATAGTCATTTTAAAGTAAGCTGAAAATATCCACACACAAACCATAACAGAACAGTGAGAATATAAACTGGGTAATTATTTTCACTTAATTATACACCTTCTTGTGTTTTTTATTTCTAATTAAATGGAAATTAATCATCGGTTTAACCTGTAATTTTTCTACATGCCTTTTAAAGTATGATTAATGCGATATAATTCTTTAAAATTGGTTCTTTTGATAACTGGGATGATACTTTGAATTTGAAAATAGTATTCTTTATATCTTGATTTTTTTTGAAACCAATGAGTCTAAAATCTATTTGTCTAAATATAAAGCATGAATTATTTAGTACAAATTCCTAGTTTATCTTAAAATTATTTTCTAGGAAGAATAAAAGTAATAGGTGTGCTTGGGTGGAGAGCAAATGTTATAAGAATGATGAGGGCAAGGAATGTACAAATGTGCTTTACACAAATGATTGTGATAGGAGTTGTATGAGCCCCTAATAAAAAGATTTTTTTAAGTAATAGGTGTGACAAGGTAGACTATTCTTGTTTATTTTTTAATGGATCGAATAATCAACTTTTACATGTGAAAGTGTGCAGAAATCATAATATCTAATCTCCACATTTTAATGATACGTTACCATCCTATAATTGAATATCTGATTCTATCCTTTTTCGGAATATTTTCTCCAAACAATGCCAAATATTTACTTTATTTTAAAGAAGTATTCTGTTATTTCTATAGCATTAAAAATAATGTAAAAGCTACAACCAGAAACAGCAATCGAGAAATCAAATGATGCATCTCATTGTGTACATCTGGCACAAGACCTCTTTTTTTTTTAAACATTTTATTAGGGGCTCATACAACTCTTATCACAATCCATATATATACATACATCAATTGTATAAAGCACATCCGCACATCCCCTGCCCCAATCATTCTCAAAGCATTTGCTCTCCGCTTAAGCCCTTTCCATCAGGTCCTCTTTTTTTTCTCCCTCCCTCCCCACTCCCCCCTCTCTCATGTGCCCTTGGTAATTTATACATTATTATTTTGTCATATCTTACCCTATCCGGAGTCTCCCTTCCCCTCCTTCTCTGCCGTCCATCTCCCAGGGAGGAGGTCACATGTGGATCCTTGTAATCAGTTCCCCATTTCCAACCCACTCTCCCAGCATCGCCCCTCACACCCTTGATCCTGAAGGTATCATCCACCCTGGATTCCCTGTGCCTCCAGCCCCCATATGCACCAGTGTACAATCTCTGCCCTATCCAGTCCTGCAAGGTAGAATTCGGATCATGGTAGTTGAGGGGAGGAAGCATCCAGGATCTGGGGGAAAGCTGTGTTCTTCATCAGTACTACCTCGCACCCTGACTGACCCATCTCCTCTCCTAAACCCCTCTATGAGGGGATCTCCAGTGGCCGACACTTGAGCCTTGGGTCTCCACTCTGCTCTTCCCCCTTCATTCAATATGGTATATTAAATGTATATATATATACACACACATATATACATACATATATATATCTTTTTTTTTGCATGATGCCTTATACCTGGTCCCTTTGGCACCTCATGATCGCACTGGCTGGTGTGCTTTAAAGTGTTGAAAAGTGAAGATTTTACTTTGAGAACTAACTATTCCAAGCCATGTCACTGTCACTTGCTTCCTATTCATGTACATGTTGTGTATGGAAGAAGGAAGATCAGAGGAGAATTAATGCACTTGGATTATGATGTTGGAAAAGAATATTGAAAGTACCATGGACTACCAAAAAACAAGTAGCCAAAATATGCCTTAGGAGCAAGTCTGATGAGATTTCATCTACTGTCCTTTGGACTTGTTATCAGTAGAGACCACTCGCTGGAGAAGGGCATCGTGCTCAGTAAAGCAGAGGGCTGCGAGAGAAAGGAAGGCGCACCACAGGATGGATGGACACATCAGCTGCAACAATGTGCTCAAACGTGAGTCTTACGAGGGTGGTGCAGGAGCAGGAGGTGCTTCATTCTGAGACGGGGTCACTCTGAGTCAGAACAGACATGATGAAAACTAATCACCGCAACATGACAGCGCTGGAAGGATGGAGCCCGCGCTCTCACACCACCCTCTCATCCGCTATGTTCAATGTTCCTTTCAGTTAAGACTAACATATCAGGAAAGTTTACAAAACTTCATTTTTTTCCTGAGATACAACTAAAAATCAACACTTGAAGTCAATCAGAAATTTACATGGGTAAAATAGAAAAATAAGTGCTGATTGATGAATAATATGTATGTTAATTAGATATTTAGATTACAACTCTATAGTATAACCCAATCAAATTTATAATGGGTTTTCAATAATGAATGAACGCTTAACCATAACTTTTTAATGTCTCCACCATCCTTTCCCTCAATTGATTTTATTATTCTCATTTCTCACTGGTTAAAGATGACAGAAAGCCATGAAAATCTGGTTTGGTAGTACAGATAAAAGCACACATAAAGGTAATTATTTCTTTAACTTAATGAAGCAAATGGAGTTGTTTCCCCACCCACCCCCCTTAAAAAGGCAAATGGAGTACTTTTAAGTGCTTTTGTAGTGATGTCAATTGACATCATCCTTAATGCATTCATCTATGCATGCATATATATATTTGTAGGCTTTCTCTGTTGCGGCTGTTTGTCTAGTGTCTATTAGTTGCGTTGTTGATAGGAAGTGCCAGTGAATCGATCAGACTCATGTTGATCCTATACGCAACAGAAAGACTCAATGTCTTTACAATCGGGATGCCTGAACCCTGCCTGTGGCCCCTGGGTCAACCCATCCTTCTGGCTGACCATCTACTTCATGAAGCATGCTGTAATCCGCCAACGACGGTCTCGCTGGATAAGCCTGTAAAAGCACGGCAACCGTCTCCAGATCGTTGGTTCTAATGAGTATTGTGACCCCACTTCCTCTCCGACGGGTTTGATTGCTTTTCTGGCACTCTCAACATTCTTCGCCAAAAACATCACTAGCATGCACAAATTCCTCTCCAGTCTTTCTTATTGACTGGCCACCTTTCACTTGTACTTCAGATGACTGAAAATGCCATGGCTTGGGTCAGACACACATCAGTCCTCAAAGTAGCATCTTTGCCCTTTAACTCTTTGAGGTTTTCCCAATACAATGTGTCATTTGGTTTATTGACTGGCTTCCAAGCCATTAATTGTGGATCTAAATAAAAAGAAAGTCTTGACAATTTGAACCATTTCTCCATGTATCATAATATTGTCCATTGGTCCAGTTGTGTGGATTTGTGTTTCTTCATATTGACTTGCAATCTACACTGTAGGCTCTAGTCATTGATATTTATCAGCAAGAGCTTTAGTCCTCTTGGTTCTGAGCAAGCAAGGTCATGTCAGATTCACTGCCAGCAAGCAAGGTTGTGTCAGATTCATTGAACAGATTGTTAATGAGCCTTCCTCCAACTCCAATACCATGTTCCATTTATATAGGAAATTTACTCAGATAATTGGCTCAGCATGTGGTACATGGTTCATTACTTAAGGTATATAGATATATATAGAGAGAGTAGCTTACTTAGAATGAATCCAAAAGAACGCAAGCTTTGTTCAAGCATCTACACTTCATGAATCAGCCATCTACCTTCAAGAAAGCCAACATCAACTCCAACCAAAGTTTATATTTGTCTTAAGACAATCTCATTCCTTTGCCAAATTGTGGTTCACATCAAGTAATAATATTTGATTTAAAATATCCAGGTGGATGGGATAATTAAGAAAAAATTCCACACTACTTTGAGAAACAAAAATTAATAGGCTATATTATTGTTCTTGTCCTTATCATATACGAAACTGATACCACTATCTTGCTACCATGCTGTGGTAGAAGACAGCAGATCCAAGACATGAAAAGGAACCACATATTGTATATTAAAACCCTTAATCAACCAAGCTTTACCTTCACTTAAATTTGAGTTCCTGTTATATGAGATAATAAATTTCCCTGCTGTTTAAGTCTCAGTCGAGTTTTCCTTGTTCAAACAGAAATTATCCTAAGAAAGTTATGAGTTAAGGGTAAGAATTTCCACATAAATTGGTTCTCAAAATATTCTTCTTTATGGAAAAGGGGAATTCATATTACTATCACCTACATTGTAAAGCAAGTTCATGACACATGCTTGAAAAAAGTCACCACCTTTTTTCTCCAGTGCTTCATCTCTCTATTCATTCAGTGTTTCATATCAACCTTGTCACAACCAAAGTTGTTTATCCAAAGCTTTACTGCAATTCGAGGAAAAGAAATAATTCTTTCTAAAGTTTTCTGTAACAATATTTTAGTGATACATTAAGTAGGAGCATATGGATTGAATTTTCCATAAATTTGTGCTTTAAGTAATGTAAACATTTGGGAATATTGTTTTTATTAAAAAAAGAAAGAATATAAAAATAAATAATTAAAGGCATCGCCAAAAAGAACAATTTTTCCTAAACCCAGTTAATTATGTATTAAAATTTAAGAAATTGTTTTAAATAGCTAAAACCAAGGTCATAATGTGTGTGAAAAATCCTGGCAAGTCAAGCCAAATATGAAATAAGCAGCACAGTATGAGTAAAGAGAAATAATTATTCTCATGCTCAGAATTAAAAATAAACCTATGATTTCCACTGACTCATAAATTTGGAATGCAGCTTAATTTTTTTTGCAAAGGAAAGATTAATTGTTTCAGCCTTAAATATTAAAATACATTTTATTTCCCTTGAGACACGTTACATACAGAACAATAGCTACAAATAATATATGGCTTCAGGATATCCTCCTGAAGTGAGTTGGCATTTTGAAGTTCAAAACCTACACACAAAAGTATAAACAAGCCATTCTTTAAAAATGTTGTCAAAGTACATGCTTTTGGAATATTTTTGTTACTGTCATTTTCATGTTTTCTTCAAAAACTTGCTTTTACTAATTTTGTTTAAGTCAGATTTGAAATAACTCACTCTACACTTAATTATGATGGAAATAAAATGAAAACTCCAAGCTTACTCTTTCAGAGAATTAATGCAAAGACATCAGAATCTCATATATTAATTAAAGTTTCCAACTTGCTTTTGAAGTATCTAATGTACTAGAGCAGCATAGTATTCAAAGCAGAGTGTCTAATGATGTGCACCAAAAAGTTGTCTCTGCTCTTCCAGAAACTTTAGTCTTCTAGGAAGGTAGAGCTTTAAGCAAACACTAGACAAATATGTGTTTTAATAAAATAAAATAGGAAGAGCAATGTTCAAAATCATCATAGCACACGTATGAAGTTTCTTTAAAGGAGTCAAGTATGATTTCCTGGCAGAAAGTTACATTTAAGCATTCATTTACACATTGAAGATTAGAAATCAGTCTATTAAATAAAGCCATCTAGAAGAGAAAAAAGGGAGACTGCATAGCACATAAGAAGTGATTTCTTAAATTAATACAAGATTAGTTTTTTATTTAAAAATTCATGAAACTTTTGTGTGTATGTCTGGGAGAGAGAAGGGAGAAAGACCGGCAAAACACTTGATATTAAATGAGTGATTTGTGTTCTTACGATGAATCATGGACAAAAATGTGTTTGAATTCTTAAGAATTAACATATATAAGTATTAAAATATACATATATATAAGGATTCTATATTAGGGATATATATATATAATCCCCTAGGCAATGACAACGTATAAGAATTTCTCTAGCAAGACCAAGAGTTTTTTCCAGCATGTTTAGATGCCTACAGGTATGAAAGTTCTAAACACTGGAAAGACATTCAGATAGATGGAAAATCTGGGTGAAGGAAGAATGTGTAAACTAAGCAGAAGTGAGAGTTGGTAGCTACCTGGAAGATGAAAAATAAAGTTGAAGTCAGGGTAGAAAGAGGTTAAGAAGTATCTATAATTCTTGTCAAGTATAGATTTTATTTTTCACGGAAATAATTCCTGCTAAGCAATTCTAAACAGGGGAATGTAGTCCACTGGTGATGTTAGCTGTATCATATTGCAGTTTTCAAATTGGTAGGGTGACAAGTCAGCATTCGGCTCAAGAGGCTCCCACATCCCTTGACTGAGCACAGTCAGTAAGAGAATACAGAGAAGTCGAGGAACGTGAATGTTGTGCAGAAATGACTGAAGATCGGCGGTGGGTAGGAAGGGCCATGAGAGACTCTGGGACATCTGAGACCTTTCAGATGTGGGACAGCATGTGTGCAGAGGAGGCTCTCACCAGGGAGGGATGGAACGTGTTTGCTGATGAGGACTATCATTCTGAATCTGAGATAAGTTGGTAAATCTGCTCATCCTCAAATCATTCCCAGTGAAAAAATTCTACAGGCTGCTTGCCACGGGTCAGTTGGTTCACGACAAAGACACGAACCCACAGAACACTTGGCAAGTAAGGAACTAAATTTACCAAATTCTAGATATCTCAGTACATTCCTTCTTCTCAAATGACTCATTTTATACCCAGTAATGGCAAGTCCTATATGCCTAATTTGGAAATTTTCACCTAGTCTTTTGGTGAGAGATACAAAGACTGAGGATAGAGAACCTCACTTAGTAATTTTACCACAATGAAAATGCTTATTGAAATACTTTGCTAGCTTACTATAAATTATTAAGAACCAGTATGCCATACCCATGTGTCCTAATGGCACAATGGTTTGTACTCAACTATTAGCCTAAAACGTGGCGATTCAAACACACTCAGCCATTCCATGGGAAAAAAGCCTTGATTTAAATCTACTTCCATAAAGAAGATCTCTGAATATTATCAGCTCCCACTGACGGTGCAGGAATAGAGGGGCGGGGGAAGTGGGAACTGATAGCAATGATGACTGGAGAATCCCACTCGAGGGGAACAAATAACAGCATTGTAGGTGAATGGATACCTTGCATGGTGTAAGATGTGGCATATAGAGGGAGAATAATACTATATAATATAGTAATAGTGGTTCCCTGGGGTGGTAGAGTGGGGGTGGGAAGGGATAAAAGGGAGCTGATATCAAAGAGCTCAAGAAGAAAGAAAATGTTTTGAAGTTTATGGTGGTAGCAATTGTATAATTATGTTTGATATAATGAATTATGGACTGTTAAAATAGCCGTAAGAGCTTCGAATGAAATAATTTTTTTAAAGTTTCCATTAACAAAAACCCAAGATAACACCAAATATATGCCAAAGGTGAGCTGTTTAAACAAATCACCTCTATACGATGGAATATGACCGGAAAAGCATGTGGAACAGTTCTACTCTGAAACTCATGATGACATTGTAATGAGAGATCGATTCAAAGGCAATGATTATTTTTAAATGTTAGACACAATTCCCTGCTTTATGATAGCATTAAAGCTTATTTTATTTTATATTCAATATATACATTAATTTTATTTAATTTAAGCTGATTCCTCTGGTTTAATAGATTAAATTGGGTGGTCATATGGACTTCTTATTTTGAAAACTACATTTTAATTTCTATTTAGAAACACGAGATGCTTTGAAATAAAAAAAACTAACAGATTCACATTTATACCACATCTTTGCAATAAAGAGAATTTTTATCTTGACAGTTGTAATTTTCTGCTGATTGAACACTCAAAAAATAGAAAAATTGTACAGCCAAGATAGAAATGTCTGCTGTCTCTAGCAATTCATGGAATTAAAAAAAATGAAATATATTTTTCTGCCTGCCCTGTGGGATACGACTGCCTATATCCTCATGGTTTGAAATTCACTACTAATTGCAAATAAATAATCAGATGATGAATCACAAGCATAGCATTTTTTATTATGCTTTCTGCTCAGAGATGGGGTATATTCATCTTGAGAAGACAGAGCTTTCTCTAAAAATGCACAGAAAAAAATGAAAAATGCCCATGAACCCTTTGCATAATTCTCTAGATATAAGATCACATCAGCAATGTACCTATGGAATGAGAAGGAAAATAATTAGCAAATGACGATGTTGCTTTACACACGTGTATATGCGTGATGTCATGAACCCCAGGCCCAACTTGTTCATAAAGTAGCTTGAACTATATGTGGAATTAAATGTGAAAAATCCGAGTTTTTGTCGTGATTTGAATTCCTCAAGAGTTTTTCTCAGGAAGAGCATGGCTCCGGAAATGTAAGAGATTTGATTTTGGGTACTCCCCACCCCCAGTCATTTTGAAACTTTTAAAAGTCAAGGCATCTAAGGATGTGTGGAAGAGAACTAAGCTCCGGCCTGGGAAACCGCCCTTCACTTCATTCTGCCACAGAGAACAGACCACAGTTGGCACTGCCAGTGCCTGCAGCCAACATTATAAAAATGCATGATCTTTATTCATCAAGTGACAGTCATGATCTCTTAAAACATTCTTGCTCTCCAACCCAATAGTTTTATTTCTCAAATTTTGAGGGCAAGCTTTCATAAATAAACTTGTAGCATTATTTACAATAAAAAGCATTATTTAAAAGAAAATTAAATGTCCAGCAATAGGAACAAAATAGTGTATAACTGCTTGATAGAAGAGTCTGGTGTCATTAAAATTCAACTAAAATTCCATAATTACATGCATAAAAATGCATTTAGTAATAAAAGAAAAATATAGTCAATGATCATTTCCATTGAATTGCTAGAGCCAAAGACAGCATTTCTATGATGTGTGAGTGCGCTGTGATGCGTGAGTGCGCTATGATGTGTGAGTGCGCTGATTTCTGAAGGTTAAGCCAGCAGAAAAGTGCAACTGTCAGAAAGAAAATCCTCTTTATGTTTACAGATAAAATACTTTGTCATTTACAACAAAATACATTCAGGGCATGAATGAAGGGAACTAAGCAAGAAATATTATTTTACTTAACCTAATGTTATCTGACTATATACTTCAAATGAATTTAAATATTATTTCAAAAATTAAAGATATTTTATCACGATATTCACAGAATTTATGGTGACAGGTATTTTTAGAAACATATTTATTTTCTATAGTTTAAAAATCTTTTAAAGTGAATATGAATTACTTACTAATAGAAAGCATGCACTACTATTAAAGATGTTCTTTAAAGTCATGGTCCATACCATCATACAGTTGTCACTGTTGTTAAGTGCTACCACATCGGTTCCAACTCACAGATACCTTATGAACATCCTGAGATGTCTTCATCATTGTTATGGGCGAGCCCATTATTGCAGCCTCTGTATCAATCCATCTCATTAAACAAGCATCTTCCTCTTTTTCACTCACCCTCTATGCTACCTAATGTGGCGTGCTTGTCTGGGAATTGCTCTCTGCTGATACCATGTCCTAAGTATGTGAGACAAAGTCTTACCATCTTTACTTCCAAGGAGCTTTCTGTCTGCACTTCTGCCAAACGAACTGTTTGCTCAGGCAGTGCTTGGCGCTTTCAAAGGTCTTTGCCACAACCGTGATATAAATGCATCAATGCTTTGTTGCGCTTTCTTGTTCATTGTCCAGGTTTCCCATGCATGAGAGGCCCACGGAAAGCACCATAGCTCAGGTCAGGTACCCCTCAGTCCTCAACGACATCTTTGCTCTTTTATTCTTTAAATACATCTTGTGAATCTGATTTGCCCAATACCATACATCCTTTGATTTCTTAATTTCTGCTTCTATAAGGATTGATTGTGCATCCAAATAAAATTAAATCCTTAAAAACATCAAACTTTTCACCACCGACCTCTTGGTTCACTTGTGAGAAGTTGTGTTTTCATTTAGTTGCAATCCACAGTGACAGCTGCCGTCTTTGACTTTCATCAGTAAGGGCTGCAAACCCTCCTGTCTTCAATATGCAAGGTTGTGTTTTCTACGTATCACTAGCTATTGATTATTGATAAACCTTTCAGACCTTATGCCTCCTTCTTCTGCAGGCAGTCCAGCTTCTCAGATTTGCTCAGCATACAAATATATATGGGGAAAAGATCCTCCTCTGAAGTACATCTTTTCTGATTTTAAAACTTGGAGCATTCCATTGCTCTATTCAAAGAACTGCTTCTTGGTCTTTGTACAGGTGTCATATAAGCACAGCAAACTGTTCTGGAATTCCCATTCTTTGCAATGTTTCATAATTTATTATGATTCACAGGGGATGCTTTTCCAGAATCAATAAAGCAAAATGAACATCTCTCTGATAGTCTCTGATTTCAGTCAAGATCCATCTAATGGCAAAAAGGAGATCTCTTAATTCCATGCCCTGTTCTGAATCATTTAAATCCCTTGCATCTCCCCATTGATACATTGCTGCAACCACTTTTCAACTATCTTCAACTACATTTTAGTTTCCTGTGATACCTATGATTTATTTGATAAGTGTGCAATCTGACCCATCACCTTTCTTTGGAGCAGGAAGAGTGATGGCTCTCGTCCAGTCATTTTGCCAGGGCCCCTCCCCATTTCTTGCCCTATGAGTGCGTCATCTCAATGCTACATCAGCTAGCTGAAATATCTCAATAACACGTCATAAATTCCTGGAATGTGGTTTTCCACAAATGCCTGCAGCACATCTTGGACTTTTTTCAGTATCATCTGTTCTTAATCATATGCTACCTTTTGGAATGGTTAATCATAAACCAGCACATTTTTGGTCCAGTGAGTCTATGTACCCCTTTCAACTTATTTTGATGCTTCCTGCATCATTCAGTATTTTCTCCATGTAATCCCTCAATATGATAACTCAAGGCTTGAATTTTTACAGTTTTATTTCTTTCAACTGAGTATGTTTTCATTGTTGGCTTTCCAAAATTGCAGGTTTTAGCACAGAACCTTATATTTAGTCTTCTCAATCTATCCTACTATTCAGGAGGGTAGAAAAATAACTTCAAAAATTAACTTATTTTATTATCTTCTGTTCTACCACCCTGATGGTAAATTTTGGCAAACCGAAAGTCAAAGGGTGAATTCCCCAAATTAAAAAAAAATCCAACTTGGATCAATTCTCATATCTGCCATATTTTTTCATATTTAACATGCCTGTCATTATGGTCACTATTGTAGGCTTGTTTATTAAGCAACTGTTTGATAGGGGACACCTTCATTGTAATCATGAAATGCAATGCAGTACGACATTAGCAATGTATCTTCTCTCTCTCTGCAAATTTAACTATATGGTACTGGACATTTGATAAACTTTAAAAATCTGAAAAAATAATGGGCAATAAAATATTTCCATAACTAGAGTAAATCCAATATATAAGCTTGGTGGCCAAGTTCGAAATACAGCAAGTGCTGTGGAAAGCACGTCATATCTACCTCTTGCCTCTGGGTAATACTGTTTTCTAACCATGGAGAAGTATATGAGCTTTCCTCTACACTCACTGTTTTCTAACCATGGAGAAGTATATGAGCTTTCCTCTACACTCACTGTTTTCTAACCATGGAGAAGTATATGAGCTTCCCTTTACACTCACTGTTTTCTAACCATGGAGAAGTATATGAGCTTTCCTTTACACTCACTGTTTTCTAACCATGGAGAAGTATATGAGCTTTCCTTTACACTCACTGTTTTCTTTTTGCTTTTGTGAAACGTGCTTTGTGGTCTCCCAAAGCAGCAGTCCAGTCAGACATATGGACTAATTCTCTCATTCACTGTTTCTTCCCTCCTTCTAACTCGGAACACAAATGCAGACAATATTGCTTTCCCAGAGGCAACCTCGGAAAATCTTTTTCTTTCTATAAGAGAGGCAGAGAACACACATTTTCAGATTGAAACCCATTCATGTGTAAACAGAAATGACATAGCTGACATCATCTGGGGTGGGGGGCGGGGGCAAGATGATCATTTTATAGTTAGCTATAGATTAAAGCCCCTAGAAAAGCAAGTAGTTCTTTAGTATACGATTCCCTCTCTCGCTGCTAATGGGCGTTGTTGATCTTTGCGTCCAATTCTGTCTAATTGACTTGCTTTTATTTTTAATGAGCACTCATTTCACCAGCTCATCAGCCATGTATGAGTGCAGATGGAGGGTGATATACAGTCACTTACAGGTGCGCTTTCATTAAAGCTAAGAAGCTTCTGGGGACTGTGTTCTTAAGTGGCAGTTCAAGGGTTTCACTCTTCCTTCGAATTTCTTTCAGCTGTATTATTCAGGTACTATAAAACCTCACAGAGTAAAAAAAAGCATTCACAGTATACATAAAAATGAAGCCCTTTAAAATCATAACTTTAGCTTACATGTACTCTCCTCAGAACTGGTTTCATTGATTTATGTCTTTGCCTCCATGCTCTAAAAATTGGGATGAGTGGGAAAAAAGGGCAGTCTAAAATGAGAAGTCTTGTCAAGTGCTGGTGTTATCTGAGAGAATGTTATTTCAGATTAATTATATTCCAAACCGGAAAAAGACCCTCTGTGTATACCTTGCAGCATTTTTAAAAGCCAACTGTGCCAATGGATCAGAGAATTATACTAGATGGGCATTGGGAGCCAAGCAAAGAGCAGAGGACCCGCAGCCCAGAGCCAGGATTTAAATGACTGCTCCGGGTCTGGGAGTTTAGGGCCTGAAGAAGCAAACAGGAGGCTGAGTTCCATCACTTAGGAAAGGGTTATACCTGCACTCTGTATAGTGCTTCGCTCACAGTAGTATAGAGAAAACATACATGAAAATCTTTATTCCTTTCAAAACATGCAGACAAGTGCAGGTGAATATTACATATTTTAGGGAGATATTTCCAATGAGTAGAGAAAGCACGGCTTAGTCCAATACTTTCTTCAAGATAATTATCTTAGTATGGAAGAAAATAAATTAGTTGTCGTTGTTAGGTGCAGCCGAGTGCAATTCACAGCAACCTTATGTACGACAGAATGCAACGTCACTTGGTCCCGTGCCCGCCCCCCAGGGGTCTCACGTGGGAGCCCATTGTTTTAGTCACTGTAACATCCTCCTGGTTACGGGACTCCCTCTTTATCCTTGCCAGTCTGCTTCACGAAACATACTGGCCTTCCCCAGGGACAAGTTCCTCTTTATAACCTGGGGAATGGACAAGAGAAAAATGGGTGAAGGGAGATGTTGGACACTGAAAGATATGAAAAAATAATAATAATGTATAAATTATTAAGGGTTAGTGGGGGGGATGGAGAGGCAGGGGGGAAATGAGGAGCTGATATCAAGGGCTCAAGCAACAAGCAATTGTTTTGAGAATGATGATAGCAACAAATGTACAACTATGCTTGCCACAATGTATGGATGGATGGATTGTGATGAGTTGTAAGAGCCCCCAATAAAATGATTTTTTAAAATGGGAGACAGAGCCTAGTTCAAACCTCTCACCATAATAAGTTATATAAAAAAAATTTAAACAGAGAGCAAACGTCTTTAAAAAGGTAAAGTCTTTTCTCTACTTCACTTTTTTTTAAGTTGAAATAGCTTTAAAATGAATCTAAAGGACGATCAGATGATAAAATATTATAATTTGATCTAACTTTGCCTGCCATAATAGATTGTATAATGTCCCCTGTCTAATAACAGGGGTATTCACATGACTCAACTATGATCGACAGGAGGGGATTCATGGAGGCTGCACCCTGCGTGGGCCCTGCAAATGGATTGTGGACTTGCGCTGTCATCGTAACCTTCCGCACAATGACTGTTTATCATTTTAACTCTACTCCTGTTCCCTCATTTAGATTTGGCTTCTATCATTTACAATCCGTGAATCACACAGGCTAGTGTGCTTCTTCCAGGTGGACTTAGTTAATCCCCACTTAGACGGCTGCGTGTTTGTTTTTTCAACACACGGTTCGTTCTGGCAGCTGAAACCACCAGGTTCTTCTGCACGAGGCTCTGCAAAGCCCAGATCTCCGGGACTTCGTCAGGAAGCAGAGCACTCAGCAAGGCCATGCCATGGAACTCACTGTGCTTAGATTGGGTTAGAATTAAGGACAAGCCCCAAGTCCATCCATGTAGCTATGGTTTATATGTGCCTCTGGTTCACCTTATCGATGACCTTGTCATGTTATGTTAGACAACATTATCGATCATCCCTTGGGGTTATTACTTCCACTGGCATAAAGTAAATGTTGACTGCTAGTGACCCTGTAGGGCAAGGTAGAACTGTCTCTGTGAATCTCCGTGCCTACAAATCTTCCCAGAAGTAGAAAGCTTTACTTTTCCCCTTAGGAGCGGGCGGGTGTTTTTAAATGGCCGACCTTGCAGTTAGCAGCCCCGTGCATAACCACAATGCATTGACAGTATCATCAGTCTAGCAAATGGTAGAGAATTTAAAGCACTGTTGAGAAATGAAATTATATAAATATAAACCAACTATGAAACACAATACATGAATTTCTGACTTTACAGATTAAACTTTTTTTTTCTGGATGTTAATTTTTTTTATTTAAAAAAATCATTTTATTGGGGGCTCGTACAGCAGATGTAAATAGTAAAACCCAAGATGAATATTTTCAAGCAATAATTTTTACATATACACACATGTTGAAGTATATAAAATTCCAATGATTATATACACTAGAGAAAAAGACCTCTAACTAAAAATTACAAAAAGGCAAAATAATCCTTCAGATGGGGAATACTACTAACATGCAGAACCTATGCATGGTTCAAGAGACAATTGTGCAAACAGAACGAGGGAATACTGAGTAGTTTAACATTAGGAAAAGTGTATCCTAATATGTGTGCTGAGCAAATAATCAGGGACGCTGGAGCATGTGAAGAAGAATGGAGCATCAGGATTGGCGGAAAGCTTAATCATGCCAACAATATGTAAGGGAAAGAGAGGCATGGAGGTGGATAGGGAGAATATCAACTGCACTGATACCTGCGAATACATGTTACTCCTTGGTGGGTCAGCCCCTCTGGAAGGGACCATTCTGTGAATCAAGAGCAGGCAGCACTCCAAGAAGTTAAGGACCAACCACGTACCTGATTCTGAAAGAGAGGCTCTGCATATCAATACAAAGCCGTTCTTCATATTTGCAGAGTTTCATGGAAAGTTTGACTGGACAGAGAAAAGCATATTTTGAGCACTGCCTGCCACTTCCTTATTTCCCTGTAACTTATCTTTCCTTTCCTTCCTTGTTAACTCTCTCTTCTCTACTTTGGAGGGGATTGGAGATTAATGTTGAACACCTCGTTTGGAGAAGCATATGGATATTATAACAAAATAAGCCAAGACTTACAGTTAGCATATAAAAATGAAAGATATGCTCAGTTTATCTTAAACTGAAGGAACTGAAGAAAATCACAATCCTGAAGTTGCAATATTGAAAGATTTTATGGGAAAAATAATGAATGGTGCACTAAGCATCCAACGAAGATGGAAAGAATACACAGAGGCACTGTATCAAGAAGAAGTAGTCACATTCTACGATTTCAGAAGGTGGTACAGGAGCAAGACCCAATGGAGCTGAAGGGCGACGTTCAAGCTGCACCGAATGAATTAGGTAAAACCAAGGCTCCAAGGATTGATGGACTACATCGAAATGTTTCACCAAACTGATGAAGCACTACAAGCAGTTACTCCTCTTTGCCAGGAAATTTGGAAATCCGCTACTTGGTCAAGTGGGAAGAGATCCATATGAGCACCCATTCCAAAGAAAGGTGAGTCAATAGAATGATCAAATTATAGAACAATATCATTGATATCATATGCAAGTAAAATTTCGCTTAAGATCACCCAAGAAGCTTTGTAACAGTACAATGGACAGGGAACTTCCAGAGGTTGAGGTCAAATTCAGAAAAAGAAGTTAAATAATATTATTGCTTAGAATCAGATGGATCTTGATTGAAAGCAGAGAAAAACAAAATGAAGCTTATGTAAGTTTTATCAACTATGCCAAGGCATTTAACTATGTAGATCATAACGAATTATGCACATTATTGAGAACAATAGAAATTCCAGAACACTTTTATACCTGTGCTTAGTCAGAACTTGTACATGGATCAAGAGGTAGTGGTGTGAACAGAACAAGCACATACTGATTGCTTGTTTTAAATCATTTTATTGGGGCTCATACAACACATCACAATCTATACATACATCCATTGTCTCAAGCACATTTTTACATTCGTTGCCATCATCATTCTCAAAACATTTTCCTTCTACTTGAGCCCTGAGTATCAGCTCTTCATTTCCCCCCACCCTACCACACCCTCTCTTCTTCATGAACCCTCAATAATTTATAAATTATTAGTATTCATGTCTAGTATTCATGTCACCAACCCTCGATAATTTATAAATTATTAGTATTCTGCCTTACACTGTCCTATGTCTCCCTTCACCCACTTTTCTGTTGTTCATCCCCCAGGGAGGGGGTTATATGTAGATTGTTGTGATTGGTTCTCCCTTTCTCCCTTAACTTCCCCTTACCCTCCTGGTATCACTATTCTCATTATTGGTCCTGAGGAGTTTATCTGTCCTGATTCCCTGTGTTTCCAGCTCTTATCTGTACCCATGTATATCCTCTGGTCTATATGTTTTAAAATCAGGAAAGGCGTACATCAGGCTTGTATCCTCTCACCTTATTTATTCAAACTGAATGCTTAGAAAATCATCAGAGAAGCTAGGTTATATAGAGAAGAATGTGGCATCGGGAATGGAGGAAGACTTATTAACACCCTAAAATACACAAATGACACAATCTTGTTGCTGAAAGTAAGGAGGATTTGAAGCACTTACTAATTACAATTTAAGATTGCAGTCTTCAGTACAGGTTACAACTCAATATAAAGAAGATCAAAATTCTCACAACTAGACTAGCAGGTAACATCGTGATAAATGAATCAAAGATTGAACTTGCCAATGAGTTTATGGAGTTTGGAAGAAGAGTAATGCTCTCAAGGAGCTGGAGGGACACAGAGGCTGTGACAGTGGGCTCGACCATAAGATCAACTGGGAGGATGGCTCAGGACCTGCCGTGTTTCAGTCTGCTGTGCAGAGGTTTGTTATTGGGTGGAATGGACTCAGTAGATCTAACAACATGAATGAGAGTGGAAACCCAAATCGGTTTGCAGAGTCCCATGTACCTTAAACCTTTCTTCTGATTTAAACCAAGGATGTAGCTAATCTTGCCCTCACACAGAGTATATTAGAAGTGGCTTCATTCCACTACTCCCCAGGAGCCCAAGAAAGGGAAATCTGTCTGCAGGGTGTACCTAGCTGTGTCTTTGATGGAAATCACCAACCAGGGGACAGTACTGAGGGTTGAAATCATCAGTGGTTCCCTATCTGTTGTATCCTGACAGACTGTGTTGGCAGATCCCAAACCCATCTAGTAGCAGGCGCTTCCATCCAGCGTAATGCATGTATCCCAGTCATAGCCCTGTTCCCTCTTTGTAGTCCTGCCAGGATCACCAGTGATGGGTTGATCTGCAACCAATCATACATGTGTGATGATTTCCAATGTGTCATGTCTTTTTAAACTACCTTTCTAATTGTGGAACTGTGACCTCCATTCTGACCTCATGCTAGTGTCCTCCCTTATCAGGCTGATGTGTCTGTCTTTGTCATGGCACAGTCCCTTTTTAAGACTTAAGAAATGTTCTCCTAGATTATATTAAGATCGGGTCTCTTTTGTGCCCCAAAACATGGTACATCCAAGGTTTTTGCTATTTTTTAGAAGACTTTTGAATTTTTATGAGTGGATTTGCTTGGGAAACCAGAAAAGTAAGAGCGAGTTTTTGCATTATAGAATTCATTGCTAGGTAGAGCTGATGAAAAACTGTCCCCAAAAGAAATGAGGATGTTTAGGATGCTGACTTTCAGACAGGAATGCTGAAGACTGCAAAGATGCATGAGTTCCTAGGCAAGTGGGACTGGGATGTGCAGCTCTGGAAGAAAGGGGGACTAACCTGAAGGTTTATTAGACGTCCTCCTCTCTATTTAACAGAGATTTCCATCTGCTCTTTGTCAGGAGCACTGTTGGTCTTGTAACTATCTGTGTGGTTTCTTGTTTCTGTTTTGGTGTTCATCTATACAAGATAGACAGGATAAGCAATCTTAAAGACACAGTGACTGGTCAATGGTCCCTCAGGCACATGGGAGGGGAAGGAGAGGAAGTGAGCAGGGAGCCAACAATGAGGCATACAGGGGAAAAGTAAGTGTCTAAAACTGATGTAGAGGAGGGTGTAGCTTTTCTGGTTTTGTTTGATCAGTCAAGTTGTCTCAGAGTGATTACTGAGAGGTGAACAATGGGTAAACATGATATTGGGGCAGAAGGAAAAAGAGGAAAGAAGAAAGCAATATATGTAAATATATGTGTACTTGTGTGAATAAGTGTATATATGCAAATGCAACCAGGAAGCAGATGGTCTTTGGGCATCACTTAAATTGTACCTCAGTACAAGTGTGGTATGGTCTAATAATGTGGCATGGTATGATACTCACTTCCTGACACCATCACTGAAGAAAAATGGGTGCATAAGCAAATCTGGTGAAGAAAACTGATGGTGCCTTAAACTGTAGTCTTAAAAACTTGTCAAACAAACAGCTATCTACCAGTAAGGAACCAAGCCCACATGAAAGAACACACCATTCTGTGTGATCATGAGGTATTTATGGGAAGAGCTATCCGAAGTTCAAAAATAAGCAACCAAATCTAAGTGAAGGGGTTTGGATGCAGTGGAGACCCAAATCCACCTGTAAGATAATTGGACAGTCCTGTCCAAAGGGCCACAGGAAAGGGATGATAAATCCAGGGTGCGGCACATTACTGATGAAGCCCATAACTCTCCTCTAGTTCTTTAATATTTCCTCCCCTTACTATTTTGGTTTTTATTCCTTTTACCACATTAATCATGTAGCATTTGTGTATGTACTCTTGCTTTTTTAAGATCATTCAATACATAAAAGCCAAGATAGATAACCCTTCAGGAACAGTAACAGAGCAATGGTTCTCTGAGATTTATGGGAAGTGAAGGGGAGAAGGGGACAATATGGAGCTGATCTGTCTGTATAACCCCATTAGATGGGATCAAACAACACAGTAATGTGTGAATGGATGTATTGAATTATGTAAGATAAGGCAAAAAAAACTATTTTAGCAGTGAAATAATAATAAGGGTTCCTGGAAGGTAGGGTGGCTGAGGGAGGGAGTAAGCAGAACTGAGATCAAGGAGTTCAAGAGGAAAGAAAATGTTTGGAAACTGATTGTGGTAGCAATTGTACAATACTGCTTGATGTGATTGAACTATGGAATGTTATGATATCTGTAAGAGTTCCCAACACAATGATTATTTTTTAAGTACAAAAATGATTTCAAAAAATATGTTGAATTACAATGAGTCTTCCAATTACATGCAATGTATTTAGTCTACGAGTGAAGATGTTACTAGAAATTGGATTTTTATAAAACCATCCAAACACATCCTCTTTATAGATGGGACAAAATTTAGACAGAATATTCTGTTTGTGCCATTTGTTCTGGGTCCCACCAAGAAAGAAGAGTGCTAGGAGCATCTTTCTATGCTGTTTCCACTGTTTAATGCCTACAAGTTCCATTGCCTTCCACATTTGTAAAAAAAGAAATGAAGATGCTCTCACATATGTAATTCCATCACTTCAGGATGTAGCCTCTGACAAGGACCAATGGGACTTCAGGAAGAATTTCAAGCTGCATTGAAAGCACTAGCCCAAAACAAGACTCCAGGAAATAATGGGACATCAATAGAAATGTCTCAGCAAACTGATGGAGTACTGGAAGCAGTCACGCCTCTGTTGTAGGAAATTTGGAAGTCTGCTACTTGGCCAACTGACTGGAAGAGATTCATATTTATACCTATTCCACAGAAAGGCTATAACATACAATGTTCAAATTACTGAATAATATCACCAATACCATCTGGTAGTAAGACTTTGATGAAAATCATCCAGAAAGCTTTGTAGCTGTACATTGACAGGGAGATTTCAAGGTTCAAGCCAGACTCAGAAGAAGAACTGAAGCAAAGGACTAGTCAAATGAATTTTCCATTTGATTGTCAAATGAATCCTGGCTGAAAGCTGGAAATACCAGAGAGATGTTGTGTTAGATTGGGTTAACTAGAAAAACAAATTCAGAGACACGCATATATATGCAAGAGAGAACTTTATATCAAAGAGCAATTGTATATTGAGAAAACATCCCAGCCCAGTCCAGAACAGGTCCATATGTCTGGTATTAGCTCATATGTCCAATACTAGTCTATAAATTCCTCTGTAAACTATGGATGCCACTCACAATGGTGCTGAATTCAGGAAGATCACAGGCTGGTGGGTGAAAAGGTTTGTGGATCCAATGGCAGTGGAAGCATCGCAAGCTGTGTCTGCAGGTTTCTTCAGTTGCATAGCTTGTCCGAGAGAGAGACAGAGAGAGAGAGAGAGAGAGAGAGAGAGAGAGAGAGAGAGAGAGAGAGAGAGAGAGAGAGAGAGAAGAGAGAAGAGAGAAGAGAGAAGAGAGAAGAGAGAAGAGAGAAGAGAGAAGAGAGAAGAGAGAAGAGAGAAGAGAGAAGAGAGAAGAGAGAAGAGAGAAGAGAGAAGAGAGAAGAGAGAAGAGAGAAGAGAGAAGAGAGAAGAGAGAAGAGAGAAGAGAGAAGAGAGAGAGATCCACCTCTTCTGATGGCAGAGTCAAAAGAGGAAGTTTTGAGAAGACCATGCCTGCAAAGAAATATCATCAGTGACTTACCTGTGACCTGTCTGACAGGCTGGACTCTACCCCTATACTTATTTATCAAATTGACATGAAATTGTTTAACTACCACAGATGTTTACTCACATTTCATCGACTCTGTCAAGAAATTCAAGTGAATCATAGCAAACTGTGGATAATTTCGAGAAGAATGGAAATTCAAGAATATTTCATTGTGCTCATGTGGAATTTATATATGAACCCAGAGGCAGTTGTGTGAACAGGAAGGGGGAATATTGCATGGTTTGAAATCCAGAAAGTTGTGTAACAGGGTTGTGTCCTTTGACCATACTTGCTCAATCTGTATGTTGAGCAAATCATCAGAGAAGCTGGATGATATGAAAAAGAATGTGACATGGGGATTAGAGGAAGCTTATAAAGAAACAGCTATGCAGATGATACACGTTGCTTGCTGAAAGCTAGGAGGGGGGCAGACACTTGAAGATGATCAGGTTTTGTAGCCTTAAGTGTGAGTCACAACCCAATGTCAAGGAGACACAAATCCCAATGGATCAATTAGCAAGATCATCATAAATGGAGAAGGACTTGGACTTGCTTAGATCCACAATCAATTCTCTTGATAATAACAGTCACGAGGTCAGAAGATTCACTTCACTGAGTAATCTGCACAAAGGCTCTTTAGAGGGTTGAGAACTAAGAATGTTACTTTGAGAACTCAGGTGCCAGTGACACAAGTCATGGTATTTTACCCTATTTCATATGCAAGGGAGAGTAGAACATTGAATAATGCAGACAGAAAGAACAATAGATATACTTGAGGATATTGAATATACCGTGGACTGCTAAAAGCACAAACAGAACGATATTAGAGGAAGCATGGATGGCTCATGTGTTCCCTAAGGGCAAGGGTGCTGGGATTTCAGCGTACGCACTTTGGCTGTGCATTCCGAACAGGCCTGGCCCTGCAGAAGGAGAGCCTGTTTGGTAACATCCAGAAAGCTTCAACACAGAGGAAGGCCTTCAAGGTGATGGTCGCAACAATGGGCTCAAGCAGGGGAACAGATGGGAGATGACCGGGCAATGGGAGGAGGGGGGGATTCTGTGGTGCCTAAGGTTACTATCAGGAGGAACGAACTGGATGGCACGCAACAACAGTACTAATGTCTCTTGAGTTTGGTACCTAGACCACAAGAGCATTTATCAATTTCTCTCATGGCCTACCAAGCTAAGGAGACAGGAGTGAGTAAGTTAGTTTATTGTGCCAACCTGGCCAATAAACACATGTGGGGTTAATTAAATGGCACAGAGATAAATGGCTCGGTGAGCCTCACCTTTCTAGTTCTCAGGTCTCTTGCTTTCTGATGGTTGGACCAGGGTGCAGCTGCCTCAGCCAGTTCCCTGCTTCAGCTGGCAAGACTCACTTCCTGCAAGACATCCCTGAGGAGAAGCCACATGGACCTAACCTGATGCAGCCCTGGATGCTGGAGCACCTGGGTGGAGAACCCTGCCAGCGCTGAGATGTTTACACATTCACTGATTTGGCTTTCCTCCTGCAGTCAGCATCATTGCGTGTGTTTTGTGAAATGGAGGACTTTGTGGAATGGTGTTGGACATATGGGTTAATGTTGAACTTGTGAGCTTGGGCAGCACTGGGTTGGGATGTTTTCTTTATGCACACTTACCCTTTATATAAAACTCTCTCTTATACATGAGTTTCTGTGGATTTGTTTCTCTAAAGTCCCCAGACTGATACAAGGAGTTTGAGGAGCTTTCTCACTAATAGTGTCTAGCCAATGTACACACACACACACACACACACACACACACACACACACACACACCAATTCTATATCCATATTATCCACACTGCTAGGGATTCTTTATCTCAATCCATACTCAATGAGAAGTTCAAAGAACAGATCTAAGCAAATCCTGAACCTCGGCGTGTCCCCTATCACTTCTCCTTTAGAAGGAAATTAATACCCACGCACTTTGATTTCTGAGCACCCCAGGAGAGGAATGTATTTCACGAGGTGCAGTGGTTAATCCTATTAACTGGTGGTGAGCCATCAACTATGGCTGTGCGTCAAAAAGACCTTTGCATTTGGAGAGGTTGAAACCGTTAGTGATGCTGAAAGAAGCAGTCTTTGTAGAGCGTCAGAGATGCATGTCTGAATATGAATGTTTAAAGTGTGTTTTCAAGACATAGACTTAACGAGTTTACTCTACCTCTGTGGCTGACTCCTCAGATGCCACTTCCCAGGCTTCTCTGTTGGAACCACTTCTAAAATGTGGGACTGCTCAAACCTGAGGGATGCTGTTGAAGCGCCTGTCTACAACCTTTCCTGTTTAAGCTTAATTTGCCTTCTGACTAAAAATAAAATAGACAAAGATTCTAAATTTTATTTTTGCATCACTGAGTTAAGGCCAGATATTAAGACTAAACTTTGAACCTGACAAATGTGCTAGATAGCTAGTATGATCTCAACAAGCAAACAAAAAACCCTAATTCTTTCCCACACGGCTCTCCCAGTTGCCCAGGTTTAAAAACTAAATGTATCTTTAATTGCTCTTATTTCCTCATCTCTCTCACAGTGTCCACACTCTCAGTTAATTTTAGGATTTTAAAATCACAAATATACCTCAAATCCATTCACATGCACCATTTCCAAAACCAAAAACAGGTGTACTTTCTTCAGTCAGCTCTGAGCTCACAGGCCTCTGATCCCTGCTTACTGCTTCATCCTTTTTTTTTTTTTCATCACCAGCCTGAAGCTGCATGAGGCTGAAGAGGGGACCAGTTCGTGTCTGACACAGGGACGTTAGCTGCATTGGACTGGGCTGCCTTGTTGATAGAAAATTCTATTTTATACATATTTGAGTGTCTCTGGTTTTGTCTCTCTAGACAATCTAGCCAAACACACATGGAAATATCCTGAATACTCATCAGCAAAAGTAGGGATAAATAAATGTTGGTACAGATGCATGATGGAATACGAGATGCATCATTAAAAAACAATGACAGCACTGTGAATTACCTCATGACATGGATGTATTTGCAGGGTGTTATGCTGAGTGAAGTTAGTAAATCACAAATGGACAAAATTAATCTATGCGAAACCACGATTCTGAAAGCAAGAATCAAGTAGTAAACTGGAGCTCCCCTCTCTGGACACTGCTAAAGGGAGCTTACGGGGGATTACATTTATTGTGCACAATTGCTCATTATTTTGCTTGGTTCTGTTTTCTGACCTCAGTGTCATACTTACTCAGTAACCACAAAAACAAGACATTAGGAAACATCTACCAGTCCTGGGAGTGGCTCTCAGTGAGTGATCTTCAAGGAAAGTTGAATAAAATACACCAGATCTTCCTTCTTTTTTGGAATAGCTCCAAGCACCTTCTTCTCTGCCTTCCAGTTTCTCCACCAAATTGTTCTCATTGCTGATTGGAAAGTTGTCCCATATTGTACCCATTTCGTCTCCTTTTTTTCTTTCTTTAATTCCTTGCTCCTCTGGCAGTTTTTATTGAATAGCTCTAAAACTTTGTGTATTCAGTACTTTGTCTCCGTGCCTAGTCTTTGAAGAAGTTAAACTAAGAAAAACATATACTTTCTGTCGCTCACTGTTGAATTAGCTAGGGATACAACATCAGGAAAAAGACTCATGTTCCCTGACCTCATTGAATGTCATAACATTTTGCAACTGGAAACAGGCATAGAAATTACTGAGTGCCCTTTCAATACTGTCCTAGGCTTGACTAACCATCAACAAGGCTATTTTACAAGTCTGCTGGGCTGTGTCTAACTTGCAATCTCTTGTCCAATAGAGATTCAAATTATTTATGTCCAGTGGAATAGGTGGTGTCAAAGGTTACATTTTATTTTTCTGCAATAATTAATTCTGTTATCTAAACCTGTGATCCTATCTTAAAACTTCCTTATTTTACTAGGTACTTTATTAATTCATTCTCATAAAGTTGTGTTTGTATATGTTTTGGTATATGAAACCCAGGATTGATGAACTTATAGGGTCAGCGAGTAGAATACGAATTTCAGGGGTGGGGTGGGGAGAAGGTTACACTGGGAGATGGGGGCGGCTAAAAAAGAGACAATGTCAAGGAATCAAGGAAGAAAATTTCTGTTTAGAAACGATTTTTGTAGCAACTGTACAATTCACCTTGATGTGATTGAACTATGAAATGAAATGGTATATGTATTAATCTGAATTAATAATAATTTTTTAAAAATAATAAAATAAAAAGTTTCCAGTTTAGAATCTGAAAAGAAAAATATTTTGATATGTGATCCTCCAATATTCTTTTGAGAGTTGTGATTTTAACCTTTTAAAAGTATATTTTAACAGAAAGGCAATGGGGGAGATAAACACACACAAATGTGCACACTCCCAGTCAAGCCTTACTTTTCATGGTACTTAGTTCACTAAAGTTCCGCTAACACTGAGTTATTAAATGTTAAAACACTGGACTAGAGGAAACACCAATGGTGGTTTCTGCAAGCCTCTGGTCACACTAAAGTATTAATTAATCAAAGGTATCCATTTGATTCAATAACCTTGGACTTACGGACAATTCATGACTAAATTAAGGTTTTCTAACATACATTATTTTCATAAGGCAGATACAGACTTACAATTTCTGGTGAATGCATAGATGGATACTAGATATCATTTAGCACAAATGTTTTAGAGATGATTTTCAAAGCAACAAAAGTGCTAGCAAAGTATGGAAAATCAGAAAAGCATACTGATAAACAGACTGTGAGGAAAATATTCTTTACAATATCAAAGCTGAAACAAGAAGACAGGGTGCCACCTAGTTTTACCTCATTTGAGACTATTGTGTTAAATAATTGAAATTGCTACAGTGTGATTTTTGAGGGAGGCAAATTAAAAATAAAAGAAAATTTCATTCCAAACATCTTATAAAAAATTTTAGGAACCTAGTCCCCAAGTTATGAACATCTGCCATTTGGAAAATTTCTACTTGACTTTTAATGATCTTAAATTTGACCTCAATTTGAAATAATCAAAACAAATTCCAATGGCAACAAATTATTTAAACAACCAGTGAAGTGATATATCATTGAAAAGGCGGCCAGGATTTTCCTGTAGTAAACACAGCTACCATCAAGTAGAGTCTAAGTAATAACAACTCTGTATAGGGTTTCTGAGACTATAAATATTTACCAAAGTAGCCTCATCTTTCTCCCCTCTTGATTTCATGTAAGGCTAAATCAAAAGTGTATCTCTCGTTTAATTTCACTACAGTTTCTGAAAGACCCAGTTAGTTGCAATTATTCTCATTTGTAGCCTGGGAATCCACATAGATCAGAAAGAAAATACCGTATATACTCGTGTATAAGCCAAGGGTTTCAGCACACAAAAAATGTGCTGAAAAACTAGGGTTTGGCTCATACGAGGGTCAGTGATAACCCAACGAAGTGTAACATCTCACTGCCCCCACCCCTCCGCTGACACTGTAGGGATTGAATGTTTGTTTACTCATATCTAACCAATCAGAGTCATCCTATGACATGTATCTTTGAATAAGCCTTTTAAAGACCATG
This sequence comes from Tenrec ecaudatus, assembly GCF_050624435.1. NCBI lineage: Eukaryota > Metazoa > Chordata > Mammalia > Afrosoricida > Tenrecidae > Tenrec > Tenrec ecaudatus. The sequence goes on from NC_134535.1 coordinate 37,423,078, forward strand.
TGCGAAGGATGGGGCATGAATGGATGTCATCTGGTCAAGCCTGACTAACAAAAGGAGGAAATCTCATGAAGCCTGACATAGAGTTAATAGCAAAGTGGGTTTGAGATGCATGGGAAGACATTCCAGAAGACATGGTGCGACGTGGCTTCCAGAAATGTAGTATTAGTAATGCTATGGATGGCCGTGAAGACTGTGCTTTTTATGAAAATGACAGCAGTGATGGTGATGACGGCAATCTCAGTGAGGACAGCGTCTATGATGACCTCACACCAGCTGAAGCTCTGCATTGGGATACGGATGATGATAAGTAATCCAGTTTTGAAGGATTTTAACTCTTTACATTTTAGCTTGGTTGCTGATCAAGCTCAGGGAAGAGTACTCTTAAGGTATCATTGTTGATACCTTATTGTTTTTGTTGAACCTATTTTCTACTTACTGTGCTGGTTTACTGTTAAATGATTTGCCCCCCTTTTATTTATGTTTTTATTTAAAATAAATTTTTAAATATATTACTCCACTGATGTCTCAATTTTTAGTAATTTTATTTTCATTTGTTTTTATTACTGAAACTCACCAATAGCTCCTGGATTTCCCACCTTAGGCTTATACTCAAGTCAATCAGTTTTTCTAGTTTCCCAGGTAATAATTAGGTACCTTGGCGTATACTCAGATTGGCTTATATTCGAGTATATGCAGCAGTTCTCTTTTTAAATAAGTACTAACATGTGAGGCACATCACCATCAATGTATTAAAGTGAACAAAGAGACAGAAAGGAATTTTAGTCAATAGTTTTATAAAGATAAACAAATCTTCCCACCTGGACCAATTAGCAGCAGCATTATCGTGACCACAGAGCATGTTGGTGCTGTCCAGGTACGATTTTCCTTGCACCACACTCCTGGAAGCAGCAGTCTAGGAATAAAGCAGCATATGGCACTGGGCAAATATGCTGAAGAAATCTCTTTAAAGTTTTAAAGAGCAAAGATATTTTGAAGACTAAAGTGTGGCTGGGGCAAGACATGGTATTTCTAACAATTATTAAGTGTGTAGAAGCTGGACACTGAATAAAAAGAGACCAAAAACAATTGATGCCTTTGGATGATGGCAGGAATTATTGAATTATACCATGGACGTCCACCATAAGGAAGAAGGTGCACCCAGTCCAGACATGATATTTTTATTCATCCCATGAGCATACTGAAGGTGGATAAAAGACCAAGTGGATAAATAGAAACACCAAAGGGCAATCAATGTCTTTGAATTATGGCACTGGTGAAGAAAATTTAATATGCCAAGAACTTCCAGAAGAAATATAAATCTCTTAAAATTAGAGCCAGAATGCTCTTTAGAAGCAAGGGTGATGAGACTTTGTGTCATACTTTTGACATGTTATGAAGAAGCATAGCCTACTTGCTTTGCAGTGGGGTGTCATTTTATTCAAAGGGGTAAGGAAAGTATCTTCGAGTGGAGACCTGGAGGAAGAAAGATAACCCATCACACAGTTCATCTGGAGTTCAAGAGTTCCAGGCAAAGGGAATAGGAAGTGTGAAAACGCTGACCCAAAAGTGTGATTGACAAATACAGCTAACGGTTGGAAATGATTGAGGAAGAGCTTGAGTGGATAGTAGGAAAGAGAGGTAAGAGATAAAGACAGAGAAGTCATGTAAGTCAGATGAGATATAAGCTTACAGGTCTCAGAAGTTGTTCTGTACTCTTTAAATGAGTTAAAATAAGCCCCTGTAATATTTTTAGAAATAGTATGACTGAGAAGGATACTGTTTGAAGGCAAGAGCACAGTGAAATGAAGGCATTATAGTAGTTACTCATTGGGCTGTTAGACTCTATGTCAGAAGTTCAAAACCACCAGCAGTTCCATAGTATAAAGAGGAGACTTTCTACTCCCAGAAAGAGTTATAGTCTCAGAAACCCACAGGAGTACTTCTACTCTGTGTTATTGAGTCACTATGAGTTGGAATAGACCCAATTGCAATGTTTGGAGTTTGTTTTGTTGTTTGCTTGTTTGAGGGTTAGCAAAAGGAAGACAGATGCAGAAGTCGAGTTAGAATTTTATTTCTACGTCTGTTAGTGAAATGAGTGATATCAGTGGCATGACAATTGATAGCAAGAGGTAGGGCCTGCATTGGGCCTCCACTCAAGTACTGCCCCAATGAAAAAATACTTTGTTCTATTAAACTGGCATTCCATGATGCTCATCTTTCCGACACAATCACTGAAGACAAAGCGGGTGCATATGCAAATGTGGTAAAGAAAGCTGATGGAGCCCCGCTATCAAAAGATATAGCATCTGGAGTTTTAAAGACGTGAAAGTAAAAAAATGGCCATCTAGCTCAGAAGCAACAAAGCCCACGTGGAAGAAACACACCAGCCTGTGTGATCACGAGGTGTCGAAGGGATCAGTTTTCAGGCATCAAAGAACAAAAAACATATCATTGTGTGCTCACCTCCCAGATAGGATTGCTGAAGACAAATGGGTGCATAAGCAAATGTGGTGAAGAAAGCTGATGGTGCCTGGCTATCAAAAGATATAGTGTCTGGGGTCTTAAAGGCTTGAAGGTGAACAAGCGGCCATCCAGCTCGGAAGCAACAAAGGCCACATGGAAGAAAGAAGCACACCAGCCCGTGTGATCATGAGGTGCCAAAGGGATCGGTTATCAGGCATCATTTGGTGTGAGTTACAGAAATTTGCGTAGAAGAGTCATATTAAAAAATTTCCCTTCATCATGCTACCATTTCCAAAAATGGTGCTAAATATATTGACGTAAATTTTGTAATAGTGACTCAAGCATATGTGGCTCTCACCTAGTCACTTCTGAGGCGCATTTCAGTTCTCAAGGGAAATATTCAGAAGCAAAAACATACATATCTTTTTATCAATTCAACAAAAATGTCTAGCTGTGAAGCCTAATGTATGATTTCATCTAAAAAGACTTTACAATCATGAAACCATGGGTGTGATATTTTAGCTACAAATATTTGAAAATGGTATTTTTTTCTCAAAGATTGATAGATGGTTATATGTGATAATCCAAATAGCTAAATTTTCCATTACATTCATTATGAACATATGTTCCCTAATTCTAATGTAGAGCCCTGGTGGTCTGCTAACCACAGCTAGCAGAGTTCACAACCACCAACCACTCCAACGGAGAAAGACTCAGCTCTCTACTCCCATAAAGATTCACAATCCCAGAAACCCACGGGAAAAATTCCACTCTGTCCTCTCGGGTCACTGCGGATTGGAATCTATTGGATGGCAATGGGGTTTGGGGATCAGTTCCATGCATTTCCTGCTAGGAACTGACCTGTGCATGATGTTTTCAATGTATAATTTAATATTAAAAATATAGATGTTTATCCTGAATGGTCTGTGTAGATTAGCAGTTCAAACACACCAGCCTTTCTGTGTGTGTGGGGGGGGGGGGGAAGCGATGAACTGTTGTCTTAAAATCACCACCTTGGAAAACTTTGAGTCAGAATTAACCCTCTGGTCATGGGTTTTTCCAACAGGAACGTTTCTTAAAGACTTGACCTTGAAAGCAAAGTGCAGACACCAGAGATGGAGTGAAAGATAACCCTTGAGGCAGGAAAATAGTAGCTCTCTAATTAATACTTACTTTTAACTTTTAAAATTTCAATGCAAAATCTGAGTATCAGTTAATATGGTCAGACCTTTATATAGTTCTGGATTAACTGAATATGCATGAGTCATATGTATATTTTTCTTAGAAATATGCAAAGTGTTTGGATATGTTGCAAACTTTACTTATGTATTATGAAAATTTTTATTATTTGTGGACATCTGATAGTGTATAATCAGTATGAGGAAAGTGATTTGTTATCACTATTGTAATCATTGTCATCGTTGTTCATTAATATATCCCCAACCCAAACAAAGAATGTCCAAGCTATAATAGGAAACCAAAAAGGTTTGTGTGAAATGGAAAAGAGTCTCCACGTACTACTAGAGTCCTTGAAATGGAAGTTTGAGAATGATCTCCTTACTTGGAATGTGGATTTATTTTTACAGAACAGAGGAGATACAAATTAAAAATCAACAAAAGGGAATGATATCAGATACTGATTTGCCAAGATTTTTCACTGATATTGCTAAGATTGGAATAGAGAGCAGTATCCAGTAAGGGACTAGAAAATATAGTGAAATTAAGATTATTGGGAGGAGTTCAAGAAGATGTTAATCATATAAGTAGTTGCCATTATTTAATATTAACCTTGTATCAATCAATAGAAAAATTATATCATAATTATTTAGTTTTTCATACCCCGTGAATGGAGAACACTTAACATATCATTAATGCTTAACAATGTTTATTACTTTAGTTTCCATAATAACATTGTAAAATACGATTTCCTACTCTTTTTTATTTTTCACATTATAATTATCTATGTTAGACTAATCAGTAAACTTGTTATCATAGATAAGTCATACACAAATAAAAATTTAAAGTCTGGGATCATATTGAAATCTGAGACGAGAAATTAAGCTCTCAACGAATATATCTGTCTCCATTGTAATGGAAAACAAATAAGATATTTGTGCATAGTTAAATAATATGTTTTAATAATCTTATAAAAGGACTGATAAATTGGGTTTTCAAATATAACAAAACTGTTGTTTATATCCAATATGCTATATAATTCTCATTCTATATTTCTCAGTCTGACTGTTGAGCTGTGCAGTAGTGGGTAATTTATGAGTGGTTGGAAAAATACGTGGCAGATCTCGCAGACTGATAAGTGCCCAAGAGCTACTTGCTGTAGAAATGAACTACAGAGGTACTGGAAAGGATGCTTAGATTTGGTTTATATGTGACAGGGGATAGACGAAGACCCACTGGAGAAATGACTATCTCCATGGAGGAATTTTAGTTCGTCTCCACCCACAAGAAAGGCTGCCATAGTGAAGGAATTTCATGTAAAGCTTAGAGTTGGAAAATGACAATGTTCTTGTCAGTTAATGTTGGCATAATCCAAGCAATGAACTAACGGTAACCCAAGAAGGTAGAGAGAAAAGGATTAAGGTGCTTTAGAAACCCATGAAGTGTCTCTTAGCCAGCTCTTCTACGGACGCAGAGATGGAGCTGCTGTTAGGCAGGGAGAAGTCCAGAGAGGCGCAGGTCAGGAAAAGCATCAATGTGAAACGAGAGCAAGAGCCGCAGGAGGATGTGTCAGTATGCCACTCGTGGCTCCCTAACAAGCTGGGACGGACAGAAACAATCTCCCACTGAATTGTCAGAGTGATAAGCTTCCCCACAATGGTTGCAAGGAAGAACTGACCCTGCTAATAGACCATTAAATACAGCTTCCTCTCATCTGTCAGGTCTCTTTGGTGAGCTACACTAGCCAGACATGTTTTGTATTACTAATCCTTTTATATTTATTTTACAAGTCATAAGCTGCAGCATGGATTATCTAAGACCAATAGAAGAATGGCAATATGGTGTTGGTAATGAGCCAACAGAGAGAGATAAGGAAATTTGAGGAGACACATCGGTTTTTATTTCAATACAAAGAATGAAAGAGACAAATAGTACATGATTTCTCGTTGCCCTTTTATGTCCACTTCACATACTCAGGGAGGAAAACAGAGCAAACTTCACAAATGTCTAATTAAAATACTTTGTGCAAAATAAAACTAGACTCGTCTAGAATATGGCTGCTAACTTTTCGGATTCAAGGGTAAATTGATGGACAAAGTTGAGCAGCTCAGGGATAAGCCAGTGAGAGAATGGGAGCGGTGAGAAGTCAGAGCTAGATTATCTGAAAGTTGTATCTTTGAGTAGGGCAAGGTGTAAAGGCAGCCTGAACACGGGAAAAAGAGCACGCTGGAAGGAGAGCGAACCTTCATGAATTCATGGATGGAAACAAAATGGCACCGATTCATATCAGTATACGGCGCAGTGTAGCTCACTTTATATAGTGCCATGAAAATAAGTGACATTCATTTTATCCATATTATACGCAAGACTATGTGGGATACTTATGAAAATGAATAAAAAGGAGTTGCTACAAAATCATGAAAATTTGAACTGAAAATAGAAAAATGCGAAATGAATGCTGCCCAGAGAAGTTTCCATGTGGGTGTCTATACTTGTGAAGCCCGTGTCTCCATCCCTCTACCCTGTCTTCAGAGCAAGAGCAGGTGTATTGATTGTCAAGATGGAGAAAGAAGTCGTCAAAGCAAACGTCCTCATGTTTTCTCACCAATGCTGCTTTCAATTTTCTTGAACCTTCTTTTCAATAAGCCCCTGTGATTATACTCCACCCTTTGAGGAAAGGTTATTAAGATTATTCTTTTGGAATCCTCAAATCGTCACCATAATCTTACAGCTCCGCATGGAGCAACTGGTGGCTTAGAATTATCAATTTTTAGATAGCAACTTAGCACTATAATTATTGGGGCCACCAAGGCTGCTTTCAGTGGTTTTAAGCGATTGAAATTTAGTAATTTGCTTTTTCTGAGGTCCAGAAATCTGCATGGAAGTTGTCGTAAGGGAATTCCTTCTGGAGAGAAACCTCCCCCTATTTCTCTCCTCCCTTCTGGTGGTTGCCAGCCTGACTTGCCATTTCCTAGTTGCACAATGACTATCTCTTCCCCCGGCTTCATGTGATCTTTCTCACCCTTGTCTGTCTCTATGCATCCTCTCCTTTTCCTAAAAAGGCCGCCAGTCCTTAGACTTAGGGCCCACTCCAGTCCAAGGTTTTCTCATCTTTACTGATATCTCCAAAGCCCCTATTTCCAAAGATCGTCAGATTCTGAAAAATCTTGGTGAACATGACCTTGGGGGATAATGGGAGATACTATTCAACTCAAAGTTCCCTGAATAATTAACATGCTGAACGACTAACCAAGGACTGACAGATGGACTCTATCCCGTGGTGCCTCAGAAGAAAGGCCCCAGAATCTTCCAGGCAATTAGCCAGTGAGGGCTCTGTGACGCACAGTTCTTCTATGAAACACATGGTGTTGCCAAAAGTCAGAATCCCCTGGCCACTAAATGCTCTGTTAATGTATGTGCTATTCAACCCCACACACAAGGTTGTACATCCAGTCCAAGCAACAAAACCAGAATTTTCACCTGGTGAGATAGACTCAAGTGTCTAATGCGGAGAAAGTCCAGCTGCCACTCGTATAAGGAAGAGCCGGAGGCTCTAAATTCAAACTAACAGCTTGTAGGTCACGAGAGTCCATTTTTACACCTTCTTCCTGCCTGCCCTGGGAAACTCTGAGAGAATCAGAAAGAGATATATCACTGAGCTCTTCTTTGGGCAATGCCACAAGCTGCCATGAGTTTAGAACTTTGTCTACTATCTTGGCCAAAACCTGTCTAATGTAAATGCCATGCACAGATTTCCACAGCGGACACATTATTGAAATGGAATATCTGTTTATTTTTATAATCATAAAATCTAAAGGGATTTTTTTACACCAAAGTGCATTATTAGTTGGAATATCTTATCAACAATATGTCCAGTACTGTTAACACTCACATAGACTGATAATAAAAAGAATAAAATTAAGAATGACCTAGAAATTATTATCCAGAGAAGTTTAAATACTCAACAAAGAAGGCAAAATGTGAAAATGCACCAGAAGTCAGAATTGACTCGATGGAAGTGAGTTTCTGAGAGGGTTGAACCCTGTTGCTGTCAAGTGACTGCTGACTCATGGGGACCCTTGTATTACAGAGTAGAACTCAGCCCCTGCAGGCTTTTCTTTGCTTATTAAAACAAAGCACTGTTTCCTCCCCCACCTCCATAATGCTGCTTGTTCCCCCCATGCCACACACCATCCCTCAACCACTCTATACGCTAAAGATGAGGCTCTGGACTCCAGGAAAGAGTGGAAAACTACACAGCAGTCCTCCTCTGTTCTATAGGGTCATGGAAGTCAACAGAAATTATAAAATAGACTGGTTGCTCCTGGTAACTTAAAAAACAAGAAACAATAAAGCCCTCGAGGAAGAAACCCTTGAACGGCCATTCTTTGTGCTAGCGGTTGAGTGTAAGCCACTCATGCCACCCTGGGGCTTCATTGTTCCAGAAGGTGCGTCAGTAGAATCACTATGCATTGCATGTGGTGACTATTGCAGTTTTGCAGGAGCACCTTATCCAGGCTCATCTGGATCTTTACAGAACCAGAGGCTTTATCTTTGTGTTAGTCTGCGTAGAGTAGAGAAACCAGTTCACAGAAACTCATACGTGTACAAGAGAGAGTTTTATATAAAGGGTAATTGAACATTGAGAAAGCATTCCAACCCAGACCAGTACAAGCCCATAAACCCAACATCAGCCCATATGTCCGATACCAATCTGTAAAGTCCTCTTCAGACACACGAAACACATGCAATGATGTCAAATGCAGGAAGATCACAGGCCAGTGGGTAGAAAGTCTTTTGGATCCGGTGGCAGTAGAAGCATCTCAGTGCTGGCAGGGTGTTTACAGGGCTTCTTTGGCTCCAGGGATCAGGTTGCATCAAGATAGGTCCATGTGGCTTCTCTAGCTCAGGGCACTACTCTATTCCCATGTCTCTTGTTAGCTGACATGTCTCCCAGGGTTTATGCCGAAAGAGTGAGTCTCCCGCCTCCAAGGAAGAAATACCAGATGTCCCAGAATTCTTAGGAGAAGGCCATGCCCACACGGAGGCCTCGTTGGTTAAGATCTGATTGACAGACTAGACTGCACCCCTTCACTCTTAATCCTCTCAAGTTCCATATTGACACCAGAATATGTAATTACCACAGTCATGAAATGCAGCTGCATCTGTACTTTATTCAGTATGTTGCTCTCCTTGAGATACTTCTGAGAGCAGTACAGTTTTTAAAATTTTGAATAAATTTAAATAAGATAGCCATGCTTTACAGGAACCTTAACTTTGATAAAGATTAAATATAAATTAGCTTTCTCACTTTCACATTATTAGGAAGCTGTCTGCCATTTAAACTTGATTGGGTTTGATCTGAATATTGAACAGGAAAGCATTAATAATCACTTGTGAAAAGCTTCAGGTGACTTTTATTCTCTTACACTTTGAACAACCAAGCAAACAAACACAGCACACCATTTTCTCTTTTGAAGAAAATGCGTGCAGAGGAAGTATGCATGTATATTTCTTGTTGAAAACAAAAGCAATGAAGTCTAGAGGAGCTAAAAAGGCTCATGTGAAGAAAAAGAAAAAGTGGGCGGGAGATATTCAAAGCGTGGACCTGTGCATTTGTGACCGCTTCCCTTTAATTTGACAGATGGCAACCGAGAGAGACCTGCATTTGAAGGAAAATCATGCTCAGCCCAAATCTTCACGGCACTGCCAGCTCTTTGACCAGTCGATGATGCTTATTCAAATGTCTTTTTGAATGACTCACCCATCTGGAGCAGCAAATGAGCAAACCATTTGTGATATGGCACCGTTTGTTCTTGAATTAAATGCCCTTTAATAACTAGCTAATATTGAGGGAAGGTTCTAATAAACATTTGATTTTTAAAAGATCTATAGCATTTGTTTTATTTGGGAGAACATAGTGTCCAATTGGTCACCTATTTCTTTCTCTGATAATACTTTTGTAAAAATTTCTCTTGCTTATATCTTTCTTTTTGTTTTTCTACCTTTTAGTCTCCACCATGATTTCTTCCTTTGTCCTCTTTCCCTCATGTTTTGCCAGTGCCAATGCTGCTGTGTCCACCGTGATTCTTCTCTGGTTGGTGGTTGCCATCTAGCTCGCTCTTACCAGGCTCGTGCCAGGTGCCACCCAGCAGAATGGACACACAGGGTCTTAAGCTTGTAACATGTATGGCAGAAATCATCGTATTTTGATTTCCTGCTGCCACTGGGTGGGAGGAAACTGATCGTCGATATGTTAAGAGACAAAGGCAAACCACATACAGAGCCAGAAATCTTGCTTATAGGTACACTAGATAAACAAATTAGCAGGTGTTTTCAGTGTATCTAACACATTTCAGTCAATTAATCATCAAGAATTTCCATTGGTGACTCAAACAGCACATAGGAGTGATGGAGTTCATTATTTTTAATTTCATTCCCTCTTTGGTCCAGAGAAGTCTTTGTGAACAAGCTTTTAATCTCCACAAACAAAAAACAATATCACACACGGAATAATTAGCATGCATTTTCTCTTAATCTGGAAAAATAATCAATTTGGATATTTACTTTTCCTTACTTAATATTAATAAACATCTGCTATGTAACAGAAAATATCTGTGTTCTGTACAGGTAAGCCCACTTAATCTTCAGAATCACCTTGTAAGATAACTGCTATCTATTATTATTAGCTGTTGATCTGGCAGAGGGGCTCAATAATAGAGTTGAATTTGTCCACCTGATAAATGGTGAGGCAGGACTGGAACCTAGATTGTTTGACTCAAAAACTTGAGCTGTGTAATGCTATTCCATCATGACTCTTACTCTTGGATTGTTAGCCAGGTTATATAGAAAATTTAATGCTGAAAGGAAATGCTGAAGAAGGTTTGCAAACTCTGCAAAATGATCTATTGTTGTGTTTTTCCCAGACATGAATAGAGTCCTTTATATTAAAACTCATCTTGAACTAAACATTTTTTGTCACTTTGCATTTCCTGTGAAGTAAGATCATCTCTACTTGTGTTTAAAATCAATCCAGTTTCCCTCCATCCCTCTCTGTAGGAGAAATGGGTGGTTTGTGGATGGAGGAGCTGTACACTCTTCAGGTGTTTTTATGATTGGGCTTCCCATTAAGAAAACATTGCCATGGGAACATCTGGAAAACAGATCTAGCAAACAGCCTTTTACACAAGGGAATCTACTTAATTCACTTACTCTTTTAAAATGGGCCACCCTGTTCATGCCAACAGTATGCATTTAAAAGCATATGAGCTATAAAAATATCTCATGCTTAAGCAATTAGTCTTTCATTATTCTCAGATATTTAATCTGTATTTTTATTGTATTTGTATCGTTTTATCTGTGTTACTTTAACTGAAGCCTTTTCTTTTCTATTATTAGCTCAGCCTGGAGATAAAACATGACCCGGGGGTCCCCTTTTCATCCTTTCTTTAGCCTTGAAAAAGAACTAATGCCAAGAAAACCCTGGGCTGGCTAATGAGGAATGGGCTGAGGGGGAAATGTGGAGCAACTCCTGCTGAGGGAATAGCAGAGCAGTACACGGAGAGGAGAAGGTGGAGTCTGAAGCCATGACTTTAATTGGGAGTTAGTGTGAGAAACAACTGCAAAACTTTGTAACAGTCTCTAAACTTTTCTCCAATTCATAAATTTGGGAGAAATCCAGAGAATGTGCATTCTTTGAAAATCTTCCCAAGTGACTTTGGTGTATATTTCTGATGAAAAACATTTCTATAACTCAGTGTTTCCATGGGTGTCTTAATGATAAGAGTGCTTAGAGTTGCTAGTGAAAAACAAAAGTTGTTAGGTTCTTCTCGAGAAGCTAAATTTGGTAAAATTGAAGAGTGACTGGGACCGCATTTTTTCTCTTTACACAAGCTTCAGAAGCAAGGCACTAAATCAATATTTTATTACAACGCCTAACAAGATACCTTACAAGGAAATAGTTGCCCTGCAAGGCAAACTTTTGCATACAATAATCTCCCAGTTGGAGATTCTCTAAACACTTAAATGTTTACTGAAAGGAGGAAATCTGTTAACATTGCTTGACCTACAGTTCACTGGGAAGCACATGTCCTCAGCTGCATCTCTCTCTGTAGTTTCACGGAACTGGTTTTCTCAAATCCAAGTTGTGGAGAACATTGTAGTTCATCAGATCTATGTATATTTATGTGTCATTCCAGTTAACTGCAATAGTAAGTGGCACTAGAGTCCAATTGTACAAATTAGAAAAAGGCATCCATCTGGGGAAAGAATTGTTGTAGGACTGGTGATCCTCTGAACATTCAAATCCCACAAATATCTCCATCCACTAGGATGTTAGCCCATTTTTGCTTTTCATCTTTTAATAGTGGTAAAATACTATGGATTCCAACTCACAGCACCCCTAAAAGACAGGGTAGACTGCCCCTGGGTTTTCTTAAACTATACTTTTTAATTTACTTTTTATTAATGAATCTTTTTATTGGGGCTCATACAACTCTTATCACAATCCATACATACATCAATTGAGCAAAGCACCTTTATACATTCGTTGTCCTCATCATTCTCAAAATTTGCCTTCCACTTGGGTTCCTGGAATCAGCTCGGTTTCCTTTTTTTTCTCCCTCCCCCTCCTTTCCCACTCCCCCCTTCCCCCTGTTCCCTTAATAGTTTATAAATCACGGTGATGTGATTCTCGCCAGCACCCCGCCTTTGTTGTTTGAGACCTGGTCTCCTCTGCCCTTCACAATCACCTATGTTGGTGTGCTGCTTCCATGTGGGCTTGATTGCTTCTGGGCTAGATGGCCGCTTGTTTGCTTTCAAGCCTTTAAGTCCCCAGACGCTATCTCTCTCAGTACCCGGGCACCATCAGCCTTCTTCACCACACTTGCTTATGCACACCTTCGTCTTCAGCGTTTATGTGAGGAAGGTGATCACACAATGATTGTTTTTGTTCCTTGGTGTCTGCTACATGGTCCATTCAACACCTTGTATTCGCTTAGGCTGTGTGCTTCTTCTCTGTGGGCTTTGTTGCTTCTGAGCTAGATGGCCGCTTGCTTGCCTTCAAACCTTTAAGACACCAGGCACTATATCTTTTTGATAACTGGGCACCATCAGCTTTCTTCACCATGTTTGCTTACACACACGTCTGTCTTCAGTGATCATGTCGGGAAGGTAGGTATCATGCAATGACTGTTTAGCAGGGGGGGTGCTATTGTATTGGGGGATTATGCATGAGGAGGCCCAATGTCTATCTGCTACCCTACTATTGAACCTATAAGTATATGCACATAGGTCTGTTTCCCCCATAATCATAAATATATTTACATATGTACATGTCTGTATTTAGGCTTCTCTGTATGCACTTTGCCTCCTACTCCTTTCCTCTATTTCCTTTAGCTTTCCTCCCGTCCCACTACCATGTTCAGCCTTCATTCTGGTTTCAGTAATTCCTCTCAGTTACCTTGCCTTTGGTCACTCCCTACCAGTCCTCCCATCCCCTCCCTCCTCTGGTTTTGAACCACTCGCTGTTCCCTTGTCCCTGTGTTGGCCAACACCTCCCTTCCTCTACTTCCCACGCTCTCATGTCCCTCCAGGACTGTTGGTCCCGTCATTTTCTTCTCTCATAGTTTGTCCAGCCTATCTTGTCTAGGTGGACCTGCTGATATAGTAATTGAGACGCAGTTGGGGATGTGTGACTGAGCTGCCCCCACCACACTGAGGCAAACACTGGGGGTGTGCAATGGAGCAGCGCGGGAAGCAGAGCAAAGAGATCCCGAGGGAGTATAAAGGATGGACTTTGGGGCCAGGACGGACATGTCACCCACCACACAAGTTTCATCTGGAAAACACTCCTAAAGGCCAACAAACAGACCTTGAACTACTAGCAATTTTTTTTCTTTTTTTTGTCTGGTTTTTTTTTAACCTTGTAAATTTTGTATGTTAGTGGCTTTTCTGATTATCAGCGTGTCGGTGTTGCTGCTGTCAAAGCCATGTTCATATGTGCCACTCGGGCGCTGTCAAAGTCATATGCATTTGTGTGCACATATTACTAAACTATACTTTTTTATGGGAATAAAATATCTCCTCTTTCTCCCACCTATCTGCTGGTGGTTTTACAGCTGTTGACCTTGAGATCAGCCACCAGGGCTCCTTCTCCATAAATCTAATTACTGGTCAGTGGCAAAGAAAGGCAAATTCTAAGTTGTGAGTTTAAAGGGAGATAATAATTACCTCCCTTTTCCTTCTCCCTGCTGGATAAAATTCAGCTCCGGGCCTTGACTAAGCTTGGAAATGAAGAGCTTGAGTATGGAAATTATACCTGATACACTAAAGAGCTGAAGTGCTTGGGTGTCTGACACCTCATTGGAGGTGTGAGCATGGCTTCACAGGTGAAACTGATACTTCCTGCAGGTCAGAACTGTAAGTACTTCCATAATTACCTGATTTTCCCATGTCCTTTACATATGTACTGAAATATAATATGACACTAGTCTCAAATTTAGCAAATGTACAGCCTTAAGAAAAATAGTTCATTGGAACCAGTCACTTAAATGGCAGTGTGATAAACACTAGCAAAATGCTGCTGTTAGGTCCTCCAGATGCTCGCTGAGCTATGACAATCCTGCGCACACTCGGCCGAATGCCGCCGAGACTGCACGCCCCTCTAAGGAGCCACCCCACCCTACCAGTGTGCTCCATGGCTTTCTGCAGATGCACTGGCAACTCTAACATAGTTCAAACGAAGCCACTCAAAACCAAATTCATGTGTTTCATATATTTCCAAAATATATAGAAAAGTCCACTAATCCATCTACACAATAATAATATACACAAATATCCATCCTTAAAAATAGAGACCTCTAATACAATACTATCTTTCCTTTTTCAATGACTCCTTCTTTACTTGATATATGAGAAGTTACCCCCCAAACAAAACAAAACAAAACAAAATCGGATAAAAACTATGATGATATGAGGGGATAGTGCATTTGAAATTCATTCCACCAGATCAGACTGTTAATCAAGCTTTTATTTAGAGGTTCTGAAAAGATTGCCTACAAAAAAGGCCTGCTTTGTGGTGGGGGTGGGGGTGGGTGGGGGAGGTGCTGGTCTTGCCACCACAATACGCCTGCTCATGCAGTCACCTCAGTGCACCAGTTTTTGTCAAAAAACAGCATGCCTCTCTTGCCCCACACACCTTACTCATCTGACCTCGCTCTGTGCTACTGCTTTTTGTTTCTATGCATGAAGAGGGCCATGAAAGGACAGCGATTTGACAATGTAGAAGAGGGGAAGGGAAAAACAAGGGAGGTGCTGTCGGCCATACCAACAGAGGAGTTTGAAAACTGTTTCCAAGAATGGAATCATGGATTTGACAAATGTATTAAGTGTAATGGAGAGTACATTGAAGTTGATAAGGTTGGTTTCTTTTTAAAAAATTAAATACATGCATTTGGCATAAAAAAAATCCCCCCTTTTGGGGGGAGGATTAACACTCATCTATCTCACACTGTAGAATACAGCAATGTTATGTAATCCAGGGGAAGTATACTCTCAATTCTTGGAAATCTGTTTTTCTATGCTTTTCTGATTCTACATAAGCGCTTCAGACATGCTCTGAGTGTTTGGAACACCTGGAGGCACAGTGGGGTAAGTGGGTTGCTAACCACAACAGCAGTTCAAATCCAGCAGCTATTTTGAGGGAGACAGGTGAGGCCATCTGGTCCTGCATAGGTTTATAGACTCAGAAACCTTACAGAGCAGCCGCATTCTGTCCCTACAGGTTTCAATGAGTAAGAATCCACTTCAGAGAAGTGGCTTCGGTATTTTGTCCTTTTTCTGTATCTAGTTGCTTTTGTTTATCTTCTGGCTTATTTTTATTCTGTACTTTAGCATTTATTAGCGACTCGTCTATTTTCTCTTCCTCTCCTGAAAAGAGTCTGACCTCTGTTCTACTACACAGCTGCTGTGCCAGGGTCTTCCATGAGCTCACCGTTCTAACCATCAGTAGTTAAAGATTATTCATGGCTAGTCAAATGGAGTTATTTTCTAGATTTTTAGAATTGGGGGCCAGGGAAAGTGTCCGTTGTTTTTCTCATCCACTCACACTGTGATTTGTGAAACAAAGAACTCACAAATGGTGAAACTTCTGTCCAGGGGAAGATGACCACAGTGAAATGAAAAGCAGTAATTCTAAAGGGCAGAGAGAAGTACATTCAAAAGAGTAAAAGAGAAAGTTATGCACAATCAATTCCTACTTTCAATTCTTTTTTTGTGGAAAAAATATGTGTCACAACTCTGTCTATGCCTTTAACATTCAAATTCTCCCTTCTGTGAAATCAATAGAAAAATCTATGTCCCCTTGTGAAGAAGTTCCTTGAAATGGGTATGAACTATTCTGAATAATTCCACTATAGTTTGATAATAATCCCAAAGCATAAGGCCATAAAAATGCACAGCAGTTTATTTGTCCCCCATATTACATGACAAGCAAGGCTTGGCAGGGGCAAGTCTGCTAATCGCAGTCACTTTGAAACTCAGGCAAATACTCTACTCCGTTGTTATGCCAGAGGGAAGAGAGAGAGAACTTTAGAGGGCTTCACAGTAACAGTTAAATGCTTACGCCAAACGCAGAAATAATACACATCGTTTCCTGTTCCAACTCTTTGTCCATATCCGGTAATCTGATCTGAGTCACCCACAAAAGGTCCGTGGAGTATAATCCTGCCATATGCCCAAACAGGAGGAGAGTGCGAGTAAGGACTTCAGAACGCTTACTCTTAATTACTCTAGCAGTAGAGTCTTTCGGTGTGGAGGTGAGCATACGAAATCAGCATTGTTAATTAAAAGAAAAGTTGCTGCACTTTGGTTCCAGGGTTTTATTTCGTGTGACGTGAGGGTTTTTGTTGCAATTCTAAATGATGGTCTTTTGGGATCGGCACATTTGGATTTCATATAAGGCTTGATAATCACTGCCGTTGGGTAGACTATAACTCACGGTAACCCCACAGGACAGAGCAGCTCTGTCCTTTGAATCTGAAAATCTTTAAGGGAAAAGATGCCCTTATCCCTGGATTCCAGAGCAGCTCACGGGTCCAGATAACTGACCTTGAAGTTAGCAGCCAAATATAAAACCCTTATGCCTCCAGGGCTCCATAAGTCTTGACAATAACCTAGAACTACATTTAAAAAGTAGAATAGAATTGGTTGGTCATGTAGTTGGATGTGCTGAGGTGGCACCGTAAATTGGACAAGAAAGAGATCTCAGGTTTAGGATTGTCCAGAAACTCACACTCTCTGTATGCCCCAGTGATATTCCCCTTGTCTAAGTCTAATTAAGATGACACAGAAGCAAACAGAGAGTATTCTACAATATCATTAATATCATCGAGAGTGAACTATTGCTGAAGATAATTTAAATGGTCACAGGCATATTTTCATGAGAATCTTCTAGACATTGAAGCTAGATTAAAAAGAAGGCATGTCATTGCTGGCATCAGATGGATCTTGACTGAAAGCAGAGGATGACTGGAAGATATTTACTTATGTTTATTGAGCATGCTATTGCTTGGATCATAACAAATTATGGACAACATTGCAAGAAATGGGTATTTCAGAAAACTTAATTGAGCTTATATAGAACCTGAGCTAAGACTTAAGAGACAGTCTGAAATGAACAGTTCATGTAGGTGGGTACATCCAGATGCCTATCCAGAGTGCTCCTCAAATGCAAGGCAGGCGAGACTTTGTCTCATGTATTTGGGCTATGCTATCCCGTGAGACCAGCCCCTGACAAGGCCATCGTGCTTGTGAAAGCAGAGAGGCAGCAAACAAGAAGGCCCTCTACAAGATGGACTGACACAGCGGTGACAGGGGATTCACACATGGCAATTGTGACGGCACCAGGCGGGCAGTGTTTTCTTCTGTTGTGCATCGGGTCACTGTGACACAAAGCTCAATGGGGACGCGCTGAAGAGATGTCCTAATTAGGATTTGAACCCAATAGCTTAGCTTTTTATGATGTATGTCTTCACTAGAGCATTTCTTTGCACATGTTCTTCAAGGAATAGTAGAAATGCCAAGTTATTAAACATTCTCGCCATTCATGTTTTTGTGTTAGTCCAACTGAAACAAATAGCCTGGCATTACTACTGTAGTCACCACCAAAAGAATTATGATGATCATCTCAATCCTCATGTTTCAGCAAAGACAGTTCTGTGAGACGCTCTAGACCAGCCTCCTGACTGTAAGAAATATTACGAATATGTACTTCTTAAAGGCAGGTAGGTGTTAGATTGATTGCTTCACTGTTAAATGCACAGGGCGATGCCTAGTTTCGCGTAAGCGCTAAATCTATCATTGCTGAGCAGTTGAGAGTTGAAAATGCCTTTGGAAACTAGTTGAAGTCTCTAAGTCTCAGCACTCTGCTCCGTAAACTGGAGATTATAAGGACTACCCAGAATTATGGGAAGGATTTTGTGGGCTATAAAACATTTAACATAATACCTTGCTTACAGAGATTATATATTATCGTCCTGTTAGTATGTTTGTTTTAATTTTTATTATAATGTTAATACTATTTGGACAGGTCCAGAGTATGCTTCCCATCCATAATATTGTTTATTACAAAAAACAAATAGTTTTTGAAATATATTTTATTTTATATAATAATTCCCGAGTGTTAGAGAAACAATGGTCAAGGTAGGTAGAACAGATAATCCTTCTGAAGTGTAGAGTGCATTATAACAAATGTTTTGCATATTTAAATGTAGATCTTTATGTGATCAGAAAATTATTAATTTTATTTATTATTAATGTATGTTCCTTGTCTGTTTAGTGTAAAATGATGACTAGTGTGAACGCTGCATGGCAAAGATAAAGGTTGCAATCATGTTTTAACCTGATCTGAAAACAAAAAGCATTTTGATAAAGACTCATAATTTAGAATAAAACTTAACCTTAAATACAAACTAGAATTAACATATTGCTACAGAGCTGATTCTGACTCAAATTGACCTTACAAAAGGTTTCCAAAAAGTTTAATGGGATCGGACCACCTCATCTGCCTCTCACAGAATAGCTAGTGGGCTGGAACCACTGACTGTGATTAAAAGTTGAATGCTTAACCCACTGTGCCAATAAGGCTCCTTGAAATGTCAACAGTTTTAACAAAAGGTACTTCCTTTCCTTATCTCCTAAATTAAGAAGCAATATTGATATTTTTCATAAATGTACAATTTTCATTTATATTTTTATCTATGTACTTTCAACGTGTTATCAGGAGAGACTAGTCTCTGGAATAGGACATCACAGAAGGCAGAACAATTAAACAAGGAAGCCCTTCAAGATTATGAATTGACACAGTGGCTGCAACCATGGATCCAGCTATACCAACAACCAGGAGGCTTGTGCAAGGCAAAGCATGGTTTTGTTGTGTGCAAACGGTGGCTGAGTTGGACCTGTTCGACAGCACCTAATACCAATAACATTATATATATATATATACCAAAATGAGATACAGAGCTGAAGTCAGAAAGATAGCAGAAATTCATGAGCTGGATCCTTAAGAACCAGGGCTGACAATTGTACCCTCGCACACACAAACCTCGCTGCTGTTGGGTTCATCTTGGCTCACAGTGACCCTATAGGACAGAAGAGAACTGCCCGTGTGTTTCTGAGACTGTACATCATGGCTGATGAGTTTGAACCACTGATCTTGACGTTAGCCACCCAAAAAGCAACCCACCTCTCCTAGCACTGATGTGGTACCTCCTGGGAGCATTTTCTCTATTTAATTTTGCTTCATAATACTGTGATGTATTTCAGCTGTGTCTCCCCCCCCCATTTTGACCAATATATTTTTCTTTGTTTCAGTACCCCCCCCCCCCGTTTTATCCCCTCATGGCTTGATAACATTTATACAGCATCTGTTCAAATTTGCTTTCATGCCAAGTGACCCCTTGTAGTTCCCCTGTGCTGTTACGAATCTCTCCCAAAGCAGCCATGAGGGTAAATGCCCGGGAGTTGTTGTTCCAGTAACGTACGTCTCAGGTTGCTTCTCTTCAGTGTCTTCAGGGTGAATAAGAAGTACCAACATCTCTTTTATTTTCCTGGAAGCATATCTTTTGGAGATGTGTTGGACTTTATTGAGGAATAGATGTCACAATAATTATTGATCACCAATTTGTTTACTATATTGATAAGAACTGAAAATCCAAGGAGATCACATGAATGATCAGTAATAATGGAATCTATTTTTCATGCCATTAAGACTCTGTTAGAAGGACTACAAAAGAGAAAACCTCTAAAAACTCACTGCGGTGGAGGAGATTCCGACTCATAGCGATCCTGAAGGAGGGGCGAGCGTGACCCCTGTGGATTTCGGTGGCTGTAAATCTTTCCGGGAGTAGAAAGCCCCGTCTTTCTCCTGAAAAAATAAGGACAGAGTAAGGCTAATTCCAGAACACAAGAGCAAGAACAGTGGCAAAGCTCCAGAATCTTGGAGAAGTTAATGCACCCTGAAGCATTTTCACATGGGATTTTAAATTTTAACTTAATTAGATAGTACAGAGTGCTTCATTATTTTTAAGAAGTATAGCTTTCTGGGCGGGGAGGGGAAGAAAACCCTAAGCCATTTCTGCCAGCAAAATCCATCAGCCAGCATCAACAATGTCTGAGCGATTTTCTCTTCTCTGCCAAAGAAATGTCTCAGAACCTCTGAATGAGAGTGAGGCCATGTGGACAGCTCAAAACGCTGCCTTTCTTCAGACTCCTTGCCTGTAGAATTATGGAAAGCATATATTTGGTATTTATAGAATCACAATTTAAAGAATCACAACAGTTCACCATACTGAAGTGAGTTCAGCATATAAGCACAGCGACATAACCTCAGGAGGGTGGTGGTGGTATTAGGTGACGTGGAGTCAGTTCCAGCTCGGTGGCCTTGTGTCCACCAGAGGAAACACCTCCCAGTCCTTCCAGTGCCACCTTCACAACTGTTCCTGCACCTTCCTCGTTTTCAGGGCCCTCTTATTTACTACATATGTGCTCTTTAAGAGGGCTTGGTCTCTCCTGAGAGCATGTCCAAAACCCAGGAGATGACGGTTCACCAGCCTTGCTTCTAAGAATTCCAGTTTTACATCCACAAAAAAAGTTCGTCCTTCTGGACATCCACAGTACCTTCCCATGCTTTGCCAACATGATTCAAATGCATCACTTCACTTCAGTCTTCCTTATTTAATATCCAACTTTCACAGATGATGGGCGATGGGAAATACCGTGGCTTGGGTTCGGTACGCCTTAGTTTAAAGTAGCATCCTTGCTTTTCAACACTTTAAAGAGTTCTGATGCAGAGGATTTACTGAACGCAACTGATTTGATGATCTCTTCAATACTGTTCCGGGAGCAGTGTTTGTTGGTTCCAGCAAGATGAAATCCTTGGCGACTGCTTCTTCCTCTCTTTGTCGCGACGTTACCTATAGTCCAGATGTGAGGATTTTGCTTTTCTTTGAATTGTAATCCATACTGAAGGCTACAATCTTTTATCTCCATTGCCTGCATATTTCATGTGATAAATGACCAATAATGGTGACTGCAGGAGCCAAGTGCCACAGAGTGATTACAAAACAGCATTAAGCTGTTCCATACCAATTATCAAACATTGGTCTAAATACGATAAACCTATTTACTTGAATACCGACTTTTTTATTCTAAATGTCTTAATGTTAATCTTGAACAGTTTTTAACTTTTTATTTGGTTTATATTTTTTCCCAATCACATATTTATGACAGAACAATTATCGTGAACTTGTGTTCTTTACACTGAATTCAAGTTATTAATATTTTGTCTCACTTCCATACCAATCATTCTATAATCTGTGTGGTAGTTACATAACCTGCTGTCAATTTGGGACTTGACAGGATTAAGAGTGTAGGGGTGGATTCTAGTGTGTCAATCAGATCATAACCAATTATGCCTCTGTGTGGACAGAGCTTTCTCAGGATTCTGGAAAATCTGATTTTTCCTCCTTGGAGGCAGGAGAGACTCTCTGCTCACTCCCTAGAAGACAATCTACTGATACGACACATGGAGTTGCTGATAGACCCTGTGACCTGGGAACTGGAGGAGCCAAATAGCAACCACTGCCAGCACTGAGATGCTTATGCCACTGGATCCAAAATCTTTCTACCCACTTGTCTGTGATCATCCTGCATTCAGTGTCATTGCATGTGTTTCATAAGTTTGAAGAGGACTTTTTAGATTGGTATTGGACATATGGCCTAATACCAGACTTATGGGTTTGACTGGACTGGGTTGGGATGCTTTCTTAATGTACAATTACCTTCATATAAAATTATCTTCTGTACACATATGCATGTCTATGAATTTGTTTCTTTAGTCCACCCAGACTAACACAGTCTGTTTTATGATATATATACCAACCATAAAATACAGTCTCCCTGTCAATCTGGCTCCTAATAGAGATAGAATGCAAGCCTTGGGGTGGAAGAAAAGCTTGCTCTTTCATTTAAAAAAAAAGTTTATTTGTTTATTTTCCCAGATTTCTATTACTACAATGTTTGCTTCTTCACATGGAGCATCAATTCTTTCCAACAGTAGCAGTTGAATATAGTTTGCTAATTTTCCAACAACCAGAAGTAGACTATTATAATCCCATAGGTCACAAACAGGCAGGGCTGGGAGGCTTAGTCTTCCATAGTTTGGACACGTGGTTATGCGAGACCAGTCCCTGGAGAAGGACAGCACGCCAGATAAAGACTGAGAGGGGGGATGGGGGGCAGCAACAAGAGGAAGACCTTCAATGAGCTCGATGGACAGAGGCTGCAACAAAGGGCTCACCCATAAGAACCTCTATGAGGAGATTGCAGGACTGAGCAATGTTTCCTTCTGCTGTGCATGAGAGTTGTGATGACTCATCACCAATGCCATGATATTAAGAACAACAACAAGGACCCCAAACGCTATGTCTTAGCAGTGATTGGTACACTGGCTCTTTGGGAGAATAATTTATTCAAAATGCATTCCCTGGAATATACTGGTTCCATGCTGTATGCCTCAATTTATCCCTAGTAGCAAAGTTCACAATGTGTCCTTTATGTGCCACAAACTACTTTGTGAGGCAGATAGTATTATTTCAATATTACAGATAGGAGAACTCAGGTTAGAGCAGTCCTAGGACTTGTTCAAAGTCACAGAGCCATACTGAACATTTGAGTTGAAATTCAAACTCAGAATTTGAAGTCTCATCTGCTCCATTTTACTGCCTCTTGAATCAAGGTAAAAAAGGCAGTAGAGTAAGAAATGCCACCCAAGAGAGATACCAGTTATCATTATAAAGCTAGAGTCTAGGAGGAACACATATTTATATATGAGGGTTTGATTTATACCAGTGGAAATGGAAATAAGAATAGAGAAAATGGAAGAGATGCAAATGGCCCACCCAAACCAAACCCAATCTATTTTTGAGCCAATTCTAACCAGTACCATTCCGGTAGGACAGAGTAGAACTGGCCTGTAGGGTTTCCAGAATTAGAACTCTGTACAGACTCAGACTGTCAACTCTTTCACCTATGTCGCAAAGCCTGTGGCTTTGAACCAGCAAAGAACTTGAACTTCTGTGCAACCAGGGTTCCTGTGAACGAATGAGTGGAAACACTGACTAGAAGATCTTAGGAACCTACTTGACCTGGAGAGTAATGAGAAAGCAGGAGCAAAACGATTGTATTATTTACCTACTGCTGCATGACAAACTCCCCAGCCTTTGTACTCTGTGTATTTGCATGGTCCCCAAGAGATGACTAGTCTTAATATGGTGTCGATGGCATAACCATAATCACAAGAAGGCTGGCCAGTAATTGACTTTGCTGCTCTTATTTGGGCATTTTCATGCATTATGAGCATTGGGACACTGCTACACTGATACTGTGGATTCAACTCTGAATGCTTAGGGAAATAGCAATTATTAACTGAGATACACACAAAAAAATCCCAGCAAATATGAGTAAAAATGAGTAAGAACATTGGTGCTGACTTTGATGTATCAAATTTGCAATGAAAGGTGGAGATATATTACAGTCATTCAATTATGGATTTTTGAAGGCCAAGAAATAAAAAAACAGCTAAAAGTTGAGAAGTTGAGAATTGATAATAGAAGTCATAGATTCACTGAATATCATCTTGGGAGATCATGTGAAATATGAATTCAGGACAATTCTGAGACCAGCCAGTAATTTCCTATTTATTTTTCTTTTTATATAGCTAAGTGGCCTCTGTAGTGGTAACCCAAAGATAGCAATTTAATACTTTTGAGATTGAATAGTCATTGCCATATACCTATCTCTACAAAGTTTCATGTCTTTGATTTATATTTTTCAAGAAAGATCTATTTCTTCTAGAGGATAAAATAGAGAGATTTTAAAGTAGGAGTAAAATCAAATCAACTATCTTATCTTGCAAAGTCGTTACCGCTATCACTGCAGATAAGGGTGCTGTAGCAAAGTGTGGTGAGAAATCAGGTGGTGCCCAGCTATCAGGAAGAATGGTGTGTGGGGTCTTAAAGATTTGTCTTTAAAAATGCAGCAATCTAAATGAGCTGTCAGCTAAGTCCGCACAGAAGCAGCACACCAGCATGTGTGGTCTAAGAATTGTATATAATAAAATCCAAACCTGGAATGGTATTAAAGGATAAAGTCTGAAAACCCATTTTATAGAAGGCTATGTATGAAAGCTCAAAACCCATTTGTAGAATCCCCTCCGAATAGGGACCGGAGATGGGAAAGGTCTTGCTATCAGACAGAATATATTGCATGGTGGATTACGGCAGCTATAGTTATGTCAAAATGAGACACCTTGTCATTCTTCTCCCTTTTGAATCAATGCATTATTGCTCCAGTTTTAAAATATTTTCTGCATTTTACTGATAGAATTTTTCTTTGTTCTATTGTGACATTGTTTGGGGGATGTTTGTATTCTGTCTTCATTTTGTATGATGATCTGTATATGAAACCTACATACAGACAACAACTGGATCACTGGATTGGAAGGGACCTGATGGAAGAATCTGTCAGGAAATGGGGTGCTAACAAGGAAGAAGTGCCCTGGAATTTATTGGGCTGATGGTAACACAACTCTCATGAACAGGGTGGAACTGTTAAGATGTGTGATATGTAACGCATATGTCAGTAAAGTGGCTAAAAAAACAAACTAAATTTTAAAAACCAAAAATAAATCAAATAAAATGAAGACATTGATAACTTCAAAAAATTGCCATTTATCAAATGCTGTAACTTTGGGAAAATATAATAGATGAGAGCAAGCTTCCGTCTCCAGCAATTCCCTAACTTACTACAGTATCCCTATTCTCAAAATGAGGTTCCCTTCTGAGGACCACTTACTCTGTTGTCAGTTTTGGTATGCCAAATACAAATTTGTTTTTAGTTCTCATTTAATCGACTTTTGTGATCATTTTATTACTTTCATTACCTTTATAAATCTGATTTTGCAGAGGTGTCATGAGAATGATAACATAAGCAAATCATTGCTAAAACTTTCTATGTAGTATTTATGGTGAATGATCAAATTTACAAAACCTAAATTAATGAAAGAACAGTCACAAGTATGTTTCCTAGAACCCTGACTATTTCATAAACTGGGCACATGCTGGACTTAGAAATACCCTCCAGAATTGAGGAATAATCGGTAGCATGCTTTCTTAGTGTGCTTGTACATGGTACTTCAGAGACTTAATGGGATGTATTGTGATTCCTTATGGTTTGCATAAGTTCATTCCACAAGTTTAATTTAATCAAGGATCTTAAAGAATGCATCTATCAATGTCCTAAGGTAACAAATACTATATTTGGAACCCAAATTTTAATGTTCTTAAGTTTCCTCATTTAAAGTGGAGCATGTTAGTTGATCTAATTAAATACTACTAATAATTTTAATCACTAATTCACATTTTAAGCCTATAAAAGAATAGGAATTAAATATGCTTCATCGCTATTTTCACATTTACGTCTACTTTATTTTTAATAAGTTGCACACACCTATCATCTATATTTTTTGACATAATGAGGATGATTTCTAGAATTTTATATCATCTATTTTTATTGTATTTGGTCTCCCCTAATGCTCAAAGGATTAAAAATGAGCAGCATAAATTCAAAGGGAAATAGTGGGTAGAATTCTGCCAACTGGAATATAAATTCTTGAGTTTTATCAAAATAATAATAATAATATTATAAAAATTCAGGATAAATCTTTTAAAATCAATTTGAATTTCTTAAAAAATATCAAAATCCACAGTTGCCCACAAGATTTTATTATAAATAAGAATTTAATTACTCTAAGATACAGTAAAAAGAAAATTTTGTGAATGGGGTGCTTTCTTGGGTTTAGGTAATTATGAAAATAAGAAAGGAGATATGGTTAAAATTGAGTAGTTTGACCTTCCTAAGCATGCTAGATAGGTTGACAGACAGCATAAAGTAACTGTTTATAAGTTCTGCCCTTGAAATTCTGGGAGAAAACTATTCTGTAAGTCAGCACAGCCTAAACTTGGGGGTTGGCTATCTTAGTACAGCAGAAAGAGCTATTCAGAAAGATAAGTAGAAGGCATCCGTCTTAGATCCCAATGGTTTGCATGCTACAAACATCTGTCATACTTTAATAAGACAGAAGCTCTGAGATGGCCAGCGAATTATTAGGACATAAAAGTAGCAGTCCAGAGACTTGTGTCAGAAAGACATAGTAGAGACCACAGCCTCCAATGCTAACAATGAATATGAGCCCTGGGGGAGCTGGAGAGAGCGGAGACTACCTCAGCGGCCATCAGTCCGGACGAGATTATTTCACCATAGGGAGTAGCAAGGATCAACAAAACATGACAAAAATATGATATGTTTCCATTGATGCTGTAAGAAATTACTACCAATTTGTGACTTAAATAGTACAAATTTGTAATCTTATAGTTTCAAAGATTAGACATCTAAAAGGGTTCTTATTAATCTACAATCAAGTTTTCAATTGGGCTGCCTGACAGATCTATTTCCTTCATTCCAGCTAGCCTCCCAGTCTCCGTGGCTCACGGGCATTTTCAGTCTCCAAAGCCAACAAAGGAGGGGGGATCTTTGTAACTGTACTTCATGCCGACAGGAAGATCCTGCCTTTATGATTACTTAGTGAATCTAGGAAAATCTCTCCATTTCAAGGTTTGTTGATTTAATTCTATTGACAACCTAAAACCCCATTGCGTTGCAGCCTACCATTTTCACACACTGTAGGCATATTCTATTCCCGATCATATATCTGATGTATCATTTTCCCTTTTAGGCAACTTGCATTCCTGAACATGATCCTGAAACAGCATGGGAAGAGGAAGCAGTGTAACATACACACTATCTCAGAAAGAGAAAGTGTCATCTCAAAGGGACCGTTGAAAGGCTAAGAGAGGTAAATGCCATTGATTAACTTGCTTAGAATTTCTTTCTATTTTGCTCTTCGCTCTACTCATTTCCATTAGCCAATCACCTTCAATCAGAATACAGACACTCAAGGAAGCACAAATGAATAAAAAAAATACAGAGCAGTCGTTTTATTTGTACATGTTAGGAGAGTGGGTGTTACATTTTGGGGGCAGCCACATTGTTGCAAATGACAAAAATAACCCTTTACTAGTGAACCTTTAAAACCTAATAGATTCACCACATGAACCTTGTAAGGAAGAAATTCTAGCATTGTTACTGACAGATGATAATCATGCATGATATAATGAAGTAACAGAAGAATTTGCAAGAATCTGCAAATAAGTATAATAACTCGGAACTCCTGACCTCCCGGTCAATGTCACTATTCTAAGCCAATAATGTAGGTGAATTAATTTTCTAATAACTCTTAGATATATAACACTCTTAATTTAAAAATAAAATATACTATGCTTAGCAGAGCTGAAAAGTGGAAATTGAAGAATATCAACCTACTCCATGGCACCCTGCCGCGGCCATCCATTATTTGTTGCTTGATCGTGTGAATGAATCTACCAAGCAGTAAGGAGCTGACTCTCAATGTCAAATGAGAATTGTTGCCAGTTCTGTGGAATTACTGTGGATGGAAAGTATTTATTTTTTTTTTAATTTGGAAGATACACCGGAGAGAAAACTTCCCAATACCCAATCCAAAAGTAGTATTGGACTGTGAAATTAAGAAGAAAACTTCCAGCAACACACAAAAGACTCAAAGTGATAGTAATAAACTTTATCACTCCCCATGCGTGGACCAGAGTGCATGGATGGGATGGAATGCATAATGCGATGGGAAGGTGACAGCAGGGTGTGCAAGTCTGGCATGGAAGACAAGAGGAGTGGAGGTTCCTTTAATTGGCAAACAAAGAAGAAAGCAATGCCATCCATTGGTAATCTTTCTTTCCACGTGGCAAGAGATCAGACATAAACAAAGCACCTGGGTTGTGAAAACAAGACTGCAAGATTCTCAAAGACCTCCAGGTAAATAACAACCAGAGAGAAAGATCTAATAAACCATAACGATGGGATTAATGATTTCTAAACCAAAATAGCTGAAAAGAAGACAGCAAAAAATAGGATGATCCTTTATAAGATGGATTGATGCAGTGGCTGCAAAATTGGCTCAAGCCTCGAACTTGCGACACTGGCACAGAGAGCTTGGTGCTCCCTTCTGTGGTGGACCGAGTTGCTCTGAGTAGAAACTGACTCCAAGGCACCGGCAATAACAGCAAACCAACATAGAAGCATTTTGAGCCTTAAGATGAAGGAAGAATATTTTAATATCTATAATGGAGCCTGATGGGTTCCAAGCTGTTCCGTAGCAGAAAAGGCCTGGCAATCTGCTCCCATAAAGATTCCAGCCTGACAAAACCCTATGGGCAGTTCTACTCTTGGCTGTAGGGTACTGACTAGTTAGGAGTAACCAGATGGAACACAACAAAATCTATGAGAATATTAACTATATTGATTTTGGTCTCATGTTGCCTCTAGGTTTTAAGAGTAACTCTGGTTGAGAGGATATGGAACTTGTGTAGACAGCTAGCCTTGGGTCATTTTATTAAAACAATTTAACTTTATGAAGAAAAGAAAATACTTATACATGTGCAATCTTGCTTATAAAGTTATATAGAGGAGTGATATTTTTAACCCAAAGAAGTAAAGGAGTTTTACATCTGAAGCTTATTAAACTCACAGATCATTTTGATGCACGTGAAGTAAATGGTTTGATATTTATGTATTTCTTTAAAAGAAACCATCTTAGTGCTTTTATCTGACTATACTTTCAATACCCAATGGAGAGCTAATATTTTCTATAAGAGCTTCAAGTACATTATGAAGAGAACTATAAGGGATGATGATCCATGAGAATGACATATTTGGACAAAGGCAAGATGAGAGCCGTATGTTTCTACAGTGCTCTGCAGATAGAAGATAAAGAATCAGACCTGGGCCATGGTTAGACCTAAGAAATGATTAATTTTTTAGCAAGTTAGTTCATTTCACTAAGTGGGTATCTCCTAGTAAGTCTCCCACCTTTCAATACCAGTTTTTATAATTAAATAAGAGAAAACTTAACTTTAGTTCAAGTTAATATTGTGACCACCAAGCATGATACACATAAGTTGCTCTATGATGTGGGATAAAGTGAAAGATCCCCTCCTTCCTCATCATCATCTATTAGGAGCTTTGAAATCAAAGGCATTTGATCAAGATTAGTGCCAACCAGATTTTTTTCAACCAGAGCATATTCATTAATGAAAATACTAGAGATTCTAATTCTAGGAGCAATAAAACAGGTCATTATTAAAATTTTCCATGTGACTAAAACCTAGAGTGACTAGATTACATATAAGTATACACCCCTGAAACTGGAAAATAGCTCCTCTGGGTGGAGCTTTTGTAATAGGCATTATTCCCATTGGCTGAGTATCAAGCAACTTGCTCTGAGTTAGTGCGCCCAGTGGCACTGCCTGGAAAGGTTCTCTCTGGGCACAGTGAAATTTTTCTTAAAAGCAGTTTCACTAAAACGTTTTTTGTGATGATCAATATGAGAGAATAGCATGTGGCCGCGAAATTTGTTTTCTGCTTGGGAAAAATGCTGCAGAAACTGTTGTGATGTTGAATACAGCTTACAAGACAGTGCTATGGGGAAAACTCAAGTGCATGAGTGGTTTGTTAGTTTCAAAAAAATTATGTCGACTGCTGACATTTAATTTTCATTTTGGATGTCCGTCAACTTCCAGAACGGATGAACATGTCGACTTATAGTGCATTCGGAGTTGGTTCCACCAGGTCAGACTGTTAATCAAGCTTTCTATTCAGAGGTTCCAAAAAGACATTGTAATTGTGCAATGTAAAAATGTCTGATTTGTGGCCGTCGGGGGACCGGTTTTGCACTATGACAATATATCTGCTCACGCAGCCCTCTCAGTGCTCCAGATTTTGGCAAAAAGCAGCATGCCTCTCTTGCCCCACGCACTCTTCTACCCTGACTTTGCTCCATGCAACTTCTATTTGTTTCCATGAATGTAGAGGGGCATGAAAGGCCAGCGATTTGACGACACAGAAGAGGTGAAGAAAGCAATAAGGGAGTTGCTGTCAGCCATCTTAACAGGTGCATTTGAAAATACTTCCAAGATAGGAATCACAGATTTGACAAATGCATAAAATGTGATGGAAAGTACTTTGAAGATGATAAGATTGTTTTGTATAAAAAATTAAGTACATAGCTTTGAAAAAAATCATTTTGTAGGGGTACTCCCTAGTATACTCATAATAAGAATAATTTTTTTACTTCTGAGGTGGTTGTTATGACAAAAGTAAAACAATACGTCAAATTGTAAAACAATTCAAAACAGGCAAGAATGTCAAGCAATAAATTTACAAAACATCTTTGAAGAACAATTTGACATTATTTATTAAAATAGAGGTGTTTATTTATTAATCTAGGGATTCTTGTTCTAGGTACACCAATTCCAGAGACATTTTTACAGCTGTTCATAAAAAGGGATATTAAAGAATGTTCATGTCAACATTTGTTTTCATAGCTAGGGAAAAATAATAGCTTATAAATGAAAGGAGACTACAGATGTAACATTATGACAATGTAAAATTTTGCTATTGTTAGGTGCTATCTAGTCAGTTTTGACTCATAGTGAACCTATGTACAACAGAATGAAACACTCCCTGGTCCTGTGTCATCCTTACGACTGTTGCAGTACCTGTTCATCCACTGCCCTGAGCGTGATCCTTACTTCTGCTGACCGTCTACTTTATCAATTAGGATATCATTTGCCAGGGCTGGTCTTTCCTGAACAGAAAGCCATGGTTTCTGGACACATCGATACTGGCTGTTGGAGAAACAATGCATGTGCTGGGCACTGCAAAAAAGGACTGTGATGGCGGCCACATGCGGGCTCATCTGCTTTTCTATTGTCATGAGGCAGACATAAACACCTCCCCGCTAGCTTTCTGTACCCTACTCTGACACTGAGCATCCCTCCTGTGGCGCTCTACTTCTCTCCTGGGTTCAGCGATTTCCTGTCGTGGTCACCCAGAACTCACAACACTCTCAACTCTACTGGGGGTGGGAGTGGGGCGGTATTAAGGGAGAACCAATTACACGGATCTACATGTGACCTCCTCCCTGGGGGACGGACAACAGAAAAGGGGATGAAGGGAGATGTCGGACAGGGCAAGATATGACAAAATAATAATTTATAAATTACCAAGGGCTCATGAAGGAAGAGCAGGGAGAGGGGGGGAAAAAGAGGACCTGATGCAAAGGGCTTAAGTGGAGAGCAAATGCTTTGAAAATGATGAAGGCAATGAATGTACAGATGTGCTTTACACAATGAATGTATGTATGGATTATGATGAGTTGTATGAGCCCCTTATAAAACATTTTTCTAAAAAGGAAGTTAATATGTCCTCACAAGTCAGGATCAATGAACGGTGAGGGCACGGTCACCGATACACAGCAACACTTCCCCTGGGCCAGCAGCCAAGTCCCTCTCTGGTCCTCACACCCCCAGCCATGTGATCCTTCAAACTCTGCTTCCAGGGCCCAGGGTGCCCGCCTGTTGTTCTCCTCAAAGTTCCCGGGTCTCAGTGCTGCTATCCGCTCTTCCTTGTGCTTTCCTTGCCTCAGCTTGTCCTCTCATTCAGACTCTTTTGCTCTGGCCCCTAATCTCTGTGCCAGCATCCCCAACCTCTAGCCTCAGCCTCCACCCATTCAATTACAGACCTTAACCTTCTTCGGCTGGCTCTGGGACCGCTGTGACTGAAATGCCTCTGACACACAGGGATGACTTGATCGATGTGTTGATTTAATCTTTGACGAACGATATCTCCAAAAAACACAAAATATGACTTGGTTCACACGCTTTGCTTAGGTCAGAACTTTGTTGTTGTGTTTCTTTTTGCTGTTAGTTGTGATCACATTGGTTTCAAGAGATAACAACCCTATGTCCAATAGGAGGAGATACTGCGTAGTCCTGTCCCAGCCTCGCTCCCATTCTTATGTTGGCACTCATTGCTTCAGCCACTTTGTCAATCCTCGACTTTACCAAGCACAATGACCTTCTCCAGGGACTACTCTCTCCTGGCAACAGTCCAAAGTAAAATGAGACAAAGCCCCGTCGTTCCTGCATCTAAGAAGTCCTCTGCCTGCACTTGTCCAAGACCCTGTTCTTTGTTCTCTTGCCAGTCCATGGTCCCTTCAATAGTCATCGCTAGCATCACTGAAATGTTTTGAGTTTTCTTTGGTCTTCTTGTTTTGTTTGGGGTTTTGTGTATATAAAATCCAGAATAGGTAAATCTACAGAGACAGTACTGGATTAAAGGTTCCTGGGGGGTAGAGCCGGGGAGCAGAAGGGAAATTGTGGCAAATAAAAATAAATAAAATGAAGAAAAAATGGTGTAAAACTTATTATGATGAAGACAGTCTAACTCTTCTTGATGGGATTGACCTATTGAATTGAATGTTAGTGTGAATTATATGCCAATAAAATTGTTTAGAAAAAAAGAAACAAAAGAAAACACCAAGGCTAGGGCCAGGCTTACCTTAGTCATTAAAATAACCTCCCTGCTTCTCAAGATTTTAAAGAGGTCTTGTGCAGTCAATTTGTCCAATGCATCATTTGCTTGATGTCTTGACCACTGCTTCCGTGAGCATTGATTCTGAGTCCAAGCAAAACGAAATCCTTGAAAACCTCAACCTTTATTCCATTTATTATGATGTTATCTATTGGTCTATTTGTCAGTATTTAGGTTTTGTTTACATTGAGATACATTCCACACTGAAGGCCTCAATCCTCAATCTTCATGAGCAATTGCTTCAATTTCTCCACTATTTCATCAAGCAAGATTGTGTCATCTGTGTATCACAGGTTGTTAATAAATCTTTTTTCAATCCTGATGCCACATTCTTCTTTGTGAAACCCAGATTATGTAAGTATTTGGTCAGTTAACAGACTGAATATATGTGAGAGGATACAACCCTGAAACACACCTTTCCTGATTTTAAGCCATGCAGTATTCCTTTGTTAGGTCAGGACTTAATCCCACCCTAATTCTGCCCGGTAGATAGCAAAAAACATGTTCCAGTATAGTATCAGATCCACAGGCTTAGTCAAGAATAAAAATAGAGAATAATGAAATATGGCTTGGAAGGATAAATTAATTGACTACAACTCAGATATCAAGTTAGAGCATACACCACATCCTAAAAAAAGTTGTCCTTAACCTCGAAGGTACTGCCACCTAGCTGGTGCCAGAATTGTGTCTTCTGGATGATGGACAACATTTAAGGCCAGTGGATTCCTTGTTATACCTCCTCTTTTCTACTTCATTTGCTGGGAAGTGAAACACCTAATCTGTGAGTATGCCATGCAGGATATACCATGCCAATAGATAAGGTAGTCTGTAAGTCCACATATGGTAGTTCTTGGCAGAAGCATTGTTTGCTAGAAAGGCAAATCAGTATTCATAATATTTATTAAAGTAAGAACAAAATGCTGCCCCTTCTATGGTGAAAGTGGTCCTGTATAATTAACCTACACCAAGCTGCTTGTTAACCTTCCCAAATAATAGTCCCATATTTCAGACTCAGTGTTGGTCTCTTATTTGGGCAGACTGGGCACTCAGCAGTGGCAGAAGGACCTTGGCCACTAATCAAGCACTGCCTCAATGCATGAAAACTTTCTTCTATTAAATTTGCATTCTATGATGCTCACCCTCCTGACACGACCGCTGAGGCCAAAGTGGGTAAACAAGCAAATGTGAAGAAAGCTGATGGTACCCGGCTATCAAAAGAGATAGTGTCTGAAGTCTTAAAGGATTGAAGATAAACAAGCGGCCATCTAGCTCAGAAGCAACAAAGCCCACATGGAAGAACACACCAGCCTGTGTGAGCACAAGGTGCCAAAGGGATCAGTTATCAGGCATCAAAGAACAAAAAAATCATATCATTGGGTGCACACCTCCATGATACGATTGCCGAGGACAAACGGGTGCATAAGCAAATGTGAAGAAAGCTAATGATGCCAAGCTATCAAAAGGGATAGTATCTGGGGTCTTAAAGGCTTGAAGGTGAACAAGCGGCCATCTAGCCTAGAAGCAACAAAGCCCACGTGGAAGAAGCACACCAGCCTGTGTGATCACGTGGTATAGAAGGGATCAGGTATAAGGCATCATCAGAAAAAAAAATCTTACCATAGTGAATGAAGGGGGAAGTGCAGAGTGGAGACCCAAAGCCCATTTGTCAGCCACTGGAGATCCCCTCACAGAGGGGCTTAGGGGAGGAGATGAGTCAGTCAGGGTGCGATGTAGCACCAATGAAGACTATAGCTTTCCTCCAGTTCCTAAATGCTTCCTCCTCCCCAACTTCCATGATCTGAATTCTACCTTGCAAGTCTGGATAGAGCAGAGGATGTACATTTGTGCAGATAGGAGCTGGAGGCACAGGGAATTCAGGGTGGATGATACCTTCAGGACCAGAGGTGTGAGGGGTGATACTGGGAGGGTATAGGGTGAGTGGGTTGGAAAGAGGGAAACGATTACAAGGATCTACGTGTGACCTCCTCCCTGGGGGATGGACAACAGAAAAGGGGGTGAAGGAAGACACCAGACAGGGCAAGATATGACAAAATAATAATTTATAAATTATCAAGGACTCGTGAGGGAGGGGTGAGCGGGGAGGGAGGGGTGAGCGGGGAGGGAGGGGGAAAAAGAGGATTTGATGCAAAGGGCTTAAGTGGGGAGCAAATGCCTTGAAAGGGATTAGGCCAAAGAATGTACAGATGTGCTTTACACAATTGATGTATGTGTGGATTGTGATAAGAGTTGTATGAGTCCCTAGTAAAATGTTTAAAAAATAGGTATCATTGTTGATACCTATTGTTTTTGTTGAACCTATTTTCCACTTACTGTGCTGGTTTACTAATGTTAAGTGACTTGTTATCCTTTTCTTTATGTTTTTATTTAAAATAAATATTTAAATACAAAAAAATGGTCTGGGCGAGTTGAAGCCCATATTGCTGAACATACAAATAACCTGCCACCATGACCACTTTGTTCATGAGCCCTCTGGGCAATGACAGGGAGTGAATGGGAAAAGAGGATGACTGGGTTCCACTCACTGTCCACCCAGACCAACTTCCTGTAGGTTTCTGAGAATTACAGGCCAATAAAACTGTTTTTAAAAACAGTAACTACTGTTTAATGGATTAGAGAATCCATTTTTTTTCCTGAAGGGCTGTGGATGGTTAGAACTTCCAACCATGTGGATTGGAGCCCAACCCAATGAGTAATGACTGCACCAGCAGGCTCCTCAACAGAAGGCATCTATCGATCTATTTGATTGGGACCCTTCAGTGAGTAGTCACAAGAGACTCATATATCTTCTCACTTTTCACCCATTCAGGAAGGTCTTACCACCTATATCTTCCATCCACCATCTTATCACCATCTTCCCAATCATTCCCCTTCCAAGTCCTAGACCATCCAGCCAAATCACCAGCCACCGACCGTGAATATGTATACAGCTTCATATTTGGCCATTTCTTCTTCAAAAATAAATAAAAAATAGAAACTAGGTTTAGGATTTCCTGTCCCCACTGTCTTTCAGTCAATAGTCCTTTCAGAGAGGTCTTGCAAGGACTACATATCATGCAGAGCCATATGAAAGCCAAACACAGGTTTTCTCTTCCTCAATTAATTATAAGGAACTTCCCATGAGGCCATCGGTACAGACTTGGAGGAGGACAGTACTGTTATATAAGTTGGGATCACAGGCACTTGGGCCACTTCTTCATGTAACTTACTGCCTTCAGGTACTAGGTGAGCCCAATCCTGTATGCCCCACTTCCATTTCATGATAAAATGCTGCTGTGCAGGTCCAAGTTTATGACAGGTGGGTCTGACATCACTCAGCTCCTCATGGGCTGACTGGGCCACTTACTGAATTGGTGGCCCATGGTGAGGAATTCTGTCCATGCTAAGACTTACCATCCAGCCAAAAGTTCATTCTTAAAAGAGCAGAGTCATGTGTGGAGGAAGCAAAAACATTGCTACAAAGTCCTAGTCTGCCCTGTGATTCACTATTACAGGGTCTGCCAAAGATTCCAACGGCACCTCTATCTGCCATGGCCACGCCAAGTCTCATCGGGTCAGGTGGTTTCAGGAACAAAATGGCTTGTACAGTAACCGGAACCTGGTTCAAAGCCCTGCCCGGTTCTGGGCCACACTCAAAGCTTGCAGATTGTTTTAAGCCACTTAATGAATGGATCAGAGAAGTATACCCAAATCTACCTCCAAATCTATTCTGCTTTCTTTTCATTGTAGGAGTATCTAGACAATAACTATTTTTCACTGTGATAGGAATATCCCAATATGCCCAACATTACTGAAGTCCTTGGAGGCACCTGAAGTTTTGTCTAGTTAAAATATTTTCCCCACCCTCTGTCCCAAAGATGTTTACTAATTGTGCTAGGCCAGATTAATTAGAGAAATAAACTCCATGTCACTCATGTATGTGTGAGAAAGAGATTCATATCAAGCAATTATGTATCAAGAAAATATCCCAGCCCAGCCCAACTTAAGTCCATAAGTCTGATACTAGTCCAGATCCATCTTCACACTCCTGTAGTCACAGCAATGACGCAAAATGAAGGAAGATCACAGATGTGTGGGTACAAAGTCCTGCGGATCCAATGGCATTATTTCTGGCTGCCATCAGGGTCATCAGCAGAAAGATGAAGGCAGAGAGAAAGGAGAAGTTTCAAGCCACAAGGAGGCATTGTCAGGTTATGTCCTGATTGACAGGTTGAATACCACTCCGACCCTTTTATGTCTCTTTAAGGTAACATAAAAATATGTAATTACCACACCAATAAATCCAGAATTATTGGTACTTCTTTCTTACTATGCCCAATAAGCAGAATGTCATCGATTTCATAGACCAGTGTTATATTTTGCGGAAAGAAAGGCAATCAAGGTCTCTGTGAGCTCTATTATGACTGTGCGAAGAAGCTGATAGAACCCTGGGGAAATTTTGAAAGTTTGTTGTTTCCCTGGCCAACAGAAGGCAAACTGCTTCTAGGGATCGTTGGGAACTGGAGTTGAGGAACAGGCATTGGCCAGATCAACAGCTACATACCAGGTACCAGGAGAGGTATTAACTTGCTCAAGCAATGAAACCAGGTCTGGAACAGCAGTTACAGTTGGAGTCACCATCTGGTTATGTTCATGATAATCCACTGTCATTCTCCAAGACCCATCTGTTTTTGGCACAAACGATATGGACAAGTTAAAAGGGAGTCCTTCATGGTAGCTCTAACCTCTGCAGTCCCTCCAAGAATGCAATATTATTTTTGATTTACCATTTTCTAGATAGAGGCAGTTCCAATGTCTTACACTTGCATTTTTTATTCTTCATATTTTGTATTCTACCTTTCACAGGTCTAATATGGGGGCTCTGCCTGTTACTGAGTACATTTATTTCCATTATGCATTCTAAAACTGGGAAAGTAATTGCAGGTTGGATTCTGGGACCCAGTGGATTCATTGTGAGACAAACCTGAGCTAATACTTTATTAATAACTTGATCTCCATACACTCCCACTCTGACTTGCCCTTGAAAATGTTTGGGTTTCTTGAGATTAATATCAGTTTTGAACTAGTGCACAGTCATTCCAGAGAAATCTAATTATTTCCTCTCTTCTAATAAGCAGTTACTCTGGTAAAAGGTTGCAGATCTCTTTGGGGAAATATTAATAGTACAAATTTTGGGTGAGGTTGTGGGGTCCATCCTCAAAAGGACCCAGCTTCGCCTTCATTCAAGGACTTGTTGTTTTGTAAATTGCCTTAAGGGTGGGAATTCTCATGCTTTTCCTGACTTACATAGCTGCCAGAGCTGATAAACCTGGAAGCATGAAGACAAACCGGAAAGGGCATGAATCCAGAAGACTAGGACTGATGGGTAGTGGCGGCAGAGTTTTCCAAGGATGTCAGGTCAGGCGGCAGTCTCTATGGCTCCCATGGTTGACATGTAATATAGTTGGCCATTGAGCCAAGGTCACAAAACCAGAAGCTGATCCAGACCAGCAAGAAAGAGGCCATATCTATTTATATATCAAATAGGTCACACCACCAAGGACACGTCATTAAGGCTGTGACTTCTGTGAGAGTTGTGCTCTATCCTAACCTCCCCATAACTGCTTAGCTGCTCACAGAAGGTCCCATTATGGAATTTATTTCATTATGTTAGATCACATCATGGAGGAGGCCTCAACTGCCCAACTACTGAACATTCAACCCAGAGAAGGTGACACAACACCCGACTACCATGGGAGCATGGCAACTTTGTCAGCGTCACGTAGCTAATAAATGGTGACACTTGTGTTTAAGAGAAACTGACTTTTCAGTCACCACACACACTGCCCTTAGTTATGGGCTTAGGTTTAAACAGGCAGTCTCAACTTTTAGTTGGTTATTGTAGTTCCATCATCTCCTATACACTTGTTAGAAATTCATGTTCTTGAGAGTCAACTAGCCCTCCCAACGAGAGACTCGGAGACCCAGTAAAACGTATCTGAAGAGGTCTTCCAGGTGACGCAGTTCTGTGCGAAAGGATGGAGCCTCTAGCAAACTACGAGCATGGAACTCACAAATGTTGAAACCGAAAAGGAAGTTGGAGCGTGTTTTTCATGCCAGCTGAAAGCGGATGCGATCTGACCTGCCCCTTTATTGTCTGAGCTTCAGAAAGTTTCTACTGATAACGGGAACTATGCGATCGGGTCAAGTTTTCGTGGTGGGTGGAATTTTCAAGGGGGGTGTGAATTGAAAAGGGGATGGCTGGGGGACTTGTTAGGATACCCTTAGCAGACCTAGCTCAGATAACTGGAAGATCCAATGTGGAATAGCCTAACCCCAGGGACGCTCCAATCTTCAGGTCTTTCTGTTGAGACTTATGGGAAAAACATTATAACTCTGACTTCAGGACTTTGGTCTTCATGCTACATGCTTTTAGAAATCAAAACTCTTTTCCATAAAAATATACATTTAGTAAGTAGCTTGGTCAGAAACCATAAAGCTGTAACTGCTAAGGGACCCATGTGGTAAAGGGGAACGGAATGAAGTGCTGCTGCTGTAAATCCGTCTCACGTGTCTCCCTACAGCTTGTCCAGGAGTAAGTCCTGGCTGGGACTGTTGATTGGGCTAAGATTGACGGAGTCCTAAGTGGTAAAGGATGGTACCTAAAGTGAGGTCAAGTACAGAGGAGAGGCCCAAGAGCATTCTGCAGAGGACATATAACAGGAATCAGACCCAGCCTTTACCTCAGCAGGGGATTTGAGGATGCTGAAATGCGTGTCATGTATGCGCTGCATTTGATAGCGCACTCCAATGGCAAGCAGAGTCTGGTTAGACAAAGAGATTCAGAATATGCGTGCACTGCACTGAAGAAATAAGATAGTAAAGGGAGCTCCATTATAGGAGACTATTATACTAGCAACCAAAATTCAAAACTTGCTCTTGGAGGTTTATAATTTAAATGTTTCTTTTGCTTCTAGTCTTATTCCTCTGTTTAATTATTTGCTTTTTGCTTGACAGTTTTTGTTTTTTGCTAGTGATTACGACAGAAAAGAGAGGAAGTGAAACTTTTGTCACCTTGACCCCACTTTGTACCCACTTAGAGAAATGCATTTTAAAGAGATTTACAGTGGAACTATTCAGCAGCTATTTCACTCCAAAATAAAGCTATATTTCCTCCCTCTAAACTTTGCAAGCACTTAAGCAAATTAACAAGAAATGGATGACACTACACAGATGCAAAAAGATAAAAGTTCAACAAAAAGTCTATTTTCTTTTGGAATGAATTCAACTTTTGCTTGGATCCCATTGTCTCTAATCAGTGACCTCTGCAATCCCTTGCTTAGCACATATTCATCAGATATATAAACCTATTTAAATGTAGGCGAAAATTGTTACATCTAAAACAGTTCTTTGTAATACCGCATCTTATTTTACGGAAATATAAGATTAGGAATGGTCTCGCAATATTACTAAGGGTCTCGTTATTTTGGAAAACACTATGCTAATGTAGCCTCTGAGAAACCTTTTTTATCTTATTCTTCATTCACTACTGAAAATTACGCCTTGCCTTTGTAAATTTTTTGAATAGGTTATTGAGCTTGAGCTGCACATCTATATAACAAGTTCGTTTTCCGTTCAATAATTCATGCACAAGTTGCTCTGTGACATGGTTGCCATGTCCGCAGTGTGTCAGCACTCTCTTCACTGCACCCTGGAGCCCCCATTTCCATGAGTCTGTTTACTAGGCAGTGAGGGCCTTCTCCCCTTTGTTTATC
Source organism: Tenrec ecaudatus (assembly GCF_050624435.1). Taxonomy (NCBI): domain Eukaryota; kingdom Metazoa; phylum Chordata; class Mammalia; order Afrosoricida; family Tenrecidae; genus Tenrec; species Tenrec ecaudatus. Next base: position 37,463,628 of record NC_134535.1, read on the forward strand.
CACAAATATTGTCCCTTTGAGCTCAGACAGTGGTTGTTCTGAAGAGCACCTTCATCACAGCTGTCACTGTTTGTTTTGCATGCCAGTCTATCATTTAGTTGAGAGGAGGCCTGCAAAGCAGCTTAATTTGTAGGTTAGAAATGTGACCTGAGCAACAGTCTCAGAAATTCTGCCATTTCTGAGACCGGTAAATCTGAACTGTCTGTGATTTGAGTTTTGTTCTACCTTGCTTCCCACGCTAACTGTCCCAATAGTACTGTATAATAATTCAAATTTGCACTATTTATAAAAGGTGCGCCTTTACCATTTTTCCAGAGTATTTACTCTTATATATTGTGTGTGCACTATGAATCAGGTATTTTATTTTACAAACAGCTAAGACAAGTAGACATTAAGGCCAATAATTCATAATGAGGAAACTAAGGCTTGAATGGTTTCAACGGCTTGCTGAAGCCATCGAAAAAGTCCATTGGAGAGCAGAATTTGGAAGCCAAGTTCCGGAGGACATAGTCTGCAGCTCCCTCCAGGCCATCAAACTATTTCTCATATAGAATATTTGAATAGTGCAATTCAAGCAGACTTGTAGGACCACATGGCCCCAAAAATGTGGTTCATTATGCTTGTGTCTTGGGGGGAAATTGAAATTTTACTCATTACTGACACTCTGTTGAAGAGCCACTTATCCAAGTGTGTTCTAAGCCTGTATTTTCTCACCATGAAGAACACCGTGGCTTGGTCTGAGAAAACTGTAAACCTCCAGAAGAGAGTTGATTTATAAAATCTGACATTTCTCTCTCTGAATAGCTGCTTTATCTGAAACGGATTGAGTTTACTATATTTATTATCAGTTGTAAGACAACCATTTGTAGGGAAGAAAACATAGAGTGATGTAGTGGACCTGCAACGAAATAAACTGTAATTAAATCCGGACAACTCACTAACTGTGAATTGGGGCAAGGTCCTCAGATTCATCGTCTATTAAAAGATTATAAAAAGATGTACTCATTTACTTACCGTGGATATGATATGAGACAGTATCCCAAAAGCCAAGAATGGTGCTGGGCAGAGCGAAGCTGTCCTAGTATGTATTTTCCCCACAACATGAGCATCCAGCAACTCTTTCTGAGTTAGTGTTCCCAGGGCTGTTGCCTAGAAAGGCTCTCTGATCACAGTGAATTTTTTCTTAAAAGCAGTTTCAGTCAAAACTTGTTTTTTGTGATGATAGATCTAGGAGAACAGTGTGTGGGTGTGAAATACTGATTCCTTCTCATGAGAAATGTTGCAGAAACTGTTGTGATGTTGAACACAACTTACAGGGACAGTGCTATGGGAAAAACTCACATGTATGAGTGATATTCTCATTTCTAAAATGGTGAAATGTTGATTGATGATAAACTCATTCTGGACGACTACCGACTTCCAGAATGGATGAAAATATTGACCTGCGGGACATCTGGAGTTAGTTTCATCATGCCAGACAGTTAATCAGGCTTTCTATTCAGAGTTTCTGAAAAGATAGTGTAACAGTGTGCGATAAAAAAGGCCTAACTTGTGGCAGACAGTAGACTGGTTTTGCCACCAAGACAATGCACCTGCTCACACAACCACCTCAGTGTGGCAGTTTAGAGCCAACACAGCATGCCTCTCTTGCCCCATGCACGTTACTCCCCTGACTTTGCTCCCTGGGCAGAGGGACAAGAAAGCCCAGTGATTTAAAAACATAGAAGAGGTGAAGGAAAAACAAGGAAGGTGCTATCAGCCATCCAAAGAGATGAGTTTGAAGAATGTTTCCAAAAATGGAATCGCAGATTTGACAAATGTATTAAGTGTAATGGAGGGTACTTTGAATGGAGGGTACTTTGAAGATGATAAGGTTGCTTCATTAAAAAAAATTAATTGCATAGCTTTAAAGAAAAATTCTGTTTTGGTGGGGTACGCCATAGGTGTGTGTGTTTGTGTGTGTACTAGGAATTTAAAAATTCATAAAACTTCAAATTTTAATGTACTTGGAAGGAATTAACCTTATTAAAAGAATACCTCTACCAAACACTCTGTGTTTTATATGGATTATGGCTTTTTTTCCTTTTCTTTATATAATCTTAGATATAAAAATGGTGAATCTCAACATATCAAAATCCCATGTACTTGCCATTCATGGTTAATTTAAATGTATGATTACATCTCATGTACACTCTCTTCAATATACTATCTTTCTCATTCTCCAGAGGCAACTGATCTCTGGAAATTATGTATCATACCAATACTTACATGTGTTAATAAACCATGACTACATATGTAGTGTAATTTTCAACTACTTTATATTAAAATTAATATCATGTTGAAATTTCTTGACAAACACCATTGTACACATGGAAGACACTCCATATGTCCTGGGGATGAGTACACTGACTATGTTTTTGCAAGATGGTACTAACCAAGAGCTTGTTAGAAACGCAGAATTCTCAGATTCACTCCAGACCTCTAAACAGAATCTGCACTTAAGCAAGACTCCCAGGTAATTTTAATACGTTAGCACTGGAACAACCTGCTCTAAAGTATACTAAAATAAAGGAAATTGTTGAGATAATGTATATACTTCTTCCATATTATTAGATATTGGCAAAGTACTCATCAAAATGATTATATCCATACGCACTTTCAACAGAAGTTGTTCTTTACATTTTTTGCAAGTCAGCTAGGTGTGCAATCTTGTGTTATAGTTTTAATTTGAGTTTCCTTAATTCTTAATAAGATTCAACATATTTGTATATGTCCATCATCCATTTGGTGTCACCTGTTAATTCTCTAGGAGTTCAGGTGGCACAGTAGGGTAAGTATTGGGCTGCTAGTCTCAAGGTCAGCAGGTCAAGTCCTCTAACCATTCCAGTGGATAAAGATGAGGCTGACTGCTCCCTGCAAAGATTTGCAGGCTTGGAAACTCTATACAGTGTACAATGACTCAGAAGCAATCAGATGGAAGTTCATTGGAAGTTTTGGGTGAATTCTCTGATCATATGACGTGCAAACTTTTTGTTCATATTTTGTTTTTCCAGTCTGTTCTTTTGTGCCATTTTAAAGCATCCTAAACTGGTCACTTAATGTTTATTTATCTTCCTAACCCTTACTCACCTTTCTCTTTTTGCTACAAGAGGTGGAAAGTTATGGAAATATTCAGATATTCTGCCCGGACCGAATGCACTGCCACCTATTCACTTCCACATTATGGCCACCCATAGATGACAGAGTAGAGCACGCATTAGGATTTCAAAAACGATACAATTTATGGAAACAGCCAGCCCAATCATTCTTCAATGGAGCAGCTCTTGGATTTAAACCCCCAGTATTTCAGTTATAACTATCTTATAGGACAGAGTAGAATTTCTCTTTGGACTTGTGGGAATTTAAATCTCAGTCCAATATTAGCTCACAGTACCAGCAGGCCTCCGATCATATATCCTAGTGACCATCATATTAGATGTATACTGTTTGCGGGGGCTTAGACCAGCTATCCCGCATCAAGCTGGGTTCTAAATGAGGCGTGCAGATGAAAGGAAAATAAAGAGATATATACAAAGCATGGGGAGGACTCCAATCTGATGGACTGAAGTCTCCTGTATATATTTGAAGCTTGGTTTTTATACTCTTCTTACACAAGGGAATTGGTTACAAAACAAACATCAAAGAACTTAAACATTCCTAAACTCTTATCTATGCAAATGTTACTTAACTAGTCACAGTTTCTTAACCTTAGAATAATAAAAGCACTAGGTTCAAGGACAATCACATGGATATACAGGATTCAAGAAAGCCTCAAAGAGACTGTAAATAACTGAGTTATCCCTCAATGCTTTTAGCAGCAAAGTCACAAATAATAGTCATTTTGCAATGCTTTTGTCTGCAGAGACACAGAGCCTCAGGGGACTAAATATTCACCCATTAGTAAACACCTTGATCAGCCAGATACTTCCTACAACTGTTATTACCAACACATTCTTTAAAAAATCATTCATCTCTTCAGAATAAAACCAAATGATAATAACCATCATGGCTAGTTCACAAATAAAAAGTCAAGATTAGAGATTTGCAGAATTTCAAGATCAATGTTCAAAAAGGCCTTCCATATTCATTTATTTCTTGTGAAAAAAAAAAAAGAGGACCTGATGCAAGGGGCTTAAGTGGAGAGCAAATGCTTTGAGAATGATTGGGGCAGGGAATGTATGGATGTGCTTTATACAATTGATGTATGTATATGTATGGATTGTGATAAGAGTTGTATGAGTCCCTAATAAAATGTAAAAAAAGAAAAGAGGAGAAAAAAATGATTAGGGCAAAGACTGTACAGATATGCTTTATACAATTGATGTATGTATATGTATGAACTGTGATAAGAGTTGTATGAGCCCCAATAAATTGTCTTAAAAAATAAAATAAATAAAACTAAAAAAAAAAGATGTTAGTTTTACATGAAAGCTCAGTGCTACCATTCTGATTTCACTCTCTCTTCAATATGGAATATGTTAATATATTGTATAATAAAATAGATTTGCAAGCATAGTAGAGCCTGGTTGGCATATGGGGCTATCCTGAGAACTTCCAATTACATGGTCAGTGACTGGGCCCCACGATTGACTCTACATGGCAATGCCTGTCTCTCCTGTAGAGCCTTAAATTCCATCCTAAAGGGTGTCTGTGAGTCAGAATCCACTCGATGGCAGTGGATTTGTTTGTTTGTTTTGGTTATACTTGCTTAATATCTAGTATCATATGCAATAAATAAAATTTTCTTTCTTTATAATAGATAACCATATCATCTTAAAAAATAACATTAGTGACTTGGGGGTCATGGATAGCCTCTGGGATAAAGTCTTCGGTAATGACTCAATAGCAGAAAAGATAAAATAGTTCTAAATTAATGTATACCATTTGGTACACAGGTCTACTTCCATTTCAAATTTTTGTCAGAATTGTATTTGACAATTGATTGTCATGGTTTAAATTGTATCTTCTGAAAAAACACTGCAATCCTAAATCCTGTGCTTGTCAATGTGTGCCTGTTTAGAATAAAGCTTTTCTTTTATTAGTTAAACTAAAATAAATCATATAGAAATGAGGTATGTCCAAATGCTTATCACTTCTGGTAAGTGTCATAAGACACAAAGAAGGAAAACAGAGCAGATGTGATTATAAAAGTAGTTATATCAGTAAGTGGGTATTATTGACAGCTTAAAAAAACCAACTACAAAGTCATAAAACAGTTTCTATATAAATACTTTCTTCCCAGAAAATAAGAGTCAAGGTTGGGACCCTGACTTTGATTTATAGTTTTCATAAAGGTCATAAAATTAGTGTGTTCCTTAAAGAGATTTTCTTTGTGGTATTTTATTATGGCAGCTCTATAAGCTGAAACACCCACTGAATGAATCAATAAAAATATTATCTATTTGTTTATATTTATTTCACTAGGCCTTTTCCCTAGAAATTATTATTCTGAAGGTCCGGATTAGAGCCCAGATATCTCTGGATATCTGAATTTTTACAAGATCACAAGAAGTATATTTGTATAAGAAATTTTAGGAAAATAAAACAAAAAAATCACTACAACCTAAGAAACAATTAGATATATCTGCTCTCTCACACCTGAACACTGACCCAGTATAATTCAAAACATCTGGTCGCATCAGCACAATGATGCATACACTTTGTATAGAACATTTGGTCAGTCTTTCTCAGGAGGAAAATACCCTCTCACGTCCCACGGAGTATCTACTGGGAAAATGTCAAGGCAATTATGATTAGGACTCATTTAAACCCTGCACAGCTTATTGGCCTTTCTCAAAACACCAATAAAGTGTCCAGTCAAAGTGCTGACCTATTTTATGGTCCACCCACTCCCCCAACACAGCTGCTGCTTCCGGTATCTCTGTGTGATCTCTAAACAGGGGACAGATAAGGGCGGACTTGGTACAGGAGAAAAACAGAGTGCTTCTAGGTCCCCTCGCAACTAATCCGAGCTGGGTCCACACCTGCTTCAACTTCAATTTTAGTCTATGCAACCCATTCACTTTTAGCATCTTGGCTAAATTCTCTGCACATCTGTAAATTTGTGCCTTATTCTTCACCGCAAAGTTATGAGTCGCCTATTTTGGAAAATACGAATAATTTAAGAAGCAGTGAATCTGATTTGATGTGACAGATGAAAGCAATTGGGAGGATATTAAAACTACTCAAGTTTTCAGGAACTTTTTCTTATTGCCAATAAAGTACTTTCTCAATTTTAACAATAATACAACATGGGGTGTGCTTGATAAGTACTTTTCTTGCCAGAAATCTAAAAATAGTTTATAAATATCTCATCATGCCTTTATATGGGTGCTTTTGAATGCGACCATTTATTTGGAAAAAGAGGGAGGGTAATAAATGAGCTTATTTTTATTTTTTGTAGATAGGTACAACCCCACACAACAACATGAACAACAAAAATTAAAAGAATAGAGGATTTTCAGGTAAAAATTCTTACTTTTCCTTCAATCAATAATTAAATATTCATCAAGTGCCACTGTACGGGGTTGAGAGAATGAATGGGGAAAAAGAGATGTCAAATAGTATCCATACCCCTCCTAAATTTAGCAAAGGAATTAAATGACTCAATCCTTAAAGTAGAATTGCAAACATGGAAAGTAGTTGATAACTGTTGCTTTTCATTAATTATTTTGTTTTAAAAATTCAAGCTAGATACTCAAAAAGATACTTAATGATCTCTTCTCCAATACTGAAAACGTTTTACACATGCTTATTTAGCTCCGGAGTTGATCAAGACTATCTATAGAATTTAATGTAAATTATCATACATGAAATTTGGTTCTCTTCCTGACATGATCGCTGAAGAAAGATGTGTACATAAGCAAACGTAGTGAAGAAAGATGATGGTGCCCGGCTATCAAAAGGTATAAAGTCTGGGTTTTAAAGGCTTGAAAGTAAACAAGTAGCCATCTAGCCGAGAAGCAACAACGCCCACAAAGAAGCAGCACACCAGCATGTGTGATCATAAAGGGCCAACGGGACCAAGTTTTAAGCACCAAAGGCAGGGGTGGGGGAAATCATTGTGAATGAGGGGAGCACATGATGAGAACCCAATGCCTATCTGTAGACAACTGGACATCCTTTGCAGAGGGGTAGTGGGGAGGAGATGAGTCACTCAGGGTTCAGTGTATCAACAATGAAACTCACAACCTTCCTCTAGTTCTTGAATGCTTACTCCCCTCCCAATTATCATGATCCCAATTCTGCCTTGCAGAACTGGTTAGACCAGAGGATGTACAGCGGTGCAGTAGGGATCTGGAAACACAGGAAATCTAGGACAGATGAACCCCTCAGGACCAGCGGTGAGAGTGGCAATACTGGGAGGGAAGGAGGGTAGAAATGGGCAACGGATCACGGAGATCTATATATAACCTCCTCTCTGAGGGATGGTAAACAGAAGAGTGGGTAAAGGGAGACACCTGGCAGTGTAAGATAAGATAATAATTTATAAATTATTAAGGGTTCATGAGGGAGCGGTAGCGGGGAGGGAAAAAGGGAAAATGAAGAGCTGATTCCAGGAACCCAAGTTGAAGGCAAATTTTGAGAATGATGAGGGCAACGAATGTATAAGTGTGCTTTACACAATTGATGTATGTATGGATTGTGATAAGAGTTGTATGAGTCCCAATAAAATGATTTTAAAAAAATTTGGTTCTCAACTAGTGTGATTTTTGTCCTCCCCCACCAGGGGACACTGAACACATCTGAAACCATTGTAAAAGTCATGACTGCAGAGGGAAGTTGCTGTTACCTACTGGCTGTAGCTCGGGAATGCCACTGAACATCCAACAAAGCACTGTATATCCCTCACACAAGGCAGACCATTTTACCCACACTCGCTATTTGGTTGAGAAATCTTGCTATCATATGGTTCCAGGGGGTTATTTCAAGAAGGAATGTGAAGGCATAAAAATTCAAGAATGTTTTTGATTTTATTGTGTCTTCTAATCAGTTTTAACTCATAACAACTCTGCAGACAATAGACCACAATGTGAGATACTGAACAAACTCACAAATGCTGTGATGATTGAGCTTGTTGTACCACTCGCTCATCATAGGTCTTTCTCTTTTTTCCTGCCCTTCTACTTGGCCAAACATGTTAGCCTTTTGCAGTATTAGTCTTTCCTGACCGTGAGTTCAAAGTTCACCAAGGCTAATGTTGATTGTCCTTCTTCCACGATAAAGTTGGTTCCTCCTTTATGGTACTTTCTATTTTCTTCTCTAATACCATCGTTTTTAGTCCATCAGTTCTTCTTTGGTCTTCTTTATTCATTGTTCATGTTTCACATCTGTATGTTTATTAGGGTGATGGAAAACACTATGCTTTCAGCCAGGTGCATCTTAAACTTTAAAACGACGAATTTGTTCCTCAACGCTTTAAAGGGTTCTTGTGCAGCATCTCTGCTCTAGGCAATTTGTCATTTGATTTCCTTACTGCTGTTTTTCACCCAAAGGAAATTAAGTGAGCATACATCTTCCATTAGTAAGATCCCATCTTATTTTCCTACTGATGTCACCTTATTAAAAAAAAAATTCTTAAAGGCATTGCAAGGACAGACAGAGCTCATAGGAAAATCTTTTTTTGGTAAATTCATACAATTGGATGAAAGAGAACTGGAAGTAAATTTTATAATTGATACACTTTACGTCAGGTTTGTTGGCCCCTTTGACTGCATTTCCACCAAAAGATAAACAGTGCCTTTGCTGCTATGTCTTGTTATTTTAAACATCCTCGTTGTTTGGTGCAATTCGGAGAGAGAACCAGAAACAAGAAACGGGACTAGAAGTATGGAAAAGTATCAAGCAGCTTCTGGATTATAATAACCTCTAAGCAAAGAAGCTGGTCAGGAGTGCAATTCTTTTGTTTACTTTTTAATTTCCTGCTGGCTCTTAAAAATACAAATTGTGTTCATATCAATGCTACATCAAAGCAGTCATAATAAATAATTAGGGTGTTATCAAAGACTGTTTTGTTCTTCCAGATGCTAGAGCTGTTTTATTTACAAAGTATTGTGAAGTGACTCAAAAGCAGCTGCTATTTTATGGGAGCTGCTTCATGATTTGATTTGAATTGCTTTCCCCGAGTATATCCAATGGCATTTTAAGAGCAACGACACACCCATGACTAAACAGCTTTTGGAGTTTCTTCCATCTCAACAGAAAAATCGCTGATCTGTGGATGAGTGTTGGAAATGGAAATGGATTTGTTTAAAAGTAAAATGTTAACCCCCAAGTGATCCATGTGTTTTGGGGCTGAGCCTTCAAGTGGCATAACTAAGAAATATGTGGACAATTCAGACATATGGAAGATTTTCCCATAAATGTACACTGCCACTGAAGAATACAACAAACAATCTAATTTAATTTATCTTAACTCCCACTTTAGCTATTCTTGGCCACTGCAAAAAAGCCAAAATAATCAGATATACAAACAGGAACCCAACCTGCACCCGTGCCTCAGAAGTAAACATAAGAAGGATAAAGGAGAGGGGAAGACTAAAAAATAAGACAAATAAAGAGCTTTGAAGAGGAAGAAACCAAGCAAGGAATAAAGGCAAGGTTTATAAAGAGAAAAAGAGCTGAAATTCATACTAATGAACTTTTGTATCATTCTCTGAGAAAAATAACTGGAAATTTTCAAGCTTTTGTGACTGAGGTGGAAATAGAAGAAATTAAAGAGCTGTGTAATTATCCAGGTACAGATTATTTAATTAAGGCATTTGTTTCATATTAGAAAAATGGCTGTGTGTGTGTGTGTATTTGTGAAGAGAGAAAGAGGAGAAGATTCTAGTTGTTAAGGATACAGAAATAAACAAATGAATCCCTTACCTTTGGGATGTTTTCTTCTTGGAAATGCAATGATTAAAGAAATATATAAGTAAATATGCATTATGTGAAATAGCAATATGTGCTAGGGAGAGGGGAAAGGTCATTGGCTTAAGGATGGAAAGAAGTCAAGAATGATACACACACATGCACAACACACTAACGAGAAAGGAATGCAGGCAAACTCCCCACACAAAAGGTATAAGGTGATATCACAGAGTCTGCAGATGGAGATAATAACACTGAATATCATTGGCTTGAACTAAGGCATTAAAAGACTGAAATTAGCATACTCGCTTAGAAAACACGACCCATCAATCTGCTGCCTACAGGAGATATCTCAAGGCTACAGACAAAAATAGGCTGAGAATCAAAGGATGGAGAAAGTCACACCAAGCAAACAGCACCCCCCCCAAAAAAAAACAACACAACAACAACAACAGGAGATTGCAATTTTAATCTCAGATAAAATTGACCTCGAAGTGCAAACCATAATAAGAGATAAGGAGGGATGCTACATAATGCTCAAGGGAATGGTTGACTAAGAACCACTAAGCATTGTAAACATATATTCCCCAAATGAAAGACCCACTGAATACGTCAACCAAACACTCCAAAAGATTAAAAAAGAAATCGCAGCCTCAACAATTTTAATGGTTGACCTCAACACACCACTCTCTGAGAAAGATAGATCACAGGGAAAGAAACTCAACAAGGAGGCTAGAGATCTAAACACCACAATTAGACAATTTGACCTAAAATATATTTACAGAGCTTTTCATTCAAATTCCAAAAAAAAATCACATTCTTTTAAGGCCCACATAGCACATATTTGAAGCTAGACAACATGGTGGGGCATAAGGTAAATCTACATAAATTTAAGCACATTGAAGTCACACAGACCTCTCTCTCTGATCACTGTGCCATAAGGCTGGAAATCAACAAAAGGAAGACAAAGAAAATAAGAGCAAACAATTGGAAGATGAATAAATCTCTATTGCAAAAGGAGTGTGTACTGGCGTAGATCAGAGAAGAAATTAGGAAATTTCTAGAAACCAATGAGAATGAGCACACAACATACCAAAACTTATGGGACACAGGAAAGGCAGTCATCAGAGGAAGTTTCATAGCAATACATGCACATTTGAGAAAGGAAAAAAGACTCATGATTGATATGCTAGCACAAAATTTACAACAACTAGAGCAGAGTTCGCAGGACAATCCTACTAAAAGCAAAATAAAAGGAATTATAAAAATCAGGGCTGAGATTCAGGAGAGGGAAAATAAGTAAACTATGGCAAAAAATTAATACTGCTGAAAGATATTTCTTTGAAAGGATAAACAAAATCGACAGACCACTGACAAACCTAACCAAAGAAATGAGGGAACAAATTTCAATAGCAAGAATAAGGGATAAAAGAGGGGAAATTACAAAAGAGCCTAATGAAATCAAAAGGATAGTTACACAGTACTATGAAGGAGTGCACTCCAATGAGTTCAACAATTTGGAAGACATGGACAAATTCTTGGAAAAACAATCCCTCCCTAGATTATCCTCAGTGGGTGTCAAGAATATCAATAGACCCATAGCAATAGAAAAAATAGAAAAGTTTATCAAGAGATTACCAACAAAAATGTCCCCTGGACCAGATGGCTTTACTGGAGAATTCTAACAAGCATTTAGGGAAGAACTAACACCAATCCTACACAAACTCTTCCAGAACATAGAAAAATATGACAAACTCACAAACTCCTTCTATGAAGCTAGTATAACTCTGATACCAAAACCGGGCAAGGATCCCACAAGACTCGAGAACTACAGACCAATATCCCTAATGAACATCGATGCAAAAATCCTTAACAAAATACTAGCCAGCAGAATGAAAAAGTACATAAAACAAATAATTCACCATGATCATGTGGGATTCATACCAGGGATTCAGGGATGGTTCAACATACGAAAGACCATTAGTATTTTTTGTCACATTGACATGAAAAATCTAAAAGAACCACATGATAATATCGATAGATGCAGAAAAAGCATTCCACGACATCCAATCAATTCCTGTTTAAGACACTTGAGATGATAGGAATGGAAGGAAAGTTTCTCAAGACAGTACAAGCTATATATGAAAAACCAACAGCCAACATGGTAGTCGATGGAGAAAAGACTTACACAATCCCACTAAAAAAGGGGGCCAGAAAAGGATGCCCTTTATCCCCACTCTTATTTAATATCGTGCTGGAGGTTTTAGCTAACAGCATAAGGCAAAGAAGAGATATCAAAATATTTGTCTGGGGAAGGAAGCGGTGAAATTATAGTTATTTGCAGATGATATGATTTTCTATATGGAAAATGTCAAAATTTCCACAAGGGGAGTACTGGAAGCAATAGAGGAGTTTGGCAGAGTGGCAGGATACAAGATCAACAAACAGAAGTCCATCAGACTATTATACACATCAGATGAGACCACAGAAGAGGAGATCATAAAGGTGGTACCCTTTGCAATAGCCAAACACAAATGGAAATATCTAGGGATATGCCTGACTAAAAGAACAAAATATATATACGGGGGGAAACTACAGAACACTCATACAAGAAATCAAGAGTGATCTCAACAAATGGAAGAATATCCCATGCTCATGAATTGGAAGACTCAATATAGTCAAGATGCCAGTTCTGCTAAAGGCGCTATATAACTTTAATGCAATCCCAAGACAATTAGCCTCACCTTTCTTCAAACAAATGGGAAAACTGATTACCAACTTCATATGGAGAGGGAAGAAGCCCAGAATTAGCAGAGAACTCCTCAAGTAGAAGGACACAGTGGGAGGGCTTGCTTTACCTGACTTTAGCACATACTATACAGTCACAGTTGTCAAAACCAGATGATATTTGTACTATGACAGATACTCAGACCAATGGAAAAGAACTGAATACTCAGAAATATAATCATCAGCATACAGACAACTGATCTTTGATAAGTGCCCCAAAAATTTCAAATGGGAAGCAGATGCCCTCTTTAACAAGTGGTGCTGTAAACAAATGGATTTTTACATGCAGAAAAATGAAGCAAGATCCTTACCTCATTCCATGTACAAGAATAAACTCAAGGTGGATCACAGACCAGGAAGTTAAACCCCAAACTATTAGGGCCATCAATGAAGGAATTGGGACCAACTTGAGAACTTTTGCACAGGGAATACATAGACTATCAGAAACAGGGAAGGACACAAACACAGAGGAGACACACATGGACAAATGGAATATATTGAAGATAAAACACCTGTGTACACCGAAAGAATTCACCAAGAGAGTAATAAGAGAGGCAATGGACTGAGAAAACATCTTTAGCAATGACACATCAGACAAGGGCCTTATTACTAAAATCTACAATACTCTGCTAGCTTTCAAAAAGAAAAAAAATGAATTGCCCACTTAAAGGGTGGGCAAAGGACTTGAACAGGAGTTTCACAGAGGCAGAAATCCAAATGGCCAACAAGCATATGAGAAAATGTTCCCGCTCTTTAGCCATAAGATAAATGCAAATTAAAACAACAATGAGGTACCACCTAACACCCTCAAAGTTAGTCCAATTCAAAAAATCAGAAAGCAACAAGGGTTGGAGGGGCTCTGGGGAGACAAGAACTCTCATCTACTGCTGGTGAACCTGTAAATATGTACAACCATTTTGGAAATCAATCTGGTGATATTGAGCTACCATACAACCCAGCAATCCACCTACTGGGCATATACCCAGAAGAGGCAAGAAACAAACCAAGGCCAGACATCTGTGCTCCAAGGTTCATCGTGGCACAGTTCACAATTGCAAGGAGCTGGAAGCAACCCAAATTTCCATCAACTGATGATTGGATTAAAAAACTGTGGTCTATTCATACAATGGAGTACTACACATCACTAAAAAGCAGTGATGAACATATGAAGCACATTTCTGCATGGGAAGAACTGGAGGAAATCATGCTAAGTGAAGCAAGTCAGGCACAAAAGGACAAGAACAACATGAGTCTGCTGAGGTAAACATTTAAAAAATGCAAAAGGGGCATAGGGAAAAAGCTACTGTATACAAACATGCTTGGGGTGAGGACCATGTAGTATGGCAGGGACCAGATCAAATGCAGGGATGCACACGGTAGACAACTGGGAGGAGGTGGGGAAAGGAAAAAAATGATGAAAATAAGAAAGCCAAGGGTAGCCAGGGCACGGGGCGCTAACCCATCCAAGGGGAGGGTTTTGTTTATATCTCCAAAGGGAAAGAGGGTCCAGACTTGAAACCAGTGCCCCAAGGTATGAATGCAACATTCTGGCATGGAGTAGGGAACAAGTGGAGAAGTCTGGGGGGCTGGCCCAAGTAGCAAATACTAAGTGGACACTTGCCCCTCCCCCCAGAAGAATTTATTTCAAAGGACGGCATCAAATCTGCATCTCTGGGAAAGGGACATGTCTGATCAGAGCACAAGGGGGCAGCTGAAGGGGGAGGAGGAGAGAGTGGAGCACATCCTGGCCCACCAGACCTTGAGGACTATGACCCCAATTAGAGCAGCCAGTCCACAGAGAGGACCACATGGCCAGTCCCACTATGAGACATGACGCCCCTCACTGACCCATGGCCCTGTGGGGGACAGCACCAGAGACACAATGTAGGAATTGCATCTGACCTGATCCTGCCACATTGAGGCAAAGCACTGGGAGTGCAGCAGGACAGCAAAGGAGTGGAGCAGCAGGGTCCCCAGGGAATGCTGAAGGTGGACTTTGGGGTCAGGGCATGGTGCCCCAACAGACTGGATTGGAAAAAAACACCTAAAGGCCAACAAACGATCCTTGAACTAGCTACCAGCTTTTCGTTCTTATTGTGTTTTGTTTTGTTCTTTGTCAGAGGTTTGTTGCTGTTGTTTTGTTGTTTATTGTTGCTTGGTTTTGTTCTGTCTTGTTTTTATGCATATTATTATCTCAGCAGGTGTGTCTAAATAAGATAGGCTGGATGAACAATCTGTAGGAGACAATAATGGGACCAACAGTTCCAGGGGAACATGGGGCAGGGGGATGTGGTAGTTAAGGAAGTGCTGTTAACAAACCCAGGGAGAAGGGAACAACAAGTGATGCAAGTTGATGGTGAGGTGGGTGTGGGAGGCCTAGGGCATGATCTAGGGCAATGTAACGAAAAGCTATTGCTGAAACCCAGGTGGGGACTGAGCATGATAGTGAGACAGGAGGAAAGTCAAGGGAAATAGAGGAAATATCTGGGAGGCAAAGGGCATTTATAGAGGTCTAGATAAAGATATATGCACATATATTTATATGAGGATGGGGAAATAGATCTATGTGCCTATATTTTTAGGTTTAGTATTAAGGTAGCAGAAGGACATTGGACCTCCACTCAAGTACTCCCCCAATGCAAGAATACTTTCTTCCATTAATTTGGCATTCTATAATGCTCACCTTCCTGACACAACCACTGGAGACAAAGTGGGTGAATAAGCAAATGTGGTGAAGAAAGTTGATGGAGCCCAGCTATCAAAATATATAGCGTCTGGGGTCTTAAAAGTTTGAGGGTAAACAAGAAGACATCTAGGGCAGAAGCAACAAAGCCCACATGGAATTACACACTAACCCGTGTGATCACGAGGTGCTGAAGGGATCGGTTATCACCATCAAAGAACAAAAATTCAAATCATTGGGTGCACACTTCCATGATACGCTCACTGGAGACAAAGGGTGCATAAGCAAAGGTGGCAAAGAAATCTGATGGTGCCTGGCTATCAAAAGATATAGCATCTGGAGTCTTAAGCTTGAAGGTAAACAAGCGGCCATCTAGATCAGAAGCAACAAAATCCACATGGAAGAAGCACACCAGCCTGTGCGATCACGAGGTGTCGAAGGGCTCAGGTATAAGGAATCATCAGAACAAAAAAATCTTACCACAGCGAATAATGGAGGGAGTGCAGAGTGGAGACTCAAAGCCCATTTGTTGGCCACTGGAGAGCCCCTTGCAGAAGGGTCTCGGGGAGGAGATGAGCCAGTCAAGGTGCGATGTAGCACTGATGAAAAACACAACTTTCCTCTAGCTCCTAAATGCTTCTTCACCACCTCCTGCCCCCGACTCTCATTATCCGAATTCTACCTTGCAAGACTGGCTAGACCAGATGATGTACTCTGGTACAGATAGGAACTGGAAACACAGGGAATCCAGGGCAGATTATACCTTCAGGACCATGGGTGTGAGTGGCGATACTGGGAGGGTAGAGGGAGAGTGGGTTGGAAAGTTGGAACCGATTACAAGGATCTACATGTGACCTTCTCCTTGGGGGATGGACAACAGAAAAGAAGGTGAAGGGAGACGTCGGACAGGACAAGATATGACAAAATAATAATTTATAAATTATCAAGGGTTCATGAGGGAGGGGGAGGGGGAAGGGAGGGGAAAATGAGGAACTGATGTCAAGGGCTTTAATGGAGAGCAAATGTTTTGAGAATGATGAGGGCAATGAATGTACACATGTGCTTTACACAATTGATGTATGTAAGTATTGTGATAAGAATTGTATGAGCCCCTAATAAAACAATTTTTAAAAAGAGGAATAGAAGATACACAATATGACATGTGGTAGCTATGTTACCAAAGGTGAGTAGTTTGAACTTCACTGATAAGGTAGCATTAAGTTAGAGATAGAAAGAAGAGAGGAGTGTGCTTCATAGCTATCTGGAAGTTTTTCAGGCAAAGTTCCCAGAGGCCAGAGTATCACAATTGGGTTTACAAATCAGCAAGTGGTGATGTGTGTGAGAATAAGGGGAAAGGGTGGATTGGTAAATGAATTTAGAGAGGTAGTGAGGACCACAGTATGCAGGGATTAGCAGGTTCTTGAAAGGGCATTACATTTTACTATGAATGTAATGTAAAAATAATTAAAGATTTTTAATAAAATAGTAGCATGATCTATCTTGGCTTTTAAAAAGTGAATTCCAGGCGCTATAAGAAAATAGTACGACAATATATGGGATAAATGGACATACAGGAAAACCAGTAAGACAGTAAAAATCAAGTCCACCATCATCAAGTTGATTTCAAATAACAGTGGCCTTGTATAGTGTATCAGAGGTGTTATAAGTCTTTATTGAAGTAGATAGCTTCGTCTTTCTTCTGCAGAGTGCAGTGGCTAGTATATTTGAACTGCCAAACTTGTGGTTGGCAGGTCAATGTTTACCTGACAGTGTCAACAGGCTTCCTTGTTAAGACGTTAATAATAAATTAATATTAGAAGGTGCGGGTGACTTGAACTAAGATAATAGCCCTAATGGTGGTGAGCAGAAATGACATTCTATTTATGGTAGAACTGTTAGGTTTTGCTGATGAATTAAATATTACGTGTAAGAGGAAAAACGATGTAAAGAAGGCTTCCATGTATTCGGTCTGAGGATTTAGATGAAAGGAGTTACCATTTGTGAAGATGAATAAAGCTATGAAAGAAGCAGTGTAAAGTATCAAGTTGAAAGTAGTCAGGCTTGGAGTGAGGTACTCTTGAGTTGATTGCGACTCATAGGGAGCTTCTTGTACAAGAGAACAACATTCTGCCACACCATGCTTATAGTCATTCTTTCTTGAGCCCATTCTTGTAACCAGCAACCAGGAAGGTCAACCCTTCTCTTTACTGATGACCTCTGCTTGAGCAAACATGGTGTTCTTCTCCAAGGACCTTTACAATCGGTTAAAATTTCCAAAGGACAAGAGATAAGATCTTGCCATCTTCTCTCTGAAAGGCATTCTTGCTGTACTTCTTCCAAGACACATTTGTACATCATTCTGGCAGCCCATAATACAGTTTATATTCCTCATCAATATCGTGATCTAAATTCTTCAATTATTCTAGAGGCTTTCCTAACCATTATCTGGCTTTCACATACATAGGAGGTAATTGCAAATACCATGACTTGGGCCTGGCAGGTCTTAATATTCAAAGTGAATTTTTAGTTTTTTTTAAGTACTTAAATAAGTCTTTTACAGCATATGTGTCCAGTGGAAATATCTTTGGTTTCTTGATTTCTGCTTCCATGGGTGCTGATTGTGTGTGTGTGTGTGTGTGTGTGTGTGTGTGTGTAAATAAAATAAAATCCTTAATTACTTCAGTCTTTTCTGTATCTTGTGATGTTTATTGGTCTAGTCTGTGATTTTTTTACATTTACATATAATCCTTACATTGATCATCTACATGGATTCAAGTCCTCATATTCAGCAAGCAACAGTGTAATGTTCAACAGGTATGTTACATTTAAAGTAGCTTTAGTCAATCAATACAACAGCAATGCAAATCAATAGACACAAACCAGTAGGAAAATGATACCTCACAGCAGACCTAGGTGAGTGGTAGGACCGGGGATAAATCATCCAATAAGAAATGTAAGAATGAAAGGGGAGCTGATATTAAAAAGTTCAAGAAGAAAGAAAATGTTTTGAAACTGATGATGGTAGCAATGGTAAAATTATGCTTGCTATAACTAAATTATAGATTGTTATAATATCTGTAAGAGCTCCCAATTCAAACAACAAAGGCGGGGGGCGGGGAATCATATCACTGTGAATGAGGGGAGTGCGTGATGGGGACCCAAAGCGCATCTGTAGACAGCTGGACATCCCTTGCAGTGGGGGAGTGGGGAGGAGGAGATGAATCACTCAGGATTCAGTGTAGCAACAATGAAACTCAAAATCTTCCTCTAGTTCTTGAACACTTCCTCTCCCCCCCCCCCATTATCATGATCACAATTCTTCCTTGTAGACCTGGTTAGACCAGAGGAATGCACAGCAGTGCAGTAGAGATCTGGAAACACAAGGAATCTAAGACGGATGAACCTCTCAGGACCAGCGGTGAGAGTGGCCACACCAGGAGGCAAGGGGTTGTAGAAAGGGGGAACCGATCTCGGGGATCTATATGTAACCTCCTCTCTGGGGGGTTGGGCAACAGGAAAGTGGTTGAGGGCAGAAGTCAGCCAGTGTAAGATAGGATAGAGTAATAATTTATAAGTTATTAAGAGTTCATGAGCGAGGGGGAAGCGAGGAGGGAGGGGGAGGGAAAAAAGGAAAATGAGCTGATTCTAGGAACCCAAGTGGAAGGCGAATTTTGAGAATGCTGAGGGCAATGAATGTATAAGGGTGCTTTACTCAATTTATGTATGTATGGATTGTGATAAGAGTTGTATGAGCCCCAGTAAAATGATTTATTTTTTTAAATGATTAATAAATAAGAAGAAATGTCAGAATGGGCTTACGTGTACTTACTAAAATGTCCTTCACAATTTCACGTCCTTTTAGCCAAACATAGAAATGATCACTACAGATTAGTTAATAAGCACCAATAACCCAGTGACTTTGTACTTTATTGATTATTAATTCACTAAAGAAATTGTAAGTTTGAAAAGAGGCTTTGATTCTGTAGGAAGCTACTCTAAGTTAGAAGAGGCACAGGTGCACTCTTTAATGTGGTGAAACATGTGCTATCTTTTGTACAGATGAGTAAGTAAACACAGGTAACATTATATTTATTTTGCTTATTGGCTAGAGTGGGAAAAATACACACCAAAGAACACCTCCTTGAGATGTTAATCTTGTAATGATCTTCAGTAAATAGGAATTATTTACTCTTGGACAAATATCTTACAAGGAGAGAAGTCAGTTTGAATAAAGCCATGGAGTAATAAGAGTCTTTGAGATAAAGAAAATAAACTTAATGTTGCTGACACCTAAATTTTTAATTTGGAATGAGAATCTTAGAATTTGTTCTTTTGTCGATTACAAACCATTAAATATTTCAAATGGGGCTATGTCAGCATGCCCCAAGCAATAATTGATGACATTTTGAGCTTCAGCAGAGGAAAGACAGATACAGAGGATGATGTAGAGTTAAAATACTATCACTATAATAAAGATAAAATATGTTTGATGCTATGTAGTAGAGTAGACTCAATGGTGATATTACATATTTTATCTGAAAGTATTGCTGTATTTTTATGCAAATGTTTCAAAAATGAGTACGCTTAAAATAATTATATTTGTATAAGTTAAATATCATAGAATGCATTAATAATTATTATTATTACATGTATTATGTTCAGTGCTTAATATGTACCAGATATTTTACATGCTTTTTCACATTTATTTCTGATGGCTCAATAAAACAAACACATTCTCTTTATTTTAGAGGGAGGAAATTTGCTTAGAGAGTTGATGCTAATTAGCTAATGTCACAAATCAGGAATTCTAAACCCCTTCTTTACTTGAGAACCCATGCTTTTAAGCACGGGCACTAGACACAACCAAGGATGAAATAAGGAAAAAGGTCAGACAAAGTGAGAGATTTACAAATCACCGGTAAACTGCTATTAATGAGAAACATACTCGTTTGTAAATTAATCAACGAAAGGTAATGAAGAGTGAAATATGTGTGTTGCAGCTGGTGGAATCTTAACAGAAAACACAGACCAAAAAAAAAGAACAACAAAAAATATCAAACCAAGAATAAAGCCCTTGGAGGACTCAGAAGGAACCCAGAGAGCAAAGGAAGAAAACTATCAGAAATGGAAATGTTGAGGGTCAACAGAGGAGCGGATGTCGCGAAGAATGGGAATGACTGAGGCCATGAGGACAGTAAACTCTCTGTGGACTGGTGGGGCCGCTAGGTGGACGTTCGTGAGTACTGTGTTCCAGGGATGCCCTTTGATGGCAGAGCGCCAAACGGGATGATGACTGAACGGCCAGCAGTTCTAAACCACCAGCTGATCCAAGGGAGAAAATGAGAGATTGATGCCTGCAGAGATCTGCAGTCGTGGAAACCCACAGGAGCAATTCTATGCTGGCCTGTAGAGGACGCTATGAGTTGGAATGGACCTATGGCAATGAGCTTGAGTTTTTCTTATTTTGTTTTTGTTGGGGGCGGGCGGGGTGAGACATGGTGTGATCTGGAGCAGTTTATAGGGTTGTTCTGAGTTGGCATGGATGAGACTGCAGTTAGTTTGATTTTGTTTGAGAGAGAAATTTACCAAAGTGAGGGCACTGGAATGATATGGGGGGGGAGGGTTTGAGGAGGTGCCGTCAAGGCAAATACTTATTCTTTATCCTGGATTATAGGCTAATGTGCAACAGTACTTTTTTTTCCCTAAAAATGTGTTGGTAGACCATAAATTTAGAAATCTATGATCTAGATCCAGCTAATAACCTCCCCTCAAAAATTTGTTGAAGGGAAATATTTAAGATTATTTAAAGGAAAACATTAAAAGAAAACTAGCTGCTATCAAGTCAATTCTCCTTCGTAGCAAGCCTGTAGAGGGCTTCCGAGACTGTAAACAGGCTTTGATTTGACGTCTTTCCGTTTTACAAACCATTATCTGAGGGGCGAATCCAGACATCATACTATGCCGTCGTTCACTCATATCAGGCAGTTTTGTTCAGTTGTTACCAAAATCATTTCCTTCTTGAACTCCTGATATCAGCAATTCCTTGCTCAGCGCCACCCCTCCCCCCACCACCACCACTCCAAAACCCCTCAGGAACTCTTTATTTATTGTCTCTATAGATTCACCTATTCTGGGCTTCATATAAAAAAACAAACAAACAGAAAAACACATAACAGTGTCGGGAAGGCACTGACAACAATGACAAAATACAACCCCTCCAAACAAAACAAAATATTAAAAACCAGATCGAGCACAAAGTTTTTCAGAAGGGAGTTCACGTGACGAGATTGTAACTGTTCAAGACAGATTCATCACTTTAGTCAACTACAGTCATCTCTTCAATACTCTGTCTGATAACCAGGCTACTCCTATCTCTCAATTGTGATGAGAGGGAAATCATTAGAGACTTATTCCCTGTGTAGACCCTGAAAATGTATTTTGAACATCCACTCTCATCCAGTCATCTGTCCACTAGGCTCTCGATTTAAGGTCTCATATTATTTCTTTCCTTCGCATTTGTATTACATAATTTAC
Organism: Tenrec ecaudatus; assembly: GCF_050624435.1. NCBI lineage: Eukaryota > Metazoa > Chordata > Mammalia > Afrosoricida > Tenrecidae > Tenrec > Tenrec ecaudatus. The sequence goes on from NC_134535.1 coordinate 37,485,526, forward strand.
AATCCTTGGATAGTGGATGTTGGTGCGCTTCTTCCTTGTTTGGCTTAGTTGAAGTCTTACTTATATGGCCGCTTGTTTGGAAACAAACCTTTAAGACCCCAGACACTATTTTTTCTGCTAGCCAGGCACCATCTAATTTCTATATCACACCTTGCTATAACACCCATAGTTTGTGATTTCTTCTTGAGGTCATGTTTTGAGCAGGGCTGTGTTTTACGAACGAATTGTTCTTAAATTAGAGCTAGGATTATGTGTGAGCTCAAAATCTATACATGAATCTATGTTTTTCATATGCCTTTGGTTACCATAGGAGTTAATTTATGATAGAGAATCTTTTTAATTATCTCCCTGGAACATAAAGGCCTTCTGTTTATAGTGCCATTGATTAGCCCATAGTAGTAATTTTAAAACGCCATTAAGAGATGGAGATTGCACAAGAGTAGACTAACTACATGTCACAAAACATGGATCATTCACTTGTATAGAATAAATTCTTAGGTGACTGGATATTTTCACAAGCCATGGAAGTTGGTTGTCAAGCAAAACTTACAATAATATTCACTGACAATGTCAGACACAGGTCTGTGAGAATAATGCATATCTGAGTATAGCAAGTAGGGCATTAGAGCATTAAATGTTAGTCCACCTAGCCACAATTCAATACTCATGATAGAGCTGTCTTCTGCTTCTTCACACACCACGAAGCGTCAGTCCTAAGTCAAATAGTATATGAGCAGACAGTCTCTTCTTGCTCCCTTGGAGTGGCCGGTGGGGGGGGGGGTTGTGGTTAGCAGTCTAATGCCCAATCTACAGCCCCACTTGGTCTCCTTTGTTTAAAGGGAGGAACATTCACAGTGGAAACCATTTTAAAAACAAGTAGTCTTTGACATATTAACTACAATCCCTTCAAATATGTTACTAAGGGATAGTTCAAAGATTAGTCCTGGAACAGGATCTATTATTCTATGTACTTAGACAAAAAAAGAATACATGATAAAAAGTATTTTGTATATTAGAAGATAGGAATTTTAAAGTGATCAATCTACTGGTGAAATGCAGTATTTGGCTGAAGGTTAATAGATTGGGTATTAAGCAGGGTACTTTAGAGAGTAACGCAACACTGTGATGGGTAAGGTAGATGCCAAAGCCACAAAAATAATTGAAGTATGTTGAATTTGATTATTATAAATATATAGTATTGCTTTTGAAAGACTTATGGAGGAAAAGCAGTAATAAAACCAATCAATACCAAAATCAAGTATTTAAAAATAAAGCAGAATAAGTAGAGGCTATGCCATACCCATTTTTTTCCTAACAATGTGACAACTGAAATCTATCATTGACACTGACACAATATTTTGACAATTGTCCGGTAGAACTCACCCATTTGTTTTATTTTTTAGATGATTAGATAAAATCACCTCTTAGGGTCTAGAAGTTAGGAGGGTTCCATTGTATGCTTAACTACCTTACAATTCATCATCATCATCACCACCACACCACTACCACTTAGAGCAAGTGCTTTATTGATAATGTAATACCTGTGACATTCACAGAGCCCCTGGTGGTGTTTGTGCAGTGGGCTGTCTGCTGGGCTGCTAACAGAAAGGTCAGCAGTTCTAAACCACCAGCTGTTCTGCAGGAGAAAGGTAAGGAGGTGCTGTTTGGAAATCACAGGGACCGTTCCACCCTTTGTATGAGGCAGTGATGACCCGGGTCTATTGAGTCTAAGGTACTTATGAGTTGGAGTTGGAATCCTAACTCTGTGGTAGTGGATGAGAGGGAGCTATGACCTTCCCAACACGGAGGAACAAACCAGAAAAGGACACTTCCATAATGAACTCATATTGTCCAAGGTCTACTATAACTTCTTTTAGCTACTATCTCATCAAAGTGATTTTTTTCTCTCTTGGAAGCTCTTTTATTTGATGTTGGCTTTTGCTACAAATATCATTCTGTGTTTTCGCTAAGTAACTTTCTATTATTAACTTTCATTAAATTATCAAAACCATAAAGATCTATTTGGTCTTTTGGTTTAATGAGCCTTTTCTGACTTTCTTTGTGAAAGAGAACTTCTTTTTCTAGGTGCTAAATAAACTGAATTTATGAGAGTCTAACCACTTTGTCATTCCATAGCTATTAAAGGAATATCCTTGTGTTGGTTTTAAATTTTCATCCTATATCCCTCTTGGTGAGTTATTTTTAATGTCAAGAATGTGGGATATATCTCTTGAAGATTGTTGCTCAATTATTTGTTTTTATTCTTCCTTTGGATTGTCCATTCTATCCTGGATTTTAGTTCGTGTGGTTCATAATCTGGCAATCAGAAAGAACTTCTGTTTTGATCAATATAATATTTATAAATTTGTAATTCTTAAATTGTAAATCCCTCCCCAATTAAGAATCTTGAGCAATGTAGATTTTACTGCTGTCCATGAATGATTCACAAAATACAACATGAAGCTCATATTTATACTGATTGATATTTTCCTGCTAATAATCATTATATATAACTATTATCATTAGTTGCCCTTGAAGAATCAATATGTTGCTGAAAAATATTTAGCTTTGAAGATAAAATTCTAACAAGCAAATGCCTGGGCATAAGCTAAATAAATATAGTGATTTAAAAAATCATTGATATTAGAACAGCTGCCTTGTCAATTGCTGATGACCTTTATAATAGTATTATTATGAATAAGTTGAAACATTTCAATTAATGTAGTCTTAGCTTTAAAGTTCTAAAATTTTCACCATTCACGAAGGAAACTAATCCTTTCACATGCATTACCAAGGAATTTGATCACGTATCAACAGTCTCCTATGAACGCTCGGATTCTCACTATAACAGTGTTAGTATTCTAGGTACAACTGTCAATGACATAAGCCTGTTTTTTTTTTCTTCTTTTACATTTTATTAGGGACTCATACAACTCTTACCACAATCCATACATATACATACATCAATTGTATAAAGCACATCCATACATTCCCTGCCCCAATCATTCTCAAGGCATTTGCTCTCCACTTAAGCCCCTTGCATCAGGTCCTCTTTCCCCCCCCCTCCCTCCCCTTTCCCCCCTCCCTCATATGCCCTTGGTAATTTATACCTCGTTATTTTGTCATATCTTGCCCTATCCGGAGTCTCCCTTCCCCCCTTCTCTGCTGTCCCTCTCCCAGGGAAGAGGTCACATGTGGATCCTTGTAATCAGTTCCCCCTTTCCAACCAACTCACCCTCCACTCTCCCAGCATCGTCCCTCACACCCTTGGTCCTGAAGGTATCATCCACCCTGGATTCCCTGTACCTCCAACCCTCATATGCACCAGTGTACAGCCTCTGTCCTATCCAACCCTGCAAGGTAGAATTCGGATCATGGTAGTTGGGGGGAGGAAGCATCCAGGATCTGGGGGAAAGCTGTGTTCTTCATCGATACTACCTCACACCCTAATTAACCCATCTCCTCTCCTAAACCCCTCTATGAGGGGATCTCCATTGGTCGACACTTGGGCCTTGGGTCTCCACTCTGCACTTCCCCCTTCATTTAATATGATATATATATATATATATATATACACATACATACACATACATATATACATATACACATACATACACAAACTTATATCTTTTTTTTTTTTTTTGCATGATGCCTTATACCTGGTCCCTTGGGCACCTCGTGATCGCACTGGCCGGTGTGCTTCTTCCATGTGGGCTTATTTGCTTCTGAGCTAGATGGCCGCTTGTTCACCTTCAAGCCTTTAAGACCCCAGACACTATCTCTTTTGATAGCCGGGCACCATCAGCTTTCTTCACCACATTTGCTTATGCACCCGTTTGTCTTCAGCGATCCTATCATGGAGGTGTGCAGTCAATGATATGATTTTTTGTTCTTTGATGCCTGGTAACTGATCCCTTTGGGACTACTCGATCACACAGGCTGGTGTGTTCTTCCATGTGGACTTTGTTGCTTCTGAGCTAGATGGCCGCTTGTTTATCTTCAAGCCTTTAAGACCCCAGTCACTATCTCTTTTGATAGCCGGGCACCATCAGCTTTCTTGACCACATGTACTTGTTCACCCACTTTGGCTCCAGCCGTTGTGTTGGGAGAGTGACCTGACTTGATCCCACCACACCGAGGCAAATCACTGGGGGAGTGCAGCGGAACAGCAAGGGAATGGAGTGGCAAGGTCCCCAGGGAATGCTGAAAGTGGACTTTGGGGCCAGGGCGTGGTGCCCCAACAGAATGGACTGGAAAACGCTCCTAAGGGCCAGCAAACGATCCCTGAACTCACTACAAGCTTTTCTCTTGTGAACTGTTTTGTTCTGTTCTTTGTCAGTGGTTTGTTTTTGTTGTTTTGTTGTCTGGTTGTATACTGTTGCTTTGTTTTCCTCTGTCTAGTTTTCGTGCATGTTAGTGACTCCACAGGTCTGTCTGAATAGGACAGGCTGGATGAACTATCTGGAGGAAAAACAACAGGACCGACAGTTCTGGGGGGACTTGGGGTGGGGGGGTAGGGGGGGTAAGGAAGTCGTGTTAACAAACCCAGGGACAAGGGAAAAACATGGGACCCCAAATGGTAGAGAAGGGGGAGTGGCAGGCCTGGTGGGAAATGATCAAGGGTAAGGTTGCTTAGAGAAGAGGTATACTCTAGCCCAGGTGGCGATGAAGCATGGTAGTAGGGCAGGAGGAAAGTCAAGGGAGATGGAGGAAAGAGCTAGGAGTCAAAGGGCATTCATGGAGGTCTAGACAAAGACATGTACATGCAAATATATATAGGAGGATGGGGAAATAGATCTATGTGTCTATATTTATAGGTCAAGTATTAAGGTGGCGGAAGGACCTTGGGCCTCTACTCAAACACTCCCTCAATGCATGACATAAGCCTGTTTTTAAAGAATCTGATTTAGAGAACTGTTAGAAGGATCCTAGAAACTTACATAAGAGTGTTATGTTTTTAATACATATGGAACTATTTTGAGTTGTAACAATCTAGGGCATAGCTAGGCCTTATACACCATAGAATACAGTAATTTTATAGAGAATCTTATTTTAGATCCATGACAGCTGTAAAATAGGTGAATAATTTTAGTTCCTTTTGTGCAAATGAAAAGAAAACGGCCTTAACAAATATTAAGTAACATGTCTAGAGTCATCCAGTAAAATAATATTCTGAGCTCAAGTCCCTTAAAATGATTTTGCATCAAATCATAAGGCATTTCAAATGAGAACACAGGGTTTCCGAGTTCAGATGTAATGCATGTTCCAAGGCCATTTCAAATCAACATTTGCCGAACTATAGTTCATAAAATGTACTGACCTTTAGGGTTAAAATAGTGGACAAAACAGATAAATTACTTATTTTAATTGCATTGACATTAAGAGAAACACAAATAATTACATTAACTATCAATTTACATTTGGATAACAAGGAAAAGAATTCTCTACTTAAGTGTAAATAAGTTAGCCAACCGTTACTGGGGTTGGGAAACTGTCAAGAGCATCTTGTCCTGAGAGCTGTATAGCTGATCACCTAAATGAACATGAAGTGAGGAACAGGCAGAAAAGGAGAGGAAAGGGGAAAGAGGAAGCACGACTGATTGGATGGTTTGAAATTCCAGGAGAGCTGAAGTTCAAAAGGGAAAACTGTGGGTGAGAATCTCGAAAAGTAACAGCTGCTTCAGCAGCACCTTTCAAAACATGCCAGAGACTTAGATCTTTATCTTTGGAGTTACAGGAATTTATTGTGGAGACTTAAAAGAGGAACAGTTGGTTATACATGCGTCGTATTTTGAAAAGTTTTATTTAGTTTCATTGTAAAGAATAAATATAACAAATGCAAAAGTGGACTCAGTGAGACAGTCAATAAGTTAAAAGTATGTCTGGGTGTAATTTGATAGAGGATAGAGAAGGATCATTGTGATGGAGATAAAGCAAAGTGGGGGCATTTAAATCATTACTTTTTTCCCGTTTCCTTTTGCTTTAAAATTGTTGTTGACATTAACTGGGGACGCACTGCTTACACAGATGAGGAATACGAAGTTACCATTAGTGACCTTGAGCTATTTGCCACCCAGTAGTAGTTAAGAAGAATTAGAATCATACACTCTAACGTTGCATATGCATATTTATGATAAGAAACAAATTAGCTGAACAGACAATACTAATTTCTGGAATTCATATCATGTTTACCCTGTGCAAACACTGATCCAGAGAGTTTATCCTTCACGTTGCCCCTGCAGCTCTAGAATCGGTACCATAATCCCCACTTTACAAAAGAGAAACCTTTAACTGGCTCAGGGATGCACAGTTGACAAGTGGTGGACCTGAATCCGAAATTAGGCAGCTAGGTCTACATGTAACAACTACAATGCCTTCGTGCAGTGAGCCCATTTTCAAATCCTTTATCTCCAGGACCAATTTTTCATACCAATGTCAGGGCACTGTTCTTCTAGTAAAATAGGATATAATGTTGAAAAAATTATTATTGAAAAAAATTTTTTTAAGTAGATTGACCTTAGCTCTATTTAGGTCAAATGGAACTGTTACAATATGTGGTCACATTTTTAATAATATATATCAGCTTTGTAAATCTTGAATTTCCTAGTGTTATTTAGGGTACATCAAGCAACTCAGTCCCAAACTCAATTAAACACACACACACACATATACACAAAATACACACACACATCCATATACATATGTGTATATACATGTTTCATATGCATGTACATTTACAGTGAGCTCAAACCTCCAGTTAGAGTTTTATGTTGTAGCTATGGTTTCATTTATGTTTTCTGAGCACCAGGAAATATTTTAAATTCTGTTGTGTATCTAGTTAAATTTGGTTACTATATATCTATGTTACTTTAATTGTTTTGTTATGGGCTCATACAACTCTTATCACAATCCATACATACATCAATTGTGTAAAGCACATTTGTGCATTCATTGGCCTCATCATTCTTAAAACATTTGCTCTCCACTTAAGCCCTTGGCATCAGCTCCTCATTTTTCCCCTCCCTCCTTGCTCCCCCCTTCCTCATGAACCTTTGATGATTTATAAATTATTATTTTGTCATACCTTGCCCTGTCTGACATCTCCCTTCACCAACTTTTCTGTTGTCGGTCCCCCAGGGAGGAGGTCACATGTAGATCCTTGTAATCAGTTTCCCCTTTCCAACCCACCCTCCCTCCACCATCCCAGTATCGCCACTCACACCACTGGTCCTGAAGGGATCATCCCCCTGGTATATATCTATTAGTTACTTATAACTGCACTTTCTGTTATTGGTCTTGCACCTAATAAAAAGGCAGGGGTTTCTTGTGTATGTACTCTTTTATACATTATCTATAACAAAAATAACAAAAACATAATTGAAAAAAATGGGCAAAGAACATCAACACATATTTCACTAAAGTTGTGCTAGGGACCCTTGTGTGGGCTGTGACTCCCACTGACCACAGGTACAAAAGAAGGAAGTGCTGCCTTCTCTTGCACCATCCTCACAACTGTTGCCAGATTTCAGCACATCATTTCAGCTACAATGTCAATCATCTCATTGTGAGTCTTTCTCTTTCTCGCTGCCCCTCTACTTTATCAAGTATGATGCCCTTTTCTAGGGATTGGTCTCTCTAGTAACATGCCCAAAGTACATGAGATGAAGTCTAACCATCCTCACTTCTAAGGCACATTCTGGCTCTACTTCTTCTGAGACAGATTTGTTTATTCTTTTGACAGTCCATGATATTTTCAACATTCTTCTCTAGCACTATAATTCAAATGCATCAATTCTTCTTAGGCCTTCTTTATTCAATGTCGAACGTTCATATGTGTACGAAGCAATTGAAAATGCCATGGCTTGGGTCAGGTGCCACGTAGGTCTCAAAGTAGCATCCTTGCTTTTTCACACCAAAGAGAGGACTTGTGCAGCCCATTGACCCGATGTAACATCAGCTCTTGACCTCTGGTTCCATGAACTGTGATTGTAGATCCAAGGAAGATCAAATCCTTGACAACATTAATCTTTTCTCCATTTATCATGATGTTACCTGTAGGTCTAGCTGTGAGTATATTGGTTTCTTTACTTAAGTTGTAATACATATTGAAAGCTTCAATCTTTGCTCTTCATCAGCTAGTGCCTCAAGTCCTTTCCCTTTCAGCAAGCAAGGTAGTGTCACCTACATGTTGCAGCTAGTTAATAAGCTTTCCTCCAAACCTGGTAACAGACTCTCTGATTAGGTGCTTAGTACTAAAGAGGATATTCAAATGACCAAGAACATAAAAGATGAGCAAAACAGCCTTAGCCATTAAAACAAAACAAACCAGTTGTCATCAAAATCCATTCCAATAAGAATGATTGTAGACTTGAATTTAACTCCATAGGGTTTTCTTAGCTAAAATTTTTATAAACAGTAGGCACTTTTAAAAATTTTAATTTAATTTTAATTTAATAAATCTTTTTTATTGGGGCTCATACAACACTTATCACAATCCATACATATATCAAATGAGCAAAGCACCCTTATACATGCATTGCCCTCATCATTCTCAAAATTTGCCTTCCACTTGGGTTCCTGGAATTAGATCGCTTTCCTTTTTTTCCCTCCCCCTCACTCCCCCCTACTCCCTGAACCCTTAATAGTTTATAAATTATTATGTTTTCTTATCTTACATTGCCCGGTGCCTCCCCTCACCCACCTTCCCATTGCTCATCCCCCAGAGAGGAGGTTACAGATAGATCTCCAAGATCGGTTCTCCCTTTCTACACCCACTTCCCTCCCAGTGTTGCCACTCTTACCGCTGGTCCTGAGGGGTTCATCCGTCCTAGATTCCCTGTGTTTCCAGATCCCTACTGCACCGCTGTACATCCTCTGGTATAACCAGGTCCGCAAGGCAGAATTGAGATCATGATAATTGGGAGGGGAGTAAGCATTCAAGAACTAGAGGAAGGTTTTGAGTTTCATTGTTGCTACACTGAACCCTGAGTGACTCATCTCCTCCCCACAACCCCTCTGCAAGAGATGTCCAGCTGTCTACAGATTGCCATTGGGTCCCCATCACGCACTCCCCTCATTCACGGTGATGTGATTCTTTCCCCCCTGCCTTTGTTGTTTGAAACCTGGTCCCCTTGGCCCTTCATGATCACACATGCCGGTGTGCTGCTTCCATGTGGGTTTTGTTGCTTCTGGGCTAGATGGCCGCTTGTTTACTTTCAAGCCTTTAAGTCCCCAGACGCTATATCTCTCAATAGCCGGGCACTTTTGAGCCGCTCAGGAAATTTCATTCCTGGAAATGTTTCTCTGATTGACTAGAGAAACAAAAAACAGAGACAACTCATTTATGTATGAGGGGTAGCTACACAATCTGTTGTCAATTTGAGACTATTAAGAGTGAAGGGGTAGAGTTTAGCCTGTCATTCAGGTCCTAGTTTGATGGCTTCATTTGGAGGTGCTACAGAGAATAATAGCTCACTGGAGGCAGAAGACATGCTCAGTCCCTGGTAGACATGCTTGCTAACAAGACACATGGAGCTATTCCACAGCCCTGGACACGTTGAGACCTCTGTCAGAGCTGAAATGCCTCTACTGCCACTGGATCCACAAGACTTCACACCTACTAGCCTGTGGTCTTCCTGCATTCGGCGTCATTGCATGTGTTTATGGGTCTGAAGAGGACTCTATAGATTAGTATTGGAAATATGGGCTAATATCAGATGTATGGACTTGATCTGAATTGGCCTGGGATGTTTTCTCAATATTCAATTGTTCTTTGTCTATAAAGGTCTTCCTTATACACATATGAGTTGCTGGATTTGTTCCTCTAGTCTACCAGACTAACAGATTATAGAAAGAAATTTATATCAAGAAGTTGTTATACATCTAGAAAATACTCAACCACAGTCCAACCCCAATCCATAAGCCCCTCTTTGAACTCATGCAGCCTAATACAATGGTGCAGAATGCAGGAAGTTTACAGGCACAAAGTCCTGTGGATCTAATGGCGGTGTCGCTGGCAAAAAACAAAAACAAAAAACAAAAAACCAGGGTCTGCCAGCAGGAAGGTAAAGGTAGAGGGCGAAGGGGAGGTTCCCAGACTCTCTTTATGAGAATGCCAAGACCACAGAGAGGCACCATTAGGCTGCATGTAGCCTGATAGATAGGTTCAATATCACAACAATACTTGTATGTATCTTCAAGTTGACATGAAATTATATAACTACCACAATTACTCATTCAAATTCCTAGTGGCCCTATAAGGGGTTTGCAACACGATAAACCTTTACTGGGAGCAGATAGCTTCATCTTTCTCCTGTGGAGCATCTGGTAGTTTTGACCCACCAGTTTTGTGGTTAGCAGTTCAGAGCTAACTATCCCACAGAACCACCAAAGCTCTTTCATTACCCATGAGGGAAACAAATCAAAAGTACAGGGATGTACCACCACGTCCCTATTAAAATAGCAATGGTTGGAACGTCATGAAGGAAGAAGAAACAGAAAAATAGGGATTGAGAAGCCTCCTAAGAGATCTGTGGTACCTCCTAAAGGACAGTCACACTAACCACAAAGAGGGAATTTGGTAAGGCAGCAGCAGCCCCATGGCAGTTGGTGAGAGCAGCAGAAACATTCTGCTAGCAAAGCTGCTAAGAGAGCTGAGAGCTGAGCAAACTGCTACCTGGCTGTGAGCTGGATCCGTTGGCAACAGAAGAGCTGATAGCAGGGAGGCCCATATCGTTGACAGGAGGAGTGCAGGCATGGGCAAGCACGCTCCTGCCCAGAGGAAAGAGGGATGTATTCTCCCATTCTCTGGTATCCTTCCATCCTCTGTCTGCATACATCCTGATCCTAATGCCAATTGTGTTATGTTACTTCTTAATAAACTCTGTGAAAGTGAGATTTTGTGTCAACCTGGCTCCACCAAGGTTCTCAGCAGCTTGGCAGTAATCCTTCATCATGTGACACAGCATAATGCAATCGTTTCCATGATGGGATCAAAATAATTTTGTCAGCTCTATGATGGGATCGAACATTAAATAGATAGATGATGATGATAATAATGATGATAGATAGATAGACAGATAAACTAGCAATGGCCAGTAAAAAATAGATGTTGGCAAGGTTGTGGAGACACTGGAATCATTATTCCAGGCAAAATTTTAATATGATATAATCACTTTGGGAAACAATTTGGTGATTCCTCAAAATGTTTAACATAAAACAATCCCGTTCCCCAGAAATTCCAGTCCTCGGTATATAACCAGAAGTAAAAACTAGAACACTAAAAGAAATTGTACACTCATGTTCGTTGCAGCATCTTTGACATCTGAACTTTGTTAACAACAAAAATGTTCATCAATGGATGAATGAATACCCCAAATGTGTTTTTCACACTTCGTGGAATACTACTCGACATGAAGAGACATCAAGTCTAGATGCATGTCGCAGCATGGATGAATCTTAAAGAAATCATGCTGAGCAAAATACATCAGTCACAAAAAGACAATTATTATTAGGTCTCACATAATTTAAGTAAATATATTAAAACCAGATATTATTAATTGTTGCCAGGCTAGAGATGAGAAGAAGAGAGAAATAAAAGGGTTAGTTTTCTGTTTAGTAAGCATTTCATTATTGAATTATTTGAAAAAGTAATACGGATGGTTACAAAACTTGAAGAATATAATCAAGGACACTGAATTTCACTTGTAAAAATTTGAGTTAAGTCATGCTGTATTCAGTATATTTTGACCACAGTAAAACAATAAAAATAAAATGTTAAAAACATCTATAAATATAAGACCTATAAAATTTGAAATTTAGGAGAAAACACACAAATTATTTACTTTAATTTTTGACTACATTAGCCTTATAAAAAACAATTTGGTAGGCCCTCCTCTTAGTCCCTGCTTCGCCTTTCCCGGTCTGTTTCCTCTTCATTTTCCTTCCTCTCACTCTCCTCTCCTTTTCCTTCCAACTTCTTGTCTTCTTCCATCTTCAGAAATAATCTGAATATTATTTTTTTAATAACACAAAAAAACATTGCAGCATTACTGCAAACATATGCCCCTGAAAGGTGCAATGACCTCGTTACACATTTTGCCAAAAGCGAATATTCTGATTCTAGGAAAATAAATTGTATTTCACAAAGATAATACAAGTAAATAAGGAGAATGGCTAGCGAGAGTAATAAATTGATTTTGGTGATTACAAAATTACGCCTTTGCATTAGTATTTCTAATAGAAGTTCACTTGAGAATTTTTGAATTGTTGTTATTGCTAGGTGCCATCATGTTGGTAACTTATCGGGACCCGATGTCCATGGTACTTCTCTGATATTCTTCTCCAGCACCACAGATGCACTGGTCATTCTTTGCTCCTCCTTATTCAGTGTCCAACTTTCACATGCACACGAGGCAACTGAAAACACCATGACTTTGGTCATGAGCACTTTAGTCCTCAAAATAACATTCTTGTTTTTCAGTACTCTGAAAGGGTCTTGTGTTCCTAATGCACCACGTCTTTTGACTCCTGGCCGCTGCTTCTATGAGCATTGCTTGTGGAGCCAGACACGACAAAACCCTTGACAATTTCAACCTTTTCGCCATTTATCAGTTGTGAGGATTTTGGTCGTCTTTACACTGAGTCATCATTCATAGGGACCCTTGATCTTCATCAGCAAGTGCTTCAGGTCCTCCTCACTTTCAGCAAACATGGTTGTGCAAATTTCAGATTACTAGTAATACCGATGCCACATTCTTTCTTCAGATAAGTCAGCTTCTCTGATTATTTTCTCAGATGAACAAGCAGAGTAAAAGGATATAACCTTGATGAACGCCTTTCCTAATTTGAAACCATGCAGTAGTCCCTTAATTTGTTAGCACGACTTCCTCTTAATCCACATACAATTTCCATATGGGCACAATTAAATGTTTTCAAATTCCTTTTTCTCAAGGTTATCCATAGGTTATTATTATCCATGCAGTTTAATGTCTTCACATAGTCAATAAAGCCCAAGTAAATATATCCCTGCTTTCGCTGCTTTGCTTCAAGATCCATCTATATCATCAATGATATCCCGTGTTCCATGTCCTCTTGTGAATCTGGCCTGAACTTGTGGCAGTTACTTGCCAATGTACTACTGAAATCGTTGTTGGGTGATCTTTAGCAAAATCTAACTTGCATGTGACAACAATAATTCTATAATTTGGTCATTCTGTTGGATCATTGTGTTAGACTGGGTTGACTAGATAAGCAAATCTAATGACACTCATGTATGTATAAGAAAGAGGTTCATACCAAAAAATGATTATCTATCAAAAAAGCATCCCAGCCTAGTCTAATTCTATGTTCTATACTAGTCCATAAATCCCACCTCAGATTTATGCAGCCACATGTAAGGTGAAGCATGCAGGAAGGTCACATGCCAGTGGGTGCAGAGGTGTATGGTTCAAAGGTGGGTGGAACTATGCCAGGGCTCTGGCAGCACTACGGGTAACCAGCCAGCAGGGAGAAAAGGAGGGTAGAGAGAGTTTGGGGCCCAGGGTCCTGTTTATAAGAAGACCATACCCACAAGGACAGAGCCAAATGCTGTCGCTTGATTGACAGGTTTTCTTCCATTCCTCCCCAGGATTGTCTGCTGAAATACAACCTCTAACTACCACTGTCACCTTTCTGTGAAATGGGCACAAATATGGATCTCCTCCAGTCAGGTAGAAGAGCAGCTGTCTTCCAAATTCCCTTGCATAGACAAGTGAGTGCTTCAAATACTTCATCGGCTTGCTGAATCACTTCAAATAGTATCGCATCCATCCCGGAGGCTTGTTTTTGGCTATTGTATTCGGTTCTGCTTGAACTTCACCCTCCAAAACCATTCCTTCTTATGATGCTTATATGCTGCCTGCTGAAATGGTGGAATGCCAACTAGTGCTTTTTGGTGACTCTGTGTATGCTTACCATCTTCTTTTCATGATTCCTGCATCATTCAATATTTTGCCCATAAAACCTTTCAAAATTTCATTTCAAGGCTTGAATTTTTCTTGAGTTCTTTTCGTTTCAGATATGCTGAGGATGTCCTTTCTTTTGGTTTTCTAATTCTAGTTCTTTGAAAAAAACTAATAATGGTGACAGGATAAAACCATAAAATTCACCTTTCCTTATTTTAAACCAGACATTATTCCCTTGTTCAGTTATCGCAACTGCCTCTTAATCCATGTGCAAGTTCCATATGAGGACAAGGAAGTGCTCTGAAATTCCTATTTTTCTCAACCTTATTTATAGATTATGATCCATGAAGTTGAATGCCTCTTCATAGTTAATCAAACACAAGTAAACGTGAATCTGGTTTGTTCTGCTTTCAGTAAAGATCCATTTTGTAGCAGCAATGATGTCCCTCCTCCACATACTGCTATCACCATTATTGATGATCTTCAGTAAAATTGTACGTACATGTGATGTTAATGATATTTGTCAATAGTTTGAGCATTCCATTGTGCCATCTTTCTTTGGAATGACCTCAAATATAGTTCTCTAGAAATAACTGCCTCTTGCAGGTCGCTGTCTTCCAAAAATTGTAGATAAGAGAATACTTCCAATGTATCATCAGCTGTGGAAATCTTATATATTTTATATTCTCCCCGGTCCTTGGATTTTCACTAATGCCTTCAGGGTGGCTTTGACATTTTTGAGTACCATAATTTCATATATACACTATCTCTTAAAATGACTGGATGTCAACTGTTGTTTTTTTTTTTTTTGGCGGGGGGATACAGCGAGTCTGTGTACTCCTTCGATCATTTTTGGATGCTTCTTGCATCATTCAATATGCTGCCCACAGCACCTTCCAATATTGCATCTTGGGTGCTGAATTTTTTTCTTCAATTTTTTAGCTCAACATATGCTGGCTATATTCTCTTGCGGTATTCTAACTCTACGTCTTTGCATATTTAATTATAATATTTTACATGGTCTTCTCAAGGCATCCTTTGAAATTTTCTGTTTACTTCTTTTACATCATCATTTCTTCCATTTGCTTTAATTTTTGGACTACCTTCTGATACTGTGAGTTGTTATGTAGGCATCAAATGTAGTGTTGACTCACCTAAATATATTTTTCAACCTAGTTTCAGAACATATTAACAATCTTCCATACAACAAATAAAAGAGTTGAGGCTCAAGAAAGATGAAATGAACATATGGGGAGAGTTGGAGGCAAAAAGCCAAACTAGTGTCTTCATGCCTTCAAAATCATTACTCATGACCGATGAGGGAGATTTCACATGTGTATAACTTTTAGGTGTTTTCTTTTCTTTAAAAGTCATACAACTGCTTAATAATTTTGAAATTAATGTGCCTTTTATATTAATTTCAAAGTTTATTTTATTGTCACCAAGTTTATCAATATGTTAGTGCGTTCAGGTCAATGCCTGTGCATCAACTTTCCCATGAATCATCAAACTTTCAATTTAGTAGAAATTTACATACTGAGAGAAGCACATAAGATTGCGATTTAATCTAAAATTTAGACCCTTAACCACCAACTAAAATGTTTCTAAAATATTACATTAGAATGCAGTGAGAAAGTATTGGCAACAGAAGATTGCCTAATTCAACCTAGACAAAATAATTTCAGACAATAAGAACTTCTCTACCTATTATATTTCTATAGAATTTTAAAGTTTAAACTTCATGTTGTAACTCATTCTTTCATTAAGCATGGTTGATATTTAGACATTGAATATTTATCTGCCAAAAAAGGACTTCAACATTTAACATATAATCTTATAAATTTTCTAATTTAATTAGATAAAGGGAAAGTACACATTTACTGAATAGAACGAATTGATATTAGGCTTTCCTTTGCTTCATTTTAAAGTATATCTCTTTCTGGTAGAAGTAAAAAAATATCATAAAGATTCAACTGCATGAAAAAATAATTTGGAGATTGGGTGGAATTGAAAGAGGCAAAGAGTAAGCATGCAAAAGCAAAGAGGCAGAAGCAAGCATTGGAAGATATATAAATAGAGCAATTGAGCGTATAAACAAAGCAACTGGAAACCAGGAAGCCTTCTTCAAAGCTTTCCACTTTTGATCCTCATAGTTTTGGTTCATGTTTTATATTATATCATTTGAATTTGAGAAGATAGTATAAAATAAAACTTGATATTGATCGCTTTCCAGGTAAAGGAAATTTCTCCTTATGTGGTAGACATCTGAAATGCCCAGAGTTTACCAGTACTTCTTTTAGATTAAATCAATGATCTGCAAAAGCAATACAAATTTGAGAGTTAAAATGTTATGTGCCTTATAAATGTTTATAACTCCCTCAAAAAAGTGCTTACACACCCGTTGCCATCGTGTCAATTCGGACTCAATGAAACTGCAGAACAGGTTGGAACTGTCCCTGGGGGTGCTGAGACTGTAACGCTTTACGGAAATAAAAAACCTAAGCTTTCTCCCATGAAGTGGCTGGTGCTTTCCAATTGCTGACTTGAAAAATAGCAGTCCAAAGCATAAGCCACTGCACTGGCTTCTTGGAATACTGTGTTAGTCTTTGTTGACTAGAGAAACAAATTCATAGACATTCCTATGTGTGAAAGAGCAAACATTATATCAAAGAGAAATTGTATATTAAGGAAACATCCCAGCCCAGTCCAGATCAAGTCTATAAGTCTGATATTAACCCCTTTGTCTGATACCAGTCTATAATTTCCTCTTGAGACTCACGTAACACATGCAGTGGTGCTGAATGCAGGAAGATCATGGGCCAGTGGGTGGAAAGTCTTGTACATCTAGTGGCGGTGGAAACATCTCAGTGCTGGCATGGGGCTCAATGTTGCTCCTCCAGTCCCAGGGCCCTGGCTGCCAGCAGTGTGTCTTTATGTGGTTTGTCAACAGGAAAGTCTCACAGGGAGACAAGCAGAGAGAGTGTGTGTGTCACACCTCCAGTGAGCTATTTCCTTAGCACCTCCAAATGAGGTCATTAAGCCTCAACCTGATTGACAAGCTAAACTCCACCCTTTCACTTTTAATAGTCTCAAGTTGGCACAGATTGTGTAACTACCAAATATAGCATGGGGAACTAGAAAATTGATTACTTTTTGGTTCCAAATAAGTATACAAATGAACAAAATGATGAGTATTAGGTAGAGGGATTATAGTTGAATTATTTTTTAGCTATTTAACATATAATTCATATATCATACAGTTTGATAGTTCAATCACATTAAAAGACTTTTAGAATCATCTCTACCATCAATTCCAGAAAGGCAGTAAGTCCTATTCAGCCTCATGCAATTGTGGTAAGTCTAAGAACAGTGTCAGAAAATGGCAACTTTTGTTTGATTCCTATTTACTTTCCTATTGCCTTTGCCCCCCAAATAAAACACATTTTTATGTTAAATATTCTGATATTTGCACAACTGAAAAAGGGAAAAACTGAAAAGAAGATATATAAGAGTAGACAAGACATGGGAAGTAAAACACATTTGTCACACTGAACATCTATTGAATAGTAGACATAGATATGGTATAGAATTAGGGATGCAATTCTAGAGCTTATGAATATCCAAGTTTATGAGAAGCAAAGAACATAGGACACTCCTAAGAGGAGTGAGAAATGGGACACCCCCGAGAAATCTTCTCACCTCACATTTTGGATTACATTTAGAGGATATCCAGGGCTGGAGGTGAGTCATGTCAACATTGAGAGCAAACCAGAAGGATGGGTGGAAGCATGGTGACGGGCTGGCTAGAGTCTATAGAAACAAAAACGGGATCATGCCTTTGGGATGAAGGTGTCTGTGTATTTTATGAAATCTGCAAAAGTGATGACTGAAATTCTATCATGGAATTGGAATAAAACAAAGTATAGAACATTAACCATCTTCAATATTAAGCTTCCATCATTTTCTATTTTTCTGAGCGCTTAGAAATGTCTTGTAGGCGATAAGTGAAATTATGCAGGTCCAATTACTAAATTAATAATACCGTATTTTTAAAAAAGCATCTTCAAATTGCATTACTTGGGATGCCCTTTCCACCCCAAGACACACTTATGAAAATGAACTCAGTGTTGGGTACTCTGCCAGTCAATGTAAGCAGGACTTGCAGGCTGCCTTTCAGGACAGACAATCCTGAAGCCTATTGAATCTTATCTCTTCTCAACAATTCTTTCTGATAAGAATGATAATTTTTGAAACTGATTTTTAAATTATAAAATTATTATGTTCTGTTCTAATTGCATCCTCTTCCTCAAGACTCCCTTCTCTTTGCTGCTTCATATGCTAACACGCCTTTGAAAACAGGCAATAAATATCAATTTTATATGCCTCTGATTCTTCTTACTACTTCAGTTTGCATTCGGAATCATTTACTGCTTGATATTATTTATAACATTCAAAGAAAGAGCATCTTGATAGTTTCCAGATGTTAGTGACATTTAAAAACAGAGTTGGTTCAGACACCAGACTACCAGACACTGCAATGCAAACCAATGCCAAGGAAGCTAAATAAACTTCCTCAGCTCTGTTTTGTTTTTTTGAAATTTTTATTTTACAAAAATTATGTTCACTTGTAAAAAGGATTCACATTTTATTTAACTACATGAAGTAGAAAATGAAGCTATCCTTAAATGTCTGTATCTGCTCATTCTCCCACAAATCCATCTTTCAACTCAGTCTTCCTCCAGGTTTTATTTTCCCTTCCTTTTCTTTGTTTGAATTTCCTGTAGAGAAATGCAATTATCTAACGAGACTGAAGAAAAGCTAGGCAGATGTTGGGAAACTAAAATTGCATCATGTCACATATTCAGTTGACTTACGTAGCATTGTCAAGTCAATGAAGTCTCATGGGACATTGTCATACAGGGTCCTTATACATTAGAATCAACTCAATTGCACCTAAGACAGAAACTACCTACAAGGTATTTGTCCTCCGAGTTTTAAGGTTTGCATATAAAGCTGTTCTTCATTTATTTAAATAATTACTACTCAACACAAAAACAGAAACTTTGAAGTTCAATTGAGTTTTTATCCTCAATTTTAAAAGTCCACCTTGAGATTATGCAGTTATTATTTTTAAACCAAGTGTATGTTTTTAAGAC
This sequence comes from Tenrec ecaudatus, assembly GCF_050624435.1. Classification (NCBI taxonomy): domain Eukaryota; kingdom Metazoa; phylum Chordata; class Mammalia; order Afrosoricida; family Tenrecidae; genus Tenrec; species Tenrec ecaudatus. The sequence continues at coordinate 37,504,625 of NC_134535.1, forward strand.
TTGTTCTCTACTGCCAACGAATAGTTTCAATATGGTGTGCACCTTCCTAATACCAAGGGTGCTCTGCTAAAGAGCTATTTGTCATTAAAAACCTATTTGGTATAAATTAATGAACATGTGTAATTGGTTGATTTTTAAAAATATATTCATTATAAAATTGAACTGGTATTTAAATAAATTGTAAACAAGTGTATGAATCATTTGATCACAGATAGGAAAGTAGCTGAAGCTACATCTGAGTTTTTTGGCTAGAAATCAACTTATTTCATAATTATGGCTAGCCTCCAATGTTATAGTGAAATCAGATAATGAATTATATAATTATAATATTGAATTAAGCCCATCTTTATTAATTTTCTATCAGAATTTAAGGTTTAAAAAGAAAATAAAGTCAATTTTTATCATAATTATCTTATTTTTGTTGTCAAAATCATTATTCTATTGAAATTTAAAAATGTTTTTGTAAAGCTCAGGTTTCCTCTCTTGTTCGTTATTGTCTGGATTTGAACTGCTTAGTTTTGTACTTTGCCTTTGGGAACATCCCATTCATATGGTTGGTCTGTAGCATCTGTGATAGACCGCCATAAGAGGGAAGAATATTAGAAACAGAGTACTCGTTTCTCAGGAAAGCACGCCACGTTCTGCAGTCGGAGTCTATATGGACTTTGCCACAGACCTTGCCATGGGAGTGACCACTGTGAGATGGACAACACAAAGTTTATACATGGGAAATCTGTTCTATCATTTGTGTTTCCAAACCATTTATGAAAAAAACTATTAATCAACCACAAATTTATGACACAGTTTACTAATTGTATTGCAAAAATTACATAATGTCTTTATGGGTTACAGATAATCCTAAATATCAAGTTTTCCAAGGCAATTATATTTTAATCAAGCTCTTCAATATGCATTGCCAATTTATTCTTACCCTTGTTTTAAAAATCAAAGTAACTGAGAAATAAAAATATGTTTTAGAGAATTGAAAATTCTAGAGTGTATGAATAATTATTCTGTCCATGCTTCCTTAGAATTCCAGAAATCTAGTAAAGAGACAGCAGTGGTCCCATAGACTAAGTTCTGAGCCTTGAGCAAAAGGATAGTTCCTTACTTATCTGAAAACTTAGGGCACTTCGCCATCCTCTCCTCTAGATTGTTTCTTTTTTAAGATTAAAATGAACTTGAAAAGAACACCTAAATCTAATAAATAGTGACTAACAAATAATTTTGGAAATGCTTTTAATAAGAATATTGTATTAAGCCAGCCATCTATCTATATAGCTATTGAGTAGGCCTTTTTAACTCAGATTAATATTCAGGGGAAGATGTCAGTTTTAGTATAAATCAGCACAATTGTCATTTGAAATCATCTATTTTTATATCACATTCTCTTCCAATGTTTCTGCTGTTAAAAGCAATCCACCTTTGGTGTGATCTTCATTCTTTTTGGTCTAGTGTGGATGCACACTTTGGTTCAACAAAATGCCTAAGAAATGAAACTATAGCACTACTCCCAGGGGGCAACCCTTTGTGATCGTTAAGTATGCCCCAAAACTACTGTGATCGTTACGCAAGCCCAAAAACTAATGCATGGAAGCAAAGCTGAATTTTTTTTAAATTATGTCTCAAAGAAAACAAAACAAAAATAAAACCCAGTATGCTTGAAGAGAAAAATCATAATACACAAACATCCACAAACACAGACACACACACATGCATTTACAATGAAAACATTTCTGAGATATTAAAGTTAACTATGAAAGATCAAAAATAAAATTGATCTTAAGTATTTTATAAAAATTAAAATACTTTAAATGAAATTGTCTTGTAATTTATATATTTTATCAGTATTCCATATGAATTCTTAAAGGTAAAAATCCTTATTCCTGGTTTAGACTGTAAAAAAACAAAAAAAACTTTGCTGCCTACATTAGTAATAGCAAAAACAATACTTAAAATTACTGGTAAATAGATAAATGGCACTGGCATAATATCTTAAATGGATTTTTAAATTTATGTACAAGGAAATATTACCAATATGTCAATTAAGCATATGAGAAATTTAGTTGACATGCATGCAATCTTACAAAAAGTGATAGCGTTATGTTTTAATCAGGTAGTTGAACTCTAAAACTCATTTAATGGACTAATAATTTTAGTGAAAATGATTGCTATATAAATATTACATGGAAATAATTTCTGCAATTCAGATATGATAAACTAATTTGTGGCATATAAATAATAAAATTTAACCATCTTTATATAATTTTTATTAATAAATTTTTCTTAGTGGTGTCAGAAATGCAATAAAAAAAGATAGAAAACTATGGAACATTGAGAAAAATTTTCCAAATTTATTCTTCCAAATTCTCCACCACAGAATGTTTTTCCCTTATAATCAGCCCAAACGCGTTTGCTCCCTATTTTTTATTACATAGGATTATATTTATATATCAAATTTGGGGGAGAAAAATATTCTTCACTTGAACATGAAAATGCCAACTGTCCAAAATTCAAATTTATTGCTTCAAGCTAACATGGATTGGAAGCTACCAGGTTTATGTGTCTCTCTCCCTCTTGAACAATTACGAACTCGAGTAAATGTGTGAGACAATGATTTTTGTACATTGCATAAGAGATGGTCCCACACTGAAGTACAAAGAAAAGAGGCACAGAAGTTCATCTGTATGATGGTACCAAAATGAAGATTTAACTGGTTTATTTTACCAATAGTACATCAACAGAAGTAATTTTTCACAAACTCAGAAAAGGCACATATATTTTATATATTATCTATAGGAACCCTGGTGGTATCGTGGTTTCGAGTTCGGCTGCAGTTCTAAAGGTCAACAGTCACAACCACCGGCCACTCTGCAGGTAAAAAGACGGAGCTTTCTACTCCGATAAACACTTACAGTCTCAGAAACCTACTGGGCAGTTCTACCTTTTCATGTTGAGTCAGCATTGACTCTCAATGGCAGCAAGCTTAGCATATATGTAGATGCTGGAACTATGTATGTGCATAATATATATAATGTATTATATGCTGCCACGACATATATGCCACTATGTATGCTGCCACTGCCGCTATGTCAATTCTAGCTAAAGGACAAAGAGTAGAGCAGCTCCATAGGGTTTCTGAGCCTGAAAATCCTTAGGCAGCAGACAGTCTCATCTTTCGCTCATGTAGCTAGTAAGTTCCAACCTCAAATCCTCCATTAGTGTCCCAACTGTGTGCCCACTGTACAGCCACAGTTACACACGCGCGCGCGCGCACGCCTTCTGAAAGCTAGTGGAGATTTCCAATATGTTTTCATTGCATTTTCCCACAAACTTTTCCGATGTATCCTGTGGTGTGTTATGTGGATGCGTGTGTGTATAACGGTTCTATTTTATTCAGAAGAAGCAGTCCAAAAAGGAAAGGAGGCATTGCTTCGGATACATTTGATTATCAAGATTTCTTTAAAGTGTTCATGAACAATGATCTCACTTACTTAGAGGAGAAAGGTGCATTTGACCCCAGTGATGATATTTTCAATTGTCTCCCATGACTGAGGAAGCTGAACAATAATTGAAGAAGACCAGAGAAGAGTTGATGCATTTGCATTGCAGTATTGGTGAAGAACATTGAACATAGCAGATTGCCAGAAAACGTACTATGGAGGCAGTACTGTCCGAATGCTGTTCAGAAGTGAGGATGTTAAGACATGTTCCCACATACTTTGGATATGTTGTCAGGAGAGCCCAGTCCACGGGGAAGGGCTTTGTGGCATCGAGGGTCAGTGAATAGAGGAAGCTTCTCTGTAAGGCGGATGGACACAGGGGATAAATCTAGCCTAGCCATTGAGAGGATGGTGCCGTACCCTTCGATGTGTTTCTCTGTTATACATAAGGTCTTAGGCTATGAGTGATGAGCACCTAACAACATTTTCCCTCCTTTTTTTTCCCATTTCTTCCCCTGTATTTGGGCAGAAATATTTCACTTACCACCTTTTCCCAGGACAAAGAAATGCTTATCTCAGTTTGTATATTTTAGTTTTAAGATCAATTCTTAAATCAGAAAATTGCCTTCAATGTTCATAGCAACTTGTCTTAACTATCTATTTTGTAGCACACCATTCATTTACCCGTATGTGTCAACTCAGTTAGTGATCTTTTCATGTAAATATGAAATTATTTGCATTACTGTCCATGGTAGAAAACCCCAAGAGATATTTACTCTTTTAATGCAAGTGACATTTGTCCCTCACTGGTATGATTTGAGGTAGGACATGACAATTTTGAGAATATCAAAATCTAGTAAAGCATTTGCTTCCACATAAAGCAGATATACTAAAAACAATCTGAATCTTTAATACTGAATTGAGACTACACATTCAAGTAATCCAGAGATGCCTACTCTTGTCTTGACATTCTCCTGAACGCTCAGCTTCACTCCGCTGGCATTTCTCATACGATGAAGCTCTCGGAAGTAAACACACCGGCATCACTTTTTCCAGCAAAAGGGTTCCTTACTCTCTTGGATCCGGTTGTGCTCACTGTCTTTGGGAAATGCTTCCCTCTCACCATGTTTCCTAATACATGGTCTGAATGGGCAATTCACAGGCCTTGTCCAGCCTGACATAGCTGGTTTGTTAAACGGTGACTCTTCAATCTCATTAGAGTGTTTCCAAGGACATTTTAAATTAGGTCCCGGAGGCTTATACTATTTAGCCAAAATCAATAAGAAGTTATGTAACAAGCAAATGGAAATATATTCTTAAACAATGTTATGGAACCCTAACCTTCAACAACAAGCTCACTGTCATCGAATCAATTCTGGCCGATAGTGACGCTCTGGGACAGGGGAGAACTTCCCTGGTGCCTTTTCAAGACTGAAACGCTTCCCAGGAGTAGAAAGCCATCGTTTACCAATGGAACCACAAACACAACAACAAAAACACTCACTGCCACTGATCAGCCTTATAGTGAGCCTATGGAACACGTTAGAACTGCCCTACAGATTTCTAAGACTATAGCGCTTTACTGGAGTGGAAAGACCCCTCCTTCTCCCAAGGAATACTAGGTGGTTCTGAACTGCTGACCTTGTGATTAGCATCCCATAACTACTACGACACTAGGGCGCCCTATGAAACCACATAAAGAGAGTGTAAAATGAGTACATTGGGTCTGTGTCTAAATTACTGAAAGATCATTATTCTCTGAAAGATGTAGATTGAATAAGTGGAACGAGTGAAAGGTTACTTAGAATGAGCTAGTAATTTTTTTAACAATGAATTTAAAGAAGCCACAAACAAAATGGCCAAATACTATTATTTTATTTCAAAATTCAATTCTGGTGCTTGCACTATTTATTATATGGCGCTGATAAAATTATTTTCACTTCTCAAAATATTTTCTTACTTGTAAAAAATTAAAAAACATCAGTAGAATGGTTGTGGATATCAGATACAATAATGCATAAATGTATTGTGTGAAGTACAGGCTCCTTGGAAACGCCTGTGATGTGAAGCCCCATTAGTTCACCCATTAGTTTACTGACTCCCATCAAAATTATTGTCTGAGATAGAGTCAAACTGCTCCCTAATATTTGTTGTCAATATTTATACAGAGATTGTAAATCTTTATAGCAGCAGAATGCCTTGTTTTCCTCCAAAGAAGCAGCTGGTGGACTTGAATCTCTGACCTTTTGGTAATCAACTGACTACTGTAACTGATAGCCTAAGGCAGTGGTTCTCAACCTTCTTAATGCCATGACCCTTTCATACAGTTCCTCATGTTGTGGTGACCACCCCCAACCATAAAATGATTTTCTCTGCTACTTAATGACTGTAATTCTGCTAGTGTCATGAATGGGGCAAGCCCTGTGAAAGGGTCATTCAACCCCCAAAAGGGTCGCAACCTACAGGTTAGGAAGCTCTGACCTAAGGTTCCTTGGGTCAAACTTCAGGAAAGCATCCAAAGACTAAGTTGCTTGAACTGGTGTTTTTTGATGCCCCCACGTCCTTTATGACTCATATCAACCCGATGCGCAACGGAACGAAACGCTGTCCAGTCCTGTATCACCCTCACAAGCGTTCCTCTGCTCGAGCACGTAGATGCAGCCGCGTGTCAATCCATTTTGTCAAAGGTCTTCCTTTTTCCACTGCTGGTCTACTTTAACAAGTATCACGTCATTTGTCAGAGACTGGTCTCTCCTGACAATAGAGAAGCATAAAGCCCCTGAGAGGAAGTCACGTTGTCCTTGCATCTAAGGAGCATTCCGGTTGTCTTTCTCAAGACAGACTGCTGTGTGCTCTTGTTAGTCTCTGTTGTTGTTATTGCTGTTAGGTGTCATCGAGCGGTCTGGCCCCTAGTGACTGAGCACGCAGAATGAAACATGGCCCAGTTCTATGACTTCCTCATGCTTGTCCATGTGCCTCAGTCCACTGCTCCAGCGCTGGGTCAATCCATCTTGTGGAGAGCCTTCCACGATCTTCTTTCCACTCTGAGAAGCATGATGTCCTTCTCCGAGGACTGGTCTCTCCTGACAATATGCCCCAATTATGTAACAGGAAATCTTACCATCCTTGCGTCTAAGGGGCTCTCTGGCCACACTTCCCACAGGACAGATTGCTTTGTCCTTTCTGCACGCCATGGTACTTTCAATATTCTCAACCAGCACCAGCATTTAACAGCGTGGACTCTTCTTCAGCCTCCCTTACTCACTGTCCAATGCTCCCATGCATACAAGGTGATTGAAAATTCCGTGGCTTGCATGGCTTTCAACCTTCGATCTCAAAGTAACGACCCTGCTTTCCATCCATTTACAGGGACTTGCAGATTCCCGAATGTTGTGCCTCAGTTACTGTCAGGCGGAGTCTCCAATGACCATTGATTGGAAATCCAAGCAAGATGAAATCCTCGACAAGGTCCATCTTTTCCCCATTTACCAGGATGTGACCTACTTCTCCACTTGTTCGGATTTGAGTTTGTTTACATTGAATTTTAATTCATACCGAAGGCTGCAATCGTTGATCTTCATCAGCAAGTACCTCCAGTCCTCCTCACTGTCAGCACGCAAGGCTGTGTCATCTGCACTATCCCAGGTTTCTAAATGAGACTTCCTCCCGTCGTGATGCCACATTCACCTTCCTGTAGTCCAGGGTCTCTGATTATTTGCTCAGCGTACACATTGGATAAGTATGGTCAGATTATGCAACCCTGATGCACCCCTCTTCTGATTTTAAATGCGTGCATTTCCTTGTTCTGTTCCCCAAACTGCCTCTTGGTGAGCGTACAGGTTCCACATGAGGACAGTATAGTTTCTGGGATTCACCTTCTTTTCAAGGTCATCCATAGTTTGTTAGGATGCACACAGCTGTATACATTTTCATTGTCAATGAAACACAAGTAAACACCTTTCTGGTATCCTCTGCTTTCAGCCAAGATTCATATGACATCAGTAATGATATTTCTTGTTTCATGTCCTATTTTAAATTAATCCAAACCTCTGATAGCTCTGTGCCAATGTACTGCTGCAACCACCGTTGAATGATATATAGCAACATTTTACTTGCATGGGATATTGATGGCATTGTTCTATAATTCAAGCATTTTATTAGATAGCCTTTCTTTGGAATGTGTGCAAAAATGGATCTCTTCCAGTTATCTGGCCAAGCCACAGGTGTCTTAAAAACTTCTGAAATCTACCAGTGAGTGCTTCTGGTGCCTCTTCAGCTTGTTGAAGCATTTCCACTGGTATTTTAACAAGCCTTGGTGTCTTGTTTTCAACTAATCCTTTCAGTGCAGATTGAACTTCTCCCTTCCTTTCCATTGCCCTTTTGGATCTGGCTACCTCTTGAAATAGTTCAGTGTTAAACCATTCTTTTTGGTAAATGACTCTATGTATTCTTCCCATCGTCTTTTGATGTTGCCTCCTTCATTCAGAATTTTGCCCACAGAGGCTTTCAATATTGAAACCCCAGATTTGACTTATCCCTTCGGTTCTTTCAGGTAGGATGTGCCGAGTGTGTTCTTCTCGCCTGGCTTTCTAACTTTAGGTCTCTGCACATCTCATTATATTTCACTGTGTCTTCTCAAGCAGCCCTTCAAAATTTTTGGTTCAACGCTATTACTTCATCATTTATTCCATGTAACTTATCTACTCTGATCTTTTGTTTTTAGTTATCTTTTCATAACCCCTTGCTTTCTTCATGTATGATATTCTTGATGTCATCCCACAGCTCATCAGACCTTATGTTATTATTGCTCAAAACGTCAACTCCACTCTTGGGATGTTCATCACATTCAGGTAGGATAAGCTCTAGGTCATATGCTGGCTCTCCTGCACTCGTTTTCATATTCTTCAACTTTAACTTGAATTTATACAGGAGCCATTGATGGTCTGTTCCACAGTCAACCCCTGGTCTGGTTCTAGCTGCTGATCTTGAGTTTCTCCATCGCCCCTCCTCAGAGATGTAGTCAAAGTGACTTCTGTGTATTCCAACTGGAGATCTCCGCATGTACGGTTGACTTGCGTTCCTAAAAAAGGTACCTGCAATCCAGAAGTCGTTGGTCTTGCCAAAATCTGTCGTGTGATCGCCGGCTTATTTTCTATCACTAAGGTCATATTCTCCAACAACTGTTTCTTCATTTTTGTTTCCAGTGTTTGTATTGCAATCACAGACAGGAGTGTCTGTCAGGATAGATCTTGAAATGCCCTTTTTGCTGGTGCACACAATGCTATTCCTCTTGATTGTGTCATTCTCAGCAGAGTAAGCCGTATGGTTTTCTCATTCAAAGTGGCCAAGACCAGTCTTTTTCAGCTCACTAATGCACGCAATGTAAAATGTCCATTTTTATGCATTCCATTTCTTTCTTTACAACTTACAATTTTTTGTCTAGATTCACACTCCAAGCATTGCAAATTCCGATTATTAATGATGGGTGCAGATCTTTCTATCATCTGCAGTCTGGTCCCATCAACAAATGAAGGTCCAGAATGCTTTGCTCCCATCGGTTTTACTCCATCCATGCCATTATGGCAGACTCTTCTTTGAGAAGGAAACTCTTCCTGAGTCATATTTTGTGCACCTTCCGACTTGAGGGTTTCACCTTTTAACACTGTCTCCCACAGCACTCTGCTTCTTTTCCTGAGGTTTTCAATACCTGCTAGGTTTTGACTGTTCAGAGGGTTCAGAGGCTAGTTCCCCTGAAGTGGACAACCATTCCTACATCATAGTCTGTCCTTAGTGTGAAAGTCCTGCAGAAACCTGTTCAGGTTGAGGGACTCTGTTGACGTAAGAAATAACTGTGACATCGGACCCAGTGTGCCAGCATAACAAAACCCGTCCCAGTGAGACAAGTAGACAAAGGGTGGTCTTGAACTAGAAATGACTAAAACTACAGGTAGATGTGAGCGTATTGGCTGATACACACACACACACACACACACACACACATATATATGCATACATACATACATACATTAGGTCATAGAGTAAGTAGAAGGGATTATGTTTCTCGGGAGTGCCCTCACGTCCCCAAAGAAAGTAATTATGTTATGTGACATGATAGCCTCTCCCCGTTTCTCTTTTGGTCTTTCTTCCAGCCACTAAGGACAGTGACCTTTCCATAAAGGACTCTTCTGACAATATCTCCCATACTGAAGTCCCATATTGTTTCTCTTCTCTCTTTTTACGTACAGTATTTCATGAGAATATTTATTCCGAAATTCTTAATCCAATAGTTTCTCTTATTTAATCACCAGTTGCTAATCACCTATTACAAAGTAATACATAACTGAGAATAAAATTAGGATATGCTGCATATTTCTCATAACTAGGTATAGGGAAAATGATGTTAGTTTACATGAATACCTGCACAATACATTGTACAGCAGAATCCACTTTACTTATCTACATAATGGGCATGCTGTCCATCCACAAAGAGCTCAAGAATCCCGACTGTCATTTGCTATAGGACAGTGTAGCAAGCATAAAAGCTGCAACCTGAGAATGTAAAACTGATGTTGAACAAAGTTAACAATACCTAATAGTCTGTCCTTGAAGTATTAGGAAACTTTTCATAACTGAATTGTGGCTGACACATTAATGCTTGTAAAATCAATTTGTTTGCCATGCTGCTCCGTGTTATACTATTTTTATTTGGTTCTAAAGTGTACTTGCCTATTTTACTTCTAGCCTTCAAATGAGTTAGAATCATGAATAGATTATTCTAAGCAGGGCTAAATAAAATGTTTTTTGAATTGTAAAAAGTAATATTTAAGTGCCCATGGGCTACAGAAAAAAATGTATTCGCCAACATTCATTGTATGTATATTTGTATACTACAAGATTAGTATGTAGAAAGATGCTTACCTGTGTTTTTTAACTATGCAAAGACACCTGACCAAATAGATCACAACAAATTATGGATAATGTTATGAATTTAATTAATTCCCAAACTCTAAATTTTGTTAATCTTACCCTGTACCCAGACAGATGTAGTCGTTTATATTAGACAGGTTTCTCTAGAGAGATAAAACCAGATTTCTGATAATTATATAGATAGATAGATAGATAGATAGATAGATATAGATATGGATAGAGATAGATATATAGATAGATGTATAACACAATAAATGAACTATTAAATTATATACAGATAGATAGATATATAATACAAGACATGAACAGTTACATTGTAAAGCAGTATAAATGGCTCAGTGCAACTCACTCCCATGAGAGAGTTATGAGACACTGGCAGTCCTTCAAGTCTTGAGCAGCGCCAGGTAGTCCTCTGTAGAGAGAGCTAGGCTATCCCAGCACAGGCCGCAAACAGCAAAACAGGTCACCAACTCCCCAGCTCCAGAGATGTACATTCCAGTTCTCTGGTGAGGCAAGTCTTAAAGGAACCTCAAATTACAGCAACAGTTCATAGGTTAAGTGTCCCATGGGTAGTGAAGCTTGCAATTTGAGGCACAGAACAAGCAGGGCAGCCACACACTGGTCTGATGATCAAAGAGAGAGAAATAAGAAAGGAGAGGCTCACCGAGCCATTTATCTCTCTGCCCGTCAATAAATCCCACATGTGTTTATCAACCAGGCTGGCACAATAAACTAATTATCTCAATCCACCCCTTGCCAACCTGGCACCTGTACACAACTCTTTAACCATACATACTTATATAATTTCTGGACATTGATGAAATCACACTTATACTCATCATCAATCATCTATCATACATATAAATGAAAACACACTGAGTCAAATTGTATCTGATATATCATACCTGAACAAAGGAAAGATATGCAATAAGCACATAAAAAAGAAAATACATTGATAATTACAAATATCGCTTTTGCAATTGATCACATGGTTGTAATTGATAGGTAGAACTACCTTCTACTACTACCCATTCTATATTACCTTTGTCCTCAGCAAGCACCTCAGCTGGCTGTGGTTTTTGGCCTGGTGGGGTGACCCAGACCTTTATTCCTGAAGAGAATAAGGAGGGATCACCTAGCTTAAAAGCAGGAAAGGTGTGTATTAGGGTTGTATCTTCCCACCACATTTATTTATTCTGTAAATTAAGCACATAATCTCATAATCTGAGAAGCTAGATATATGAGGAAGCATGTGTCATCAGAATTAGAGAAAAGCTCACCAACAGCCTGTAATATGCAGATGCATAACCTTGTTTGCAGAAATCTATGATTGAAGCACTTTTTTTATGAAGCTGAAAGTGGAAAAACATCAATATGGATTAAAAAAATAAAAAGTATAGAAGACTAAAATCATCACAACTGGACAGACAATATTATGATAAATGGACAAAAGATTGAACTTGTCAAGGATTTACTTTTACTTGGATCAAGCATCAACATACATGGAAGCAATAGTCAAATAACCTATTGCTTGGGGAAAATCTGCTCTCTAAAGCTGCTTCAAAATGTTCAAGAGAAAGAAGGGCACTTTGAGGCAGGGGTCCTCAAACTATGGCCTGGGGGCCACATGAGGCCCGCCGAGGACATTTATCCGGCCCGCCAAGTTATTTTGCTCCATTTTGTTTTTTAACAAAATGTGTGCATAGGAATTTGTTCATAGTTTTTTGTTAAACTGTATTCTGTCCCTCCAACGGGTCTGAGGGACAGTGAACTGGTCCCCTGTTTAAAAATTTGAGGACCCCTGCTTGAGGACTAAGCTGTACTTGACTCATGTCAGGATATTTCAATCATCAAAATGCTCCTTAGAAGAAAGGATGAAAAGATTTATCTCATATATTTTGGACATGTTACCAGTAGAGACAAGTCCTTGTAAAATTGGTAAGTTATAATACCAGTGGAAAATAGGTGGAGAAGCTACAACCATGTATTCAAGCATGACAGTTGTGAGGAGGAGACAGGAGTGAGCTGGTTTTAGTTCAATTCTACATAGGACCACTATGAATTGGAATCAACTCAACAGCTCTGAACAAAAACAAACAAGTAGATCGTAATCATTTAATCTTTTAAAAAAGAATCACATAACCAGGTGCATATGAAACATATGTAAATTTTGAAAAAAAATTCTAATTGGGCATAAAGAATAATGGTCCCAAATAAATGTGCAGGTAACATAAAAGATAACATCAGTAGCACTGTGAATTTTTCCATACTATGTGAGCATATGAAAAACAATAAAACAAGAAACTTCCCTGCCAATGAGTCAATTTTGACTTGGAGTGACCTCCAAGAAGAGCACTGCCCCTGGGTGTTTCCAAGGATGTAAATTTTATGGGGGAGTAAAGCCTCATCTTGCCTTGCCTCTTTGGTATAGGTTCTTAATTATTTTAAAAATACAAAAGTACTTTTAGTTTAGAAATTGTCATATTTATTCTTTTGGTCTCTGATGCTCATAGGTCAGTTAAATATTCAAGCATTATGATTCTTTGATTATGGTCATCTTGAATTGGTCGATTTTTACCTGCGTCTTTGTCTTCCCCATAGTATCATAAATTCAATAGATAATATACATTTTTGTCATATTCATCCAAAGAATAACAAAGACAGCCTGCCAAGATTTTGCTCATTTCTAAATATAAGTGCTGAATACCTTTTACTGTCATATATTAAGTAATATATCTCTAGAAAGGTGTTGTTAATAAGCAAAGCAATATTTGATTGCCACAGGAAATTTGTAAAGCACTTAAATTACAAATATAAAAAGTAAAACACTCTCCAATTTGAAAATTCAGGAGCAAGAATGACTCTTGACATTTTTCTGTTCTTGTTTTAGCCTTTCCTTTTGGTACAAGGAAACCTGTGAGACCAGAAGCTTGTCCAGCCTGCCTTGTTCTTCCTGTTCTCAAAATTTTTCTGCCTTTGTTAGGGTGCAGTGTCACCGCTCTGTTGTTTGTTTTAGTGGAAAATATTGGAAATTTGTTCTTTGACAGGTTTCTGCCTTATCCAGGTACTGACCTTCATGGGTTTTATTACATATATATCACAATGTATAATGCTTCAAAAACTCATGTACACACATTATATAGAATAATTATTATCCATTTATTTACTTCAATTTAATTTTAAAATATCCAATTTTTTTGACAAAGTATCTGTCCTACATCAGAAGAAATGGCTAAAACAGTGCCAAAGTAAGATGAACTTGACTTTCTCATATCTGATAGAACTAGCGTCCCCACTCACTTATTGCAGTTCATTTTCTTTCTCTCTCTCTTTTTGTCTGGATCTTTGTTTCTTTGTCTCTCAATTTTTCCCTTGCTATTTCTCTGTTTCACATTGCGATGTGACTGTGTGTATCGTAATAAAGATTGCATAACCTTGGGAAGAGAGGGAAGTCTAGAAGACTCCATTGTTTTCATGCAGAACTTGTGCATGGATCAAGAAGTAGTTGTGCAAACAAAATAAAGGAAAACTGCATGCCTTGAAATCAGGAAGGTGTGTGTCAGTATTGTATCCTTTCATCATACTTAGTTGATCTCTATGCTGAGCAAATAATCAGAGAAGCAGACTGATATGAAGAAGAGTGTGGCACCAAGATGGGAGGAAGACTTCTTAACAACCTGTGATATGCAGATGGCACTCTTTGCTTGCTGAACTTAAGGAGGACTTGAAGCACTTGCTGAAGAAGATCAAAGATTTTCGTCTTCAGCATGGATTTCTACTCAATGTAAAGACCAAAATCTTCACAACTGGACCAATAAGTGAGCTCATGATAAATGGGGAAAAGATTGAAGTACTCAATGATTTTGTCTTGCTTGGATCCACAATTAATGATCATGGGAGCAACAGAAATTCTTAAACTCTCTCTTAATCATAAAGTAGTTAAGGCAAATGAAAGAAATGATGAAATGAAAGAATTGGAAAAAATTAAAACTAGAGGGTTCGGTCAGAGCAAGATGGTGACCAATTAGCCCACACAGAAGGCACTCTGCAGAGAGCGGCGACAAGGGTTCATGGTCAGGGGCAGCCTGCACTTCCAGACATCACAATTCTCAGCATGAAGATAAGTAGACACCATTTTGTAATAAAAAAAAAATCAGTGCCTGCCAACAGACTCCCCATTGTCATTAGCCCTTGGCACAAGCCGGCAGGGGAGGTTCCCAAACTCTCCCAACTGATTTTTCACAGTATGGGCACTTGCGAGGGTGGCCCACAGGCCAAGCATCAGGGACACAGCTGTACATGACTAATGTGGGGTGGGGCTAAGCACAAGTAGGCTTGGCTTTCAGCCCAAGTCACTCTGATATTCAGTCTGAGAGACGCCCTTTCAGCCTCACCTCCCCCAAGCAGGAAGAGGACAGCCGACTGAGCTGCATGTGGATGACTCTATAGGGCAGTCCAGAGCGGGTGAAAAAAATATAGTGAATAAACTAATCCTCCATACAAGCATGGGCATTCCAGCCCCATTTAGCAAAACTAAACCCCCATTCCCCGAGGTACAGCTTTGAATGAGCCCCATGTAAGGCACCCAAAAATATGGCCATTTGTAGGGCTTTTCTTTTGTTTCTTTATTTTAATGTCTTTTCTTGACAGACAACACACACTCCACACTCGGCCCATTAGCCAGGAGTGAGCATAAGAATACAAGGAGAAACTGCAACAGTGGCTTCACAAAGTACAGGCAAGGAATTTGGGTGTGAAACTAAGACTGAAAGCTTGAGGACCAGAAGCCGTTACTGGCTGATGTATCATACAGCTAACAAGTCACCAGCTGTCCTATGACCCCAACCCATGGGCAGCATCCCAAGCCACTCAGATAAGCAACCCACCCTCTGGGTAGGCTATTGATTCACTGCTCCCTCCTATACCGCCTATGTAGGTGGAAATTGTAGACCCCACTCTTACTTGGTCACCTCTACCATCCAAAAAGTTAGAACTCTGTCACCGATGACTTCATCCACCAGAGGTCTATTCCTTTAAGATAACAACCAGAATCACAAGAAAGCAGGACTCTCAGCCATTCTGGGCACCACATCATTCCCCTAGCCTTAACCTCAACCCTACCCTGACATCTTAAAAGACCACAAGGTTGTGAAACAACAACTTCCAGCCACTGTCCCCAGCTTCTCAAAAGGCTTCTACTGCACACAGACCCAATTTCACCCCATGACAAGGTCATTTCCAACTATTATTTTGTTAGTATTGTTGCTCTGTGTTCCATCTTTCCATAACGTTCCCCCCTTTAAAATAAAGTTCTGCAATATTCTTTTAATTCACCCTTAATCAGGATTGCCCCATCTTTTAGTATAAGGACAGAAAAATACTATTTTATTCTTTTACTTTCAATTTACTTTGTTTCTCATCCCTTAACACATCATCAACCCATCATTTAACAGCCATCAGAGACAAAGCTCCTGGGAAAACCTAGAGTCCAAACAAACATACACTAACAGCTCTCTCATTTCTTATTTAGTATTATTTTTCTCTCTACTAATTTAATTACTTTTGTTTCTTGAACTTTACTTCTTTAATTTTAATATATTAATTTTCATTTCATAGCCCTTTTACCTATCTTTTTTCTCTTTAATGTTATCCTTCCTTCTCATTCTTATAAAACTAAAAACTGACACTACTTTAAGTTTTTGATCACAATTATTATTGCCCATTCCTCAATTATTGAAAAACAGAGAATGTCTTAGTCCAATGTCCTTTCTTTAAACCTGCCAATTAACACCCCCAACCTTCCCTCGTTTGCTTCCTTTTTCCTTTCTTTCTCCCTCCTCTAGCACTTCCTCTTCAATTGTTTGATCTCTTCCCTAACTCTTAGTTTAACACTCTCCCCCAGATCCTTAATATAAAGTATCTCCAACTCTTCTGATATACAATCTAACGGAGTTAACTACTCCCACATAACCCCACCACCATAACCGCCTTAGAGATTAAGAGATACACAAAGGGGTAAAAAAAAACAACAGTAAAATATATCAGTACACACATACACACATATCTAGAAACAAACAGATATCTGAACAACAACCAAGCCAAAATGAATTGCCCGAAGTTGAACAGGCTATGGAATTACACAAAAAGAACCCGGAAAAATGATGTTCGCACTAATTCAACAAACGAAGAAAGAGTATGAAATAAAAAGTGTGAAAATAGAAAAACTAGAAATCTCACTACGTGTCTTACAAGAATAACTCCAAATAGAAACACAAAAGTCAAACACTAAAATAATGGAATTACACATGCAATAAAAGAACAGAGAAACAGAATTGAAGCGATGGAAACTCAAATGAGTGAACTTGAAGGCAAATTGATTGTCTCCAATCCAAAAGAAGAACAAATATCAAAAATGCAAAAAACACTAAGAAATCTTGAGAATAATGTGGGAAATAATCAAGAAGAACAATCTATATCTTATCAGGATTCCAGAACTGAAAGAAGCAAAAAATCCACACATATAATAGTCCAAGAACTGCTGCAAGAAAAGTTTTATCCATGCTTAAAGTTTGCCAGGACCATTCTTCAGGAAGCCAAAAGAACCCCAATCAAAATAGATCTCCAAAGGAAAATCCCCTGTCTTACCATACTCCACATGTACAACAACTGGCAGAGAACAAATCCTTAGAGCAACCAATGTTGAAAGCCATTGAGACTCAGCCTTAAAACAGCTGAAAATTATCATGACCTTTGTGTCATGTGTTCTGGATTTGTAATACACTATTTGTAGTGTCTCTTTATATTGCATTGCCTCGCGTACCAAAAATAAAACCTGGCTGCAGTTGAATCAATTCTAACTCATATTGACCCTCCAAGAGTGAGAAGGAACCACCTGTTTGGGTGTCTAAACCTTTAAATCTTTTAAAGCTGCAGTTCAATGCGTAACTGACTACTCACAATGCATCGATATACAGTTTCCCTTAGCAGTGTTTTAATAACTAGCTATCTTTCAAATATTCTTATTGTTTAATATGCAGATCTGAATTATTATATTTAAAAATAGGATAATAAATTAGTATAACTTAATAGCTAAGTATAGTGAAACACCATATCTAAGAAATTCTTGAATGACTAAATTGTGTTAATATGTGGACTACAGGCCAATAAAACTATTTTTTTAAAATAATTTAGAGCTAATGCAGTCTATCCAATGCGATTTTCCAAATAACCCTTGAAAAGGCTTCACATCCGAGGTACTAAGAATATTCTGTATTTTGTGGTTGAGCTGCAAAATAGAAAAATTCTGGTGGATTAAAGCCTCATATACAAAAATATTTTAAAACTTTATTAGAAAATATGCTACTCTTTTATTATAAAAATCATTTTAAAATAAAAAACCATAAACAAAAATGTTTATCCACTATGTGAAGATAAAATATTTCCAGCCAGTTTTTGAAAAACATATTCAAAAATAGAAAAGTCATCTAACCTGCAAAAAGGAAATGTTTAAAGCTAATAGAAAATAATTGGCATCCTAAGGGCCAACAAATGATCATTGAACTAACTACAAGCTTTTCTTTCTTGATGTGTTTTGTTTTGTTCTTTATCAGTGGTTTGTTGTTGTTTTCTTGTCTGGTTGTATACTGTTGCTTTGTTTTCCTCTGTCTTGTTTTTGTGCATGTTATTGTCTCCACAGGTCTGTCTAAATAAGACAGGCTGGATGAACTATCTGGAGGAAAAACAACGGGACCGACAGTTCCGGGGGGACTTGGGATAGGGGGAGGAGGGAGGGTGTAAGGAAGTGGTGTTAACAAACAAAGGGACAAGGCAATAACATGGGACCCAAAATGGTAGTGAGGGGGGAGTGGCAGGCCTGGTGGGGAATGATCAAGGGTAAGGTCAAGTAGAGAAGAGGTATAGCTGTAGCCCAGGTGGGGATGGAGCATGGTGGTGGGGCAGGAGGAAAGTCAAGGGAGATGGAGGAAGGAGCTGGGAGTCAAGGGGCACTTATGGAGGTCTAGACAAAGATATGTACATGGAAATATATATATGAAGATGGGGAAAGAGATCTATGTGTCTATATTTATAGGTTTAGTATTAAGGTGGCGAAAAGGCCTTGGGCCTCTACTCAAGCACTCCCTCAATGCATGAATACTTTCTTTTATTAATTTTGCACTCTATGATGCTCACTCTCCCGACACAACTGCTGAAGCCAAAGCGGATAAACAAGTAAATGTGGTGAACAAAGCTGACGGTGACCGCCTATCAAAAGAGATAGCATCTGGGGTCTTAAAGGCTTGGAGATAAACAAGCGGCCATCTAGCATAGAGGCAACAAAACCCACATGGAAGAACATACCAACCCATGTGATCGCGTGGTCCCAAAGGGATCAGTTGTCAGGCATCAAAGAACAAAAAATCATACCATTGGCTGCACACCTCCATACGACCGCCAAAGACAAATGGGCGCATAAGCAAATGTGGCAAAGAAAGCTGATGGTGCCTGCTATCGAAAGAGATAGTTTCTGGGGTCTTAAAGGCTTGAAGGTGAACAAGCGGCCATCTAGCTCAGAAGCAATAAAGCCCACATGGAAGAAGTACACCAGCCTGTGCGATCACGAGGTGCCAAAGAGATCAGGTATAAGGCATCATGCAAAAAAAAAAGAATATATATATGTGTGTGTGTATATATGTATATATATGTGTGTGTGTGTGTGTATATATATATATATATATATATATATATATATATATATATATATATATATATACATACCATAGTGAATGAAGGGGGAAGTGCAGAGTGGAGACCTGAGGCCCAAGTGTCGACCACTAGAGATCCCCTCACAGAGGGGTTTAGGAGAGGAGATGGGTCAGTCAGGGTGTGATGTAGTACCGATGAAGAACACAGCTTTCCCCCAGATCCTGGATGCTTCCTCCCCCCAACTTCCATGATCTGAATTCTACCTTGCAGGACTGGATAGGGCAGAGATTGTACACTGGTGCATATGGGAGCTGGAGGCACAGGGAATCCAGGGTGGACCATATCTTCAGGACCAGGAGTGTGAGGGAAAGGCTGGGAGAGTGGAGGTGAGTGGGTTAGAAAGGGGTAACTGATTAAAAGGATCCACATGTGACCTCCTCCCTGGGAGATGGACGGAAGAGAAGCGGGGGAAGGGAGACTGCGGATAGAGCAAGATATGACAAAATATCAATCTGTGGATTATAAGGGCTCATGAGGGAGGGGGGAGAGGGGAGGGAGGGAAGAAAAAATAGAGGACCTGATGCAGAGGGCTTATGTGGAGAGCAAATGCTTTGAGAGTGATTAGGGAAAAGAATGTATGGATGTGCTTTATACAATTGATGTATGTATATGTGTGGATTGTGAAAGGAGTTGTATGAGCCCCTAATAAAACGTTTAAAAAAAGAAAAGAAAAAAAGAGAAAATTCTTAGGGAAAAGAATGTACAGATGTGCTTTATACAATTGATGTATGTATATGCATGGATTGTGATAAGAGTTGTATGAGCTCCTAATAAAATGTTTTAAAAAAGAAAATAATTGGCATCCATAATATATAATGTTAAGTAATACCAAAGCAAACACTAAGAAAATGAACAAAGGTTATATATACTTTGGTAATTCAAAGGTGAAACGTTAGTGACCAAAGCCCGTTAAATGTATTTCATCTCATTTGCAGCCAACAAAATACACAATAAAATTTGAGATGTGTATTTAATACCTCTTTTTTTTAATGAGGATAAAATCAATATCTAGCATTGTGGAGAACTTAAAGCCAAACATACATACATACATTCCCCACAGAGTATATAAGCTAAAGATGTTATATCTCTTTATCCATTAAGTCTATTCCTAGCTATATAAAATAAAAAGATATACATAATCATCAATAATAATATTTATAAAAATATTAATTAAAATAGAAGATATTAGAAACCACCTGTCTACCAACAACATAACAAGCTGTTATAATTAATGAAATACTGACAGCTAGGAAAATGAACAAATCAAAGCCTCAAATCAACAGATATAACTCTCCAAACAAAAATAATATGACATTTGCTTTCTACTTGCGCCCTTGGTAATTTATACATTATTATTTTGTCATCTTACACTGTCTGATGTTTCCCTTCACCCACTTTTCTGTTGCCCATTCCCCAGGGAGGAGGTTATATGTAGATCCTTGTAATCAGCTCCCCCTTTCTATCCCACCTTCCCTCCACCCTCCCAGAATCGCCACTCTCACCACTGGTCCTGAGGGGTTCATCTGTCCTGGATTCCCTGTATTTCCAGTTGCTATCTGTACCAGTGTACATCCTCTGGTCTAGCCAGATTTGTAAGGTAGGATTGGGATCATGATAGTGGGGGGAGGAAGCATTTAAAAACTAGAGGAAATTTGCATGTTTCATCGTTGCTATCCTGCATGCTGACTGGCTCATCTCCTCCCCGACCCTTCTATACGGGGATGTTCAGTTGCCCACAGATGGGCTTTGGGTCCCCAATCTGCACTCCCTTTCATTCACAATGATAAGATTTTTTCTTCTTTGATGCCTGATACCTGATCCCTTCAACACCTCATGATCACACAGGCTGGTGTCCTTCCATGTGGGTTTTGTTGTTTCTCAGCTAGATGGCTGCTTTAAGTCTTTAAGACCTCAGAATCTATATCCTTTGATAGCCAGACACTATCAGCTTTCTTTTGAAAATGATGATGGCAACAAATGTACAGATGTGCTCGACACAATGGATGTATGTATCGATTGTGATAAGCATTGTACAATACCCCAATAATATGATTTAAAAAAACAAAAATGACACGATATACCAAAAAACCAAAAGACCCATAGCAATATAGAATACAAATGAAATTTAAACACATGTAAATAATATTAGGTAGAACGTGTAGTAAATCAAGAAGTTCCAATGCTGTAGTCAAGTGGTTACTTTTGGGGCAGCTAATTGCAAAGTCAGCAGTTGAAAACACAAGGAAATCTGTGGGAAAGAGATGTGGTTTCCCACTTCAGTAAAGTGTTACAGTCTCCTACAAATACAGGGGATTTCTATCCTGTCTTGTAGGAGCACTGTAAATCACAATGAGTCTATGGTACTGAGTTTGGTTTATAGCAGATCAAACATATTCATATTTTGTTGGACAAATCTGCTGCAAAACAATCTCTTTCATCGTTAAAAAGCAAAGATGTCACTTTGAAGACATGTTTCTAATCCCATCTTTGTGCAAACAAAATCAGTACAATAAATAAGTAATACTAAAGAAGAATGAACATTTTTGAATACAGCATTAGCAAAGGGTATTGAAGGTCCCGTGAACTGCTGGAACAATTCACAAACCTATATTAGAAATACAGTTCCAATTTTCCTTGTTAATGATGGTATGTTTTCGTCTCAAGTACTTAGACGTGTTTTCAGAAAGGACCAGATCCTGCGAAAGGACATCAGGCTTTAGTAAACTACAGTGACAGTGAAAATGAAGATTTTCAATGAGATCGATTCACACAATGGCTGCTAAAATGAGCTCAAGTTTAGGAATGAATAACTATAATAGGGGAAGGTCTAGGCAGTGTTTCATTCTATTATGATATTGTGAGGCTAAGGTTAAGATAAGTGCCTATCTCAAATCACTCTAAGTTAAAACCAAGTAATAGAACTAAGTAAAATTAAAAATCCCCTACAATAATAACATTATTGTTAACATTATAACATTAATAGCACATTTATTAAGTAAAAGTGCTCATTTGTTTGTTTCATGTGAGGAGTATTTGGGATAATGCATTTGGAGTTCATTCCACCAGGTCAGACTGTTAATCAGGCTTTCTATTCAGAGGCTGTGAGAAGACTACATGGCAGTGTGCAACAGAAAAGGACTGATTTGAGGCAGGGGACTTGGTTTGCCACCAGGACAATGCACCTGCTCATGCAGCCATCTCAGTGCGCCAGTTTGGGGCAAAACAAACAAAAAATAAAACCCAGAATGCCTCTCTTGATCCCCACACCTTATTCACCTGACCTCGCCCTGTGTGATGTATTTGTTTCTATAAATGTTAGAGGGACAAGAAAGGACAGTGATTTCACAACATGGAAGAAGTGAAGAATAAAAGGAGGGAGGTACTGTCAGTCATCCAAACAGATGAGTTTGAAAATGAAAATGCTTAAAAATGTTTCCAAGAATGGAATCACAGATTTGACAAATGTATTAAACATAATGGAGAATACTTTGAAGGTGATAATTAAATGCATAGCTGTTTTTGTCAGATATATAGTATATATATATGTCATATATGACATATATGTGTGTGTGTATATATATGTGAATATGTCATATTTATATATGACAGACAACTGCAAAGTTGGCAATTAGGATATACCCAAAAGTGCCGTGGAAGAAAGGTCAAGCTATAGATTTCTGAAATATCAGTCAATCAAAACACGTAGGTGCACAATTCTAATTTGACATACATAAATCACCATGAGCCAGAATCAACTCAATAACAAATGCTTCTTATGTGCGTGTGAAGTTGTATTGATTGGATTTCCATGAAAACAGATAGACATAAACTTATCACAGGCAGCACTGTACTTCAAGATTGATTGTGAAATATCATTTTCTGACAATGAATGTCATGCTGCTCTCTTGATTGTGTCCTTCTGAGCGGAGTAAACCATATGATTTTCTTAGTCAAATACCAATGAAGTCCATTTCAGCTCACTAACCCTCAGGATATCAGTCTGTATGCATTTCACTTTTGATAACTTCCAATTTTCCTAGATTTATTCTTTGGCAATTCCAAGTTCTGATCATTAGCAGATACTTGTGGCTGTTTCTTTTAACCTTGAGTAGTGGCCCATCAGCCAAGAAGATTCTGAAGACACCATTGTCAGAGGCTTTCCCTGTGACCTCACGTTACCATGGTAGACTTCACTCTGAGAAAGCAGCTTCTCCGCGGTCGCATTTAGAGGGGCCTCTGCCCTGATTTCTCAGACAATGTTCCACTTCCACTCAGTAGACCTTCAGTAGCTGACAATATTTCAAAGCTCTGGATAAAGTGTTCCGCAGCTGTTTCCTCTGAAGTGGGCACCAGTCTGTCTTTGGGCATCATACAAAGCATGATACCTTCTCCTAGGGACTGGTTTCTCCTAATAACAGGTCCAAATATGTGAACCAAAGTCTTAGGACCCTTGCTTCTAAGAAACGTTTGCACTGGACTTCTTTCAGGTCAAATTTGCTTGTTCTTTTGGTAGACCATAGTACTTCAATATTCAATATTCGTCACCAGCACCGTAGTTCAAATGCACCAAAGTTCGTTGGTCTTCCTTATTCAATGTCCAACTTTCACATGCATATGAGGTGATTGAAAATACCCCGGCTAGGCTCAGCACACCTTAGGCTTTAAAGTAATATCCTTGCTTTTCAAAACTTTAAAGAGGCTTTGTGACACAGTTAGACCCAATGCAATATGTCATCTGATCTCCTGACTGCTGCCTCTACGAATATTGTTCATAAATCCAAACAAGATTAAAATCTTGACAATTTTGATCTTTTCTATGTTTGAAACCACCACTGTACCGTGGGAGAAAGAGGAGCTTTCCACTACCACCAGAAGTTGCACCCTCAGAAACCCAGGAGAAGTTGTGAGGGTGATGCTGAGTCATAACAGACTCCGTGGCAGTAAGTTTTGTGTTTGAGAATGCACTGGGGGTCAATTGTCATGAACTCTATTTTCTTTTTGATGACTTCCTATTTTCCTAGATTCACAGTTTGTACATATCCCATTCCAATTGCTAGCAGATGTTTGCAGCTCTTTCTTCTCATTTCAAGTCATGTCCCACCGATCTAGAGAAAGGTCCTGGGAGCTTGACTACTCCATCCATGCCATTACGGTGGACTCCGCTTCGAGAAGACCGTTCTCCGCAGTCATATTATGCATGCCTTCCTGCATGAGAGACTCATCTTCTGGCACTCTAGCTGACAATGTTCTACTGGTATTTGTAAGACTTTCAGTCGCTAATTCCTCTGAACTGGACAGCCTATTTATTTTCCATAGTCTGTTCTTACTCTTGAAGCTCTGCTGAATCCCATCTCCTTTGGGGACCTTGCTAACATTGGACATACCTGTGACATAGATTCTAACATCAGAGCAACACACACAAGCCACCACAATATGGCAAAATGGAAAATTATGGGAAATGGTGGGAAAATACACATATTTACATGAAAAAAATTAAAATCAGGAAAAGGTGGGCATTAATTTTAAGATAAAAGTTAACTCTGTGACTCGAGGCATCAAGAGGATGTATTTCAAGCAGCAAGACTACATAGGGCACATGAGGGAAAATCTTATTTCTTTTGCTGAGCAGTATTTATCCATGACATAGTATACACTTCTTGTAATGAGTTTAAGAGTCCCTACTTCCTTTAAGAACCCGCTTCACTAGTACAGATGAGGGGTCCTATGGACTTGAATTGCAGTAGAGACCTAGGAGAGAGAGGCCATGCGTGAGAAACACTTAGGAGATTAAAGCCTTACAACTTCAAGAGATTTCAGCCTAAGACCTTGAGTTGAGGGTCTAACCCATCAGATAGGAAGGGACTGGGAAGCAATAATAGATTACCCAGGCTCTGTCATTTCAGGTGGCCGATAGATTCGCTGGCTTATTTTTCTGAGGCCTATTGTATTTCCAAGCTCCTGAGAAAGAGTACCACAGTTTCTGGGACGTTTATCTACAAGTACTCGTTTCCACATGTATTTATACTATTGCATGGTAACAATCTGTGTCACTTTTAAGCACCATGCAAAAGATAAAATGTGTAAAGCGTGGGGTATGTTTATGGCAAAGTTAAGGAAATGATTGTGTGAGGCTGAGATAGAAATAGGCACCAATCTCAAATCGAATTGTAATCAGATTCATTACTGTGAAGCTTCACTAAATTTTATGTTCCAAAATAGATTTAGGAGATCATTATCCATAAGAGTAACAAGAGACCTCACAAAACACTCTGGCCAGACCCGGTCTCTTGGCAGGTGAACAACTACGCCACCACAGACAGAAGCATTTTGAATGGCTGGCCTACAAATTGTTTCCAAGTCCTTGAAGTTCCATTCATATTATATTGTTTCTCAGTTATTGGGGAGATTTTTTTTGTTGCTGTTTTACCATGAACTTCCATTAAACCGAAAGCAGAACATGTTTTCCGTCTATGTGCCGACAGGTCTTCACACTGAGACTCATGATAGAGTTGAGGTAATTTGATTGATAAGGACAGATGAGGAAACAATACAATTTGTTCTTGCTAATGAATAAAACAATCGTCTAATTTAGAAGTAGGTTGGATAAAGCAACTGATTATGGTGGACAGTCGTGGCCCGGCAGGGATTAGACAGGCTGATAACGAAGAAGGGAGAAACCGTGCTTCTCTGTGTTTAGAAGCAAATTTTGTATATTCCTTGCTTCACACCAAATACAAATTGCCTTTTAAATTTTGTTTATTCTTAGGCTGACATATCTTTGTGCTTCTCCAAAAGGTGGGGGGTGGGAGGGGACGGCAGACAGCCCAATTCCAAATTAATGTCATAAGGCTTTGGGGGACTTTCTTTTGCTCTCATGAGACATTTTGGTGAATTAAGGGAGTCAGAATTAATGGTAAATAATAGATTTTGTGCCCAATAACATGTAAGTTATGAGAGATTTTTTAAAAGTCTGTGGTCTCAACAGTTGATTGGAAAGTGCTGAAATTAATATTGGCATTTGCATGCTAAATCTCCAACATACTGGATTTCTAACATTCACTATTTATTTTTTTAATACTCAATAATAGTAAGCAGCATTTTTCTCTAAAACTGGGTCATAAACTCCACAAGGAAAATGACATGTCAGTCTCGTTCATCAATTCATTGCAGGGATTCATGCAATCTTGTTCCATTATCAGAACTCATTATTTTCCCAACTATCATAAAAAAATCATAGGCTATTTTTGTCTCTAACTATCTGAGGAGCGTTTGAGATTAACCTACATAATGGAAAGAGAGAAAATAAAACCCTCAGTTTCCCCTCATGATAACAGATTCAAGGAAGGAGAAAAAAAGTTATGAGAAAGCTAAAGTTTAAGCCAACACAAACAAGAATGTTATAAATGATTATATTGTTAGATATTCAAAAGCATAAAATGATATAAAGATCTAATTAGCTAACTTATTCAAAAGCATAAAACTATCGAGTCACAATACTTAGGTGTCATTTGCCAAATGCTGAATACAGAAAGATATACTCTGTAGCATAAAGAAATTAAATCAATTATATCAGAGAAATTTAGTTTCATATAATTCACCAGGGAGTTAAAATCAATCCACGACCATAAATAGGATTTTTGAAACTAAAAACCTTTGTAAAAGTAGATAGACTCTTTTTTCACCCCAAAAGCAGCTTATAGTTTTGAACCTCCATCCTTCAGCTTAGCAGTGCAATGATTTTCCCAGAATGCTACCGCTAATAAAAAAAATAAGGGATACCACAGTTTCATTGTGGCAGAATTTACTGTGATAAGGTTATGAAATTTTACCACTTAGAATTAGAGAAAAATTATTTTATATCTTAAAAATGTAAATAGACACAGGAATTTCCTTTAGAATAATACACATAATGGGATATAGGCAAAATGTGTATCACATATTTATAAAATAGACCATTATTCTAAAATAAAATATACTTTCAATATTTTGTAAGAAAGTAATTACATGGCAGCTTTTAAATAGAGATTTTCTGTTTTCAAATTTCAGATCCAATTCTTTGCTATGTCTACCAATCAGTGTCTAATTGTGAAAAGAAGACCATAATAAGTAAGATCTGGAAATAAATTTGATACAAGAATTATGTTTTTATACATTCAAGCAAACCAATTTTTTTTAGAATGCATGTGCTATCTTTAACAAAAAATAAAGACAAAGATAAATTGCATCAATTGAATTCAGGTTGACAGCTAATCCTATAATTCTATCAAAAAGTAATCAAGTTTTCTTTGAAAAAAAATTAGTCTCTATAGATAGATCACTGTGGTTCATGGCTCTGTGATCATTGAAGCAGTATGTTTCCCAATTCTTGATATCTTTTCTTTTATTTCAACAGTTTTATTGGCAAATAATTTATGTATCATGTAATTCAATTTTTCAATCAGTCAATCTTATGATAGTGAATTGTATTATAAATGCAATTGAAGAGGTGAATTGAGAAAAAAAATTAAACAGAAGATGAGTGTTTAAAAGTCATGATTTTGTTCTGGTTGTCTCTAGGTTCATTTAAGTGAGTAGGTTCTGACACACAGTGACCCTATGTACACGAGAATGAAACGCCTCCCGATCCTGTGATACACTCAGCTCATTGCTGCAGCCACCGTGTCCACCAAGCGGGGGGAGGGTCTCCCTCTTCGGTGCTGCCCTTCTACATTTCCAAACATGATGTCTTCTCCAAGAACGGTCTCTCCTGACAGTATCTCCAAAGTATGTAGGAAGTCTTGCATCTTTGCCTCTTAGGAGCACTCCGTCCTTACTTCCTCCAGTACAGATCGGGCTGTGCTTTGAGAACTCCATGGTACTTTCACTATGCTTCTCCATGGCCACAATTCAAATGCATCGATTCTTCCATGGTCTTCCTTATTTTATGTTCGACTTTCACATGCATTTGATGCAATGGAGAGTACCATGACTTGGGTCAGATGCACCTTAGCCCTCAAAGAAATATCTTTGCCCTTCAATTCTCTAAAACAGTCTGTGCCACAGATTTATCTAATGCATCTTATCTTAGATCTCTTGACTGTTGCTTCCATGAGCATTGATTGTGGATTCAAGTAATGCAAAATCTTTGGCAAATTCAACCTTCTCTCCATGCATCACAATGTTACCTATTGGTCCAGTTGGGAGGATTTTGGTCCTCCTTACATTGAACTGTGATCCATACTGAGTGAGGACCATGATCTTGATCTTCAGGAAGTGTTTCAAGTTCTCTTCACTTTCAGCAAGCAAGGTAGTGTCATCTGAATACTGGTGGTTGTTAATAAACCCTCCTGAAATCCAGATGCTCTAACCTTCTTCACATAATCTATCTTGTCTGAATATTTGCTTGGCATGTGGTTTGAATAAATATGATGAGAGGTCACAGCCCTGACACACCCCTTTCCTGGTTTGAAACCATACAATATTCCCTGTTTCTGTTCCCACAATTGCCTCAGATCCATGTACAAATTCCAAAGAAGCACAAAGAAGTGTTCTGGAATCCCCGTTCTTCTCAAGGTTATGCACAGTTTATTGTGGCTCATATAGTCAAATGCCTTTGCATAGTAAATAAAACACAACAAACATCTTTCTGGTGTTCTTTGCATTGAGTCATGATCCATCTGACATTATCGATATGATCTCTTGTTCCACATCTGCTTCTTAATGTATCCTGAAATGTTTGCAGTTCCCTGTCAATGTAGTGCTTCAATCAATGTTGGATGATGATTGGATGATGTTGAGCAAAATTTTACTTGCAAGTGATATCCATCTATAATTTGAGCATTCTTTTGAGTCAACTCTCTTTGGAATGGGCACAAACATGGATCTCTTCCAGTCAGTTGCCCAGGGAGCTAATTTCCAGCTTTACTATAGAGCATTATAGTATAAGCACATTTCACCTTGGTAAAGTCAATTAAAATAGAGAAATAAAATACGTGCCTCCAACAATTTTCTGAAAGAGTTGTAATAACTT
The DNA here is from genome assembly GCF_050624435.1 of Tenrec ecaudatus. NCBI lineage: Eukaryota > Metazoa > Chordata > Mammalia > Afrosoricida > Tenrecidae > Tenrec > Tenrec ecaudatus. The sequence goes on from NC_134535.1 coordinate 37,533,767, forward strand.
AGCTTATTTTCCCTGAGCACATTATAAGAAAAAGCATTAACAAGAGTTCATTACCAGGAACTGGCTCTATTCAGTTTTAATAGGTAATCTGCCTAGATGCAAACAGAAACGGAAGGACAGAACGATGAATACTGCATTGTGCCCTCACAGGCTGACAAACAATCAAACAGGAACTAGAACAGTTAAAAGCAGAAACCTACCCCGAAATTTACTGTGGAACGTTCAGCAATTAGTTTAATTTTAGGAAGCTCTACTTTCTGCAAATGCAAAATTGGGGTTCTAATTAATACCTAGGAGCCGTGATGGCATGGTGGGTTACACATTGAGCTGCTACTGTGAGGTCAATAGCTGCTAGCTGCCAGCCACTCTGCAAGAGGAAAATGAGTTTGCTACTCCCAAAAAAGGTTCCAGTCTTGGGAACACACAGCAGTCGTTCTACCTGCGTGAGGTTACTATGAGTGAGACTGGACTCAGTGGCAGTGAGATGTATCACCTACTCTACAGGGATTCTCATAAGATAAAAATGGATACTAGGCAAAGTATATAAATGGGCTGATCTAATAATTTCTCAATAAACTATTGAGAAAGACTAGTGTAAACATAGAAGTAAATTGAATCTAGAGAGAAAATGCATTCCAAGAATCAGTGCCAAGAGGAACAACTCTTAAAACATCCTAGGAAGATTATTTCATGCCATGTAAACTTGTAGAGAGTATAAAATGATATTTCCAAACTCATTTTAATAATCTGATGCAATATTCATATTAAAAGATGATGAATACATCTTATAAAAACAAACTTTAGGAGATGTCAACTTACAATTCGAGATTTATTTGTTCTAAATAAATTGTTTGCATGTCAATACCAGCAGTGTATACAAAGAATACATCATAACTGAAAGCTTTTTCTAGGAATGCAAGGACAGTTCAACATTCCCAAATCCATTAATTTTTTTGAATATTAATAATTCAAAGGGAAACCTCATCCCCAATGATTCAAAAAAGCAAATGATAAAATCCAGCATCCACTTTTGGTATTTGGAAGCTTTAAAATAATTAGAAATTAAAGATTATTTTATGATCACTATTTTCAATAGTAAGAGTGTGTGTCTAAAAATCCCAAGATAATCAACTTAAAAATTTTCAGAATGAAACACTTTGTGACAAAATTTAGGTATGTGACAATTTTAAATTTACATTTATAATATTAGGCATATTTTATGATCTTCTGTGATAGCTGCAGGAAATAGGTTGGCACAATAGTTAAAGACTTGGCTGCTAACCAAAGGTCAATTGAACCTCTTACCAACCCTATGAGAGAAAGATGTAGCAATCTGCTTCCATGAAGACATACAACTTCAGAACCCCATGAGGTGCTTTTCCTCGGCAAACTCGAAGATCATGGGTTTTATAGAGGCCTAGAGGGCTTTGCAGGTTTTATGAAAACATTCCCTTATCAGGAAAAGTAGCCACATATAGTAATGACATAAGAATAAATTTAACATATACTGGCAGGCACTACCTTAAGGAAACCAAAAATTCACCCAGAAACTTAAAATGTGCAGAAAAGAGATAAAGAATATGGTAACACTAAGTAGTTATCAAATTAAGAACAGAGAAAACAAAAAAATCATTATCAAATTAATTATCCTTCCTCTATTCATAGTTCAACAGGTTAATGTTAAACTAATATTTTTGCATTGTCCCTCTTTCTCTCCTAGAAATAATCTATGTAAGCTTCAGAAGCTTCCCCTTTGATGAAATAGCTCCTCTTTCTAGCGAACTCCCACTTATTTATTCTCTCTTCTGGGCATCTTCTGGACTCTCTCATGTGTATCTTTTGTCAAATATTCTCATGTACCCACATGTTCCTGTTAACTGTGTCTAGCTGAATTAGAGAGGGATATTTCTGATACTTCTCTAAGACTGCTGCAACAAAGTACAGAGAAGTGGGGACTTTAAAGAACCAGAGTGCATTCTCTCCTAGTTCTGGAGACCAATCGTGTGAAGTCAGGTATCAGCAGGAGGGTGTTTTCATTCTGTTGACTTGTTTCAGGCATTCCCTGGCTTGTGGATGAATTTTCATTCACATGACTATAGTCCATATTCCTCTGCCTGTGGCTCTTCTCCTCTTTTACTGGACACCACTCAGATGGAATTAAGACCCGCGCTATTCTAGTATGATCTCATGTTATTGATGAGATCTTAAAAAATCTTGCTAAAGGAGGTCATGTTCATGAGTTGTACTGACTCTAAAAGACAGAGGAGAATGTACCGTTTGTTTTCATAAGACTGTAAGTCTACAAAGTGATGGGATGTTCAATCTGCAGACATTGCACTTAGCATACTACTGTGTAAGCCACTACACACCAGAAGGTACCACTTAAAACACACACACACACACACACACTGCATATAAGGCAGGGAGGTGGGCAATATCTAACCTCTAGCTTCCCTCTTGCCATCAGACAGAGGTCAGAAATGCCTCTGTTCTTCTTGACCTCATTCTGACATCACCTACTCTTTCCACCACAATCAATTGTTCTGTTGAGTTTGATATCTCATTCCAATGACCACACTCAAAACAATAACCCGATTTATGAGGGGTTATTCAAGAACTTAATAGGTTACCACAAGTTACAATTGACACACAGTAAAGATACAGTCGTGGGTCCACAGCAATAACTCTCATCAGACAACAGACAATTTTGTCTCTGGTTCTCAACCTCTGTGCCACGGAGTGATCCCTTTGCCTCCATCTCCATGTAGGAAGCCATCCTATAGGCTCAGTGCTGATCCTCGTGTCACGGTCTCCTTCTGCAGCTTCTGGCAAAAGCCTGGCTCCTGTGCTCTCTCCCAGGATCTGCCCCCCCACAGCCAACATAGCAGACAAAGATCTCAAACCTGTTCTGATGGTCCTGAGATTTCTCTCTGTTTTATATACACAGAGGAATGGTTTTTGTCTGTTAGTAGGCTCTATCTCCAAGAAAATAGAAGGTACAATTTAATTCAAACCTTCTAGTGAATTAGAGACTTAATTCCACCTTAACTCTGTCTGTTTCTGCATAGTAGAAAAACTCCCCCCATAGTGGGATTATGGCCACAGGCTTAGATTCCAGAGCTTATAACATATCATATATGGGATTATGGGGAGAAGGACCATATTAATTGTCAACATCACACATATACATACATACATACAGTAACACATCAGAGGGCTTCAAACATTAGTTTTCTTTTCCCATGAACTTTTTCAACTCCCTACCATGTCTATATGTGTGCATGTGTGTGTGTGCCCATGTGTGTGGCGATGGTATGCAGTCAGGCAGTCAATTATTTAAAACTTCTAAACTTGCCTTCCATTTTTAATCATTTTATTGGGAGTCCATACAACTCTTATCACAATCCATACATACATTCAGTGTGTCAAATGTATTTGTACATTCGTTTCCCTCATCACTCTCAAAATATTTGCTCTCCACTTAAACTCTTGGTATCTGCTCCTCATTTTATCCCCTTCCACTCCCCCACCCTCACAAACTCTTGATAATTTAAATTATTATTTTGTCATGTCTTACACTGTCTGACGTCTCCTTTCACCCACTTTTCTGTTGTCTATCCACCAGAGAGGAGGTTATATGTACATCCTTGTAATCGGTTCCCCCTTTCTACCCCACCTTCCCTCCACCCTCCCGGTATCGCCACTCTCACCACTGGTCCTGAAGGGGTCACCTGTCCTGGATTCCCTGTGTTTCTGGTTCCTATCTGTACTAGTGTACATCCTCTGGTCTAGCTGGATTCCATTTTTGATGTACATCCTAGCTTCTAATCTTGAGGTCATGGTCCCATTTATGGGTGAATTGTATTCTGTGTTAATGAGGAAGAATTAACGTGGGATATGTCCTGAGTCTCGGTCTTATTAGAGGGTGGACTCGTCACCACACTTTGTTCCTCAGGAGTGTGCACTGCAAGCCATGTGCAGGAAAACTGACGTATTTGATATCCTCTTTTAAGCCATTCCCTTTTAAGGAAACCACCAGCTTCTTGCTTAACGAAGAGAACAGGAGCCTGGAGTTGCAGAACTGGCTGAGACCAGATCTGACCACCTGACATGCAGCCATGAACAAAGTGGCCTCCAGTTGGCATTTATAGTCACAACGTGCCTCCATGAATGCCTGACTCATGGGCCAAATGTCATCCTTGTGACCCCCAATCTCTCTTCCCAACTGAGGAGCAGCTGGAGAGTACTTCTTGTGCTGGATCATCCTGCTGAACATCAATTAGATGCCAATTAAACCCTAGAAGACCTAAATTAAAAATAATGATAAAAAGCAAACCTGGCCCAGGACTCAGAGAGCCATGTAAGACTCAGTGGGCTCCTTTGTTTGGACAACCAAGTGAGAACTTATTTAGCATTGGGTCAGCTTACATTTCTGTAGCTGTCTGTCTCCAGGGAGACTGCAATCAGCCTTGTGAAAGGTCACCCTTTTGCTCTGGATACTGCATCTGGCTCATCTTTGTCTGACCTGCAGCTGTTGGGACTTGAGCCATCAGCCTATCACTTGACCTGGTTTGCCAGTTTCCTCAGCAATGTACAGCAACAGTGTGTTGTCGGACCTACCAATTCGGGTTTGTCAGCCTCTGCAATGAGATCAATGAGGAAAAGCCTGCAGATCAATGTCCTAACCATTTCTCTGGGAGTTTCACCCAAAATTGGGTGAGCCATGTCCTTGGTGGTTTGAGTTCTGTGAGACATTGTAACACATTATGACACCCTTAAGTTGGGAGGTAAGTCTCTCCAGGGAAGAGTAGCAGTTTATATCACAGAGGATGGAGTGGAAAAGCATTTTGGGAAAAAATGGAGACTCAAGACACCCTCCATAGGGACAAGGCTTGTGCTGAGGCTTTTAAAAGAACTTGGTCGTATAGGACCTTCATTCATCTTCCAGGTTAGAAATGATTGCTTTTCTCCATAACCTGCCAGTGAATCCTATGAGTTTATCTTCTCTTAATAGCCATCTCAGGGGAATTAGCCTCTTTCATCATTGATTGTTCTTCCTCTTTCCAGATCCTTATGACAATCATGGGAATCCTGTTTATACCCCAAAAAAGTTCACTGGATTAAAAAGAAAATGTAGAAAATCAATATTTAAGTTAGAAAATGTCTATTCTATCTCTCTTTAAGAAAACAGTGTAGTTTGGGAGAGTTATTTCTAAAACTATGCCCACGAATGATATACATTTTGTTTTTATAAGCATAATAGGAATGTTTATTAAATCCACTAAAAGCATAAAGTTAGAACCGTACACACTGTCAACAAACTTTCCAATCACAAATTGACTATAGCATTTTGAAAACTCACATCTGGTTTACTTTAGCAAAGAGGAAAAATAAATTAAAATCTTTACATTTTTATAAATGCATATATGGATGCAGAGATTGTCCACATATCAATGCATGTTTGTAGCTGCCTCTTCTCATTTTAAAATGTACCATAACAGCAAATGAAGGTCCCAAAGCTTTACTCCATCCATTTCCTTCAGACCAACTCTCCCATCAGAAGGCAGCTCTTCTCCGGTCACATTATGGGTGCCTTCTGATCATAACACTCATTTTTCATATTTAGAGCAGATAATGTTCCACTGATATTAGTAACGTTTCACTAATTATTTTCAGAATTAAATGATCAGGTCCTTCCTTCTAGTTTGACTTGGTTTTCTGGGAGCTCCACTGAACTTGTACCTCATGGGAGGCCCAGCGGGTATTTGAAGTACAGATATCATAGCTCCCAGCACCACAGGAACACACAAGACACCACAGTGTAAGAAACTAGAAGATGAGTGAGAAACTTAGAGTGGGCAACGTGAAATGCAATGTAGATGAATATTCCAGACAACAGGGAACTGAAATGGACGGCTATTGGCCATGATGTATAGGATCACCCAACAGTCTATTATGCTGTGAAAGATAAATTGAGGAGGAACAACATTGCATTCATTTTCAAAAGAAACATTTCAAGATCTGAACTACAATATTCAGATATAAAATAATCGCCATGTGTCTATAAGGTAGAACAAATCATACCACTATTATTCAAAGAGATATTAATAATGATTGGCAATTAAAATGCAAGTGTTGGAAGCAAAGAAGTATCCATGATTGAAGAAGAAGGAATTGATGATAGAAATGGCATCAAAGATTGCATGATAGAATTTTTCCAGACCAATGTCTCATTCATATAAATGCTTTTAGAAAAAAGAACATAAATAGTAACTAAATATATTGGCCTCATTGGGTGGAATACACAGGACGAATACAGAACGTAGAAAGAGATTCTTGACAAGCTCAGTCTCATCAGTCAGAAGAGGGCCATTGTCTGACTGCTGAGTGGGTCATTCATGAATCATATGGAAGTTCAAGGTGAAGCTGAAGAAAATGAAAGCAACTCTACAAGAACAAAGCATGGCCCTGAGAATATACAATCATAGAGACCATCTCTGAATAGTCTTAATGCATTCAACACTTATATCCGGCAACCAGACCAGTTGGGAGATGTCATCAAGAATATTAAAAATGGTAAAATAAAAGGTGACTAAAAATGGAAAAGACACATCAAAGACCAGAGGACATGAGAAGAAACTCGGCATCTTGCTCTTACAGATAGAGCAACTAAAGCAAAAGGAAGAAACTTTGGCCAATGTTTTGAGAATGATGAGGACAACAAACGTACAAATGTGCTTTCCAATAAGATGATTTTGCTTTAAAAAATAGGCAAATGATAATAAATAATTAAAAGATAAAAAGAAATTTGAAATAAAATAGTTGAACTGAAAAATTTAAGGGTGAGGATAAAAAGTGAAGTATAGAAATGAAATATACAAAGATCTGGATTAATAAAACCCAGAGAGAATGTGCTTGGTGTTTCTAAATCTGAAAGAACTGAATGGACATTATACAGCACATGACGGTACAGATGTGCGTGTTATCAAGTTGATTCTGAATCATAACAACCTATGGACCACAGAAAAAAACACTGCCCAGTCCTGCCCCATCTTGACAGATGCAGCTCTTTGAGCCCAGTAGTGTAGCTATGGTGGCAATTCATAACATCGAAGCTCTCACGGTTTTTGCTGGGCCTCTTCTTTCCCTAACTTCATGTGCTTTTGAAGGGAGGTGGACTCTCCTGTTAGCATGTCCAGAGTCAATGAGATACATTCTTTCCATCCTCGCTTCTATGGAATGTCGGACGGTACTTCTTCCAAGACAAATATGTTGGTTTTTCCGGCAATTTGTGGTCTATTTAATGTTCTTTGCCAATATCATAATTCAAAGGAACCAATTCTTCTTTGAGTCTCATTACTCATTGTCTAGCTTTCTCAGGTACATGAGCCTACTAAAAATATCACGCCTTGAATCAGGTGCACCCAAGTTCACAGGTGATGTCTTTGCTCTCTTACGTGGGATGGACAACGTGAAGGTGGGTGAGGGGAGACGCCAGGCAGTGTAAGATAAGATAAAATAATAATTTATAAACTATTAAGGGTTCATGAGGGAAGGGGGAGGGGGAGGGAGGGGAAAGGAAAAATAAGGAAAATGAGGTGATTCCAGAAACCCAAGTGCAAGGCGAATTTTGAGAATGATGAGGGCAACAAATGTATAAGGGTGCTTTGCTCAATTGATGTATGTATGGATTGTGATTAGAGAGGTATGAGCCCCAACAAAATGATTTATTTTTTAAAAAAACAATCAAATAAATAAACAAAAGGGAAAAAAGAAAATATGTAAATACACACACAGACACACTTTCATGAACTGACAGATGTCAAGTCATCCACTGTGTGATCTGTACAAAGTGCTTGGAAAGGGTGAAAATACTATTCTACTTTAGTAAATATTTTGAAGTTTGTGGAAGTATTATATTTCCCTGGAATTTGTGCGAATTCTTTTTCTGATATATAGCTTCAACAGATTGTTTTCCAGTTTTCTTCTCTATGAATTACAATAGCTGCTGAACTTTTAGTTTGATAATGCCCAAAAATGTAACCCGTGAAATATCCCCTTCAATTATGAAGTTTTGTCATTAGTAAGGGTGTTTTATATGTAACTTTTAGTAAAGGAAAACTGAAATATAGAAATTTTGAAAATTAACAGACATTATAAAGAGAAGTCGACCAAGGTAAAGATTATATCCACTTTCTTTTATATTGATCATTTATCTGTCGTGGAAATTCTTCCTTCTCTAATTATTTTGGCTTTTCTCTTGGGCCTTCTTTTCTTCTCCTGCTGCTAGGTCTGAGGATCGAGGACGGCGGAAAGAGCACTCCACATAGCCAAGGCAACCCGACCATACTAATGTTCTAAGAAAGAAAAACACTAATAGGTAAATTCATTGAAACACTATGTTCTTCATTTTAAAAAGTCTTTGGTTGCCACATTCTGTGTGATCATCCTTATCCGACAGTTAGGGTATTACATAATAGGCTGTAGGTTAAAACGAGGCCACGAGCTTAAGAAAGTGATAAACAAGGAGCAGTCTGCCCAGCCTGCATGAACCCAGGCTACAAAAGAAAGCTATAGAGTACAGTCTAGATCAGGAAATGAGATCACCCACAAATTCATACATCAAAGACACAGCCATAGGGCCATGATCCCAAAGCAAACCACTTTGCTGAATTGTCTATGGGCTTATTTGTTTTTAAACTACAATGTTCAGCTATACTTCTTACCTAGGCAATCAGGATCTTTTGCAACGAGATTTTTAAAACTCCAGAGAACAACTCAGCTGTAAAAGCAAGATGGAAATGATAGTCTAGTTGCTACAAAAATACATATTTTAATGAAGATATATTTCTGATCAATTTCATAGGTGTTTCTACGCATGCATTTTATAATCCTGATGTGAATAGTAAGTATATGAAAGTGATACCTAGATATTAAAACAATCTGATTCTGACAAAGATTTGTACAATTGAGTACTTTTTGTATATCACACTAAATTTTAACTAGTTTAGGATGCCACACAATGTCCTTCACTCATTGGTATAATTGTACAATTAAGAGAAAAGAGTATCATATATACTAATTTATAAGCTGAGTTTTTCAGCACAAAAAATGTGCTGAAAAACTGGGGTTCGGCTTATACACGGGTCAGTAGTACCCCAGTGAGGTCTCGCAGGTGATTGCCATTTCTCCGCTGTTCATTCAGAGGCCCGTTGACACTACAGGGCTTTGAATGTTTGTTTGCTCCCATCTAACCAATCAGAGCCGTCCTAGGACGTGTATCTTTGAATAAGCCTTTTAAGGACCATGTGCGAAGGATGTGGCATGAATGGATGTCATCTGGTCAAGCCTGACTAACAAAAGGAGGAAATCTCATGAAGCCTGACAGAGAGTTAATAGCAAAGTGGGCTCGAGATGCATGGGAAGACATTCCAGAAGACATGGTGCGACATGCCTTCCAGAAATGTAGTATTAGTAATGCTATGGATGGCAGTGAAGACTGTGCTTTGTATGAAAATGACAGCAGTGATGGTGAATGGAAGTACATCCTTTAATCTATGTAGATTTGACAAAACCTAATTGTATGTATGTATTAATATGTGTTGAAAATATAGCCATGAATATATTGAGTATACACAGAACAAAGTTATGAAAATCTCTTAGTCACTACCAAACACCTTGAGGGAATGAACAGGTAGGCCTGAGGCTCAGAACCACAGTATCCCATGATAGCAGTGTCAATAGACAGAGCCTAGACATCCCTCTACATCCCTCATCGACTTCTGCATTCACAGAGACACTGTTATATCCTACATTTTTGAGTAACAACTATTTTTAAAGCTTGTAAGCAGCCATATAAGGTGCAACTGTAGATCTCTCTCTGTGTACAGCAGTGGTTCTCAGCCTTCCTAATGCTGTGACCCTTTAATACAGTTCCTCTTGGGTGATGACCCATCCCCAAACATAAAATTATTTTTGTTACTACTTCACAACTATAATTCGTTAATGCTATAAAGAGGGAGACCCCTGTGAAAGGGTCATACAACCCCCAAAGGGGTCACGCCCCACAGGTGGAGAACCGCTGGTCTAGAGCAAAGCAGAATGGGGACACTCAATGGGGCATCAATACAAGTAGTTCAGAGGCCTAATGGACCCCACAAATCTCCGCCTCCACCATTCTGAGAGGAAAGAAACTAGACTGCACCTGGCTATCACGACGCACTGCTCTGAAAATTATTACACTAGAAGTTCCTTGGGAAAATGAAACAAAACTCAAAATCATTAAAATTAACAATAACAAAATGGAAATTCAACTCATCTTTATGGTTGAACTTCCAACAGATAATAGGAAGCTCAGTGACACGTACAATAACAAGAGAGAAGTACACACCCGATAGAACAATCAACTCTATGACATAAAAATGGTGGCACTTGCCTAGGACTAACTCTCAGGAAGTAGGAAAGGATTAAAAAGGGGGCATGTGGGAAGATAAGCACTGGGAGGGGTGATATTACATTATGGAGATTGCAATCAGTGCCACAAACAAAACTTGTAAGAGTTCTTAAATGGAAAACCTATTTGCTCTATTGACTTTCATTCAATTTACATTTTTCAAGAAGGAATAAAGCTTTAACTGTAATGAAAATAATTAAATATTGAATTTTAAAACATTCATGATTATTACAATCATTAAATAACCACAAATCACTAAGCAATATGTTTGTGGAAGTTTATCTGCTTCATATTTAGGATACTCTAGATCACTGTTAGAAGAAAACTAGACTTTAGATTTCTCTATTTTTTATTGTGAAGTTTTATAGAACTATCAGTTGAGCATCCAACTAAAATCAAAAAAGGAAGTACCTTATATACACGGGTCAGTGGTACCCCAGTGAGGTGTAACATCTCACTGCCCCCTCTCCCACCCCAGGTAACAGGACAAGTGCCCATTATCTCAGAGGTGATTGCCGTTTCTTCGTTCCTTCGCTGTTCATTCAAAGCCCCACTGACCCTGCAGGGCTTTGAATGTTTGTTTACTCACATCTAACCGATCAGAGCCGTCCTATGATGTGTATCTGTGAATAAGCCTTTTAAAGACCGTGTGCAAAGGATGTGGCATGAATGGATGTCATCTGGTCAAGTCCGACTAACAAAAGGAGGAAATCTCATGAAGCCTGACAGAGAGTTAATAGAAAAGTGGGTTCGAGATGCATGGGAAGACATTCCAGAAGACATGGTGTGACGTGCCTTCCAGAAATGTAGTATTAGTAATGCTGTGGACGGCAGTGAAGACTGTGCTTTGTATGAAAATGACAGCAGTGATGGTGATGACGGCGATCTCAGTGAGGACAGCGTCTATGATGACCTCACACCAGCTGAAGCTCTGCACTGGGATACGGATGATGATGAGGAATCCAGTTTTGAAGGATTTTAACTCTTTACATTTTAGCTTGGTTGCTGATTGAGCTCAGGGAATAGTACTCTTAAGGTATCATTGTTGCTACCTTATTGTCTTTGTTGAACCTATTTTCCACTTACTGTGCTGGTTTACTAATGTTAAATGACTTGTCCTTTTATTTATGTTTTTATTTAAAATAAATATTTAAATACATTACCCCACTGATGTCTCCATTTTTAGTAATTTTATTTTCATTTGTTTTGATTATTGAGACTCACCAATAGCTTCTGCATTTTCCATCCTAGGCTTATACTCAAGTCAATCAGGTTTTCTGGTTTGTCAGGTAATAATTAGGTACCTCGGCTTATACTTGAGTCAGCTAATATTCGAGTATATGTGGTAAATACATGAACTTTTGCATCGATGGTTAAATTATACTTGATTCTATGTATAGTCATAGCTAGGAATTTCAAAATCTCTTACACATCTTGATATAGCAATTACACTAAAAAGTGAATTACTAAAAATTTGGATTATCTGTACAACACAGATGGTTCTTAGCTCCTTTTGAGAAGATACAGGTTGACCTCATTAACATTGATAGATCAATATAAACAACACCTGCAGCACCACTGTAGTCAAGTCGATTTGGATCCACAGCAGAGAAGTACAGCATATCCCTTAGGTTTATGTGCATGTGGTACGTACTCTAGGCAGACCATAACCCTGTCCATGAACAAGTTTCAATATATTTCCATGGATTAAAATTATGAACACAATGTTCCTTTGCCACAATTGTATTAAATAGAAAATGACAACCAGATATTTATTCAGGAAGGACCTAAGTTTTTGCAAACGCAACAATTTGCCACAAAGTAATCCATGTGTGAAAGAAGAAGTGACATCCAACATGGGAAATGACGTAAAGGAGCTAAAAAGGAAATCAATAGCTTTAAATGTCCACATCGCCAAAAAAAGGAAGAGCTGAAATCAATAGTCTAATTTTTGAAATTAAAGGGAAAATGCTAAGAACAGATAAGCAACAGTGTAATTGCTTCTTTTACAGAGTACACCTGACAGTCACAGACTATCAGACTTAGTTTATTATCTTATTTAATTTGCAAGTGATAACATATCAGAGCATGCTGAGTTCTTTTAAATATTATTGATCATAAATATCACTTTACATTTTTCAAATAAATAATTCTTTTTTACAAATTTCAACATTATTACGTACCTATTTTTGTCACTTATTATATTGATATAAGTTTTTAATCTTTTTTATTTTGTTTTTTTTTTTAATCTTTTTAAACATAAATGTTAAGGAACACTAAACATTGATCTCTTTTGACAGTGAGCTTCTATTTTATTGGTTGTAACATCTCCAAAAGAATGTTTCACATATATAGTATCTATAAAAATATGTACAGCTGAACAGATCTGATGAACCTAAGCTAGGTAAATTGATACTGTGAAGAAATCAAAAAGGTACAAGATATCTATAATAATTCAGAAACGTTTTTAAAATGAAAATTTAAATATACATAATAAGTTAGCTAGTTTATTGGGCGAACCTGGCTGATAAACAATTAATTGAAGGACAAAGAGATAAATGGCTTGGCAAGCCTCGCCTTTCTTGTCTCTTGCTCTTTGATCATCGGACCAGTGTGCAGCTGCCTTGCTTGTTCTGTGCCTCAATTTGCAAACTACACTACCTGTGGGACACCTAAACCATGGACTTTGTCGCTGTTATTTGAGGTTCCTTCAGGACCTGCTTCGCCACACCATTGGAATGTACATCTCTTGAGCTGGGGACTGTCAGACCCTGTCATCTGGCTGTTGGTGACATGCCTTGCTGTTTGCTGTCTGTGCCAGGATAGCCTGAATTGCTTTGCAGAGGACTACACAGTGGCCCTCAAGACTTGAGGGACTGCCAGTGTCTCACAACTGTCTCATGGGAGTGAGTTGCACTAAGCCATTTGTACTGTTTTATAATTTAATTCTGTTTATTTCTTACATTATATATCTATCTGTATAAATATATATATAATTATTAGGATTCCGGTTCTGTTTCTCTAGAGAATCCTGTCCAACACAATATATTTTCAAATATATATGGCCCAAAACTGTCTATGTATGTACATGTAAATATATACACAACTGTAACTATACATATAGATCCATATCGAGAGTTGGTAAGGATCCTTTATATAATAATGTCCCATCTGGGCGATCTCCCATTCATTGTTTTGTTTGAGGTCACTCTTGCAGCCCGGGGGCCAATCCATTTCATCGCAAGTGTTCTTTCTTTATTGCTGTCCCTCCACTTTAAGTATCTTTTCTTTTGCAGGGACAGGTGTTTCTTGATACCATGTCCAAATCGCATGACACACAATTTTGCTATCCATGCTTCTAAGGAGAATTATTCCAAGCAGACTTATTCATTCTTTTGACAGTCCATGTCATTTTCTATATTTTCAGCCAGCACCCTAAATCAAACCCATTGATAGCTTGCTGATCTTCCTTATTCAATGCCTAACTTTCATATGCATATGAGATGACTGAAAACACCATGGTTTGAGTAGGCAGACAATACTTCCTTATTTTTCATCACCCAAAGAAGTTTTGTGCAAGGTAGAATTGGGGTCATGATAATTGGGAGGGGAGGAAGCGTTCAAGAATTAGAGGAAGGTTTTGAGTTTCATTGTTGCTACACTAAACCCTGAGTGACTCATCTCCTCCCCACTACCCCTCTGCAAGGGATGTCCAGCTGTCTACAGATGGGCATTGGGTCCCCATCACGTACTCCCCCTCATTCACGGTGATGTGATTCCCTCCCCCCCTGCCTTTGTTGTTTGAGACCTGGTCTCCTCTGCCCTTCACGATCACACATGTTGGTGTGCTGCTTCTGTGTGGGCTTTGTTGCTTCTGGGCTAGATGGCCGCTTGTTTACTTTCAAGCCTTTAAGTCCCCGGAGGCTATAGCTCTCAATAGCCGGGCACCATCAGCCTTCTTCACCACACTTGCGTATGCACACATTCATCTTCAGCCCAGGGGATGCACAGCGGTGCAGTTGGGATCTGGAAACACAGGGAATCTATGACGGATGAACCCCTCAGGACCAGCGGTGGGAGTGGCGACACCAGGAGAGAAGGGAGTGTAGAAAGGGAGAACCGATCTTGGAGATCTATATGTAACCTCCTCTCTAGATGGGCAATGGGAAGGTGGGTGAGGGGAGACACCCTCAGTGTAAGATAAGATAAAATAATTATTTATAAACTATTATGGGTGCAGGGGGAAGGGGGGAGCGGGGAGGGGGGGGAGGGAAAAAAAGGAAACCGAGCTGATTCCAGGAACCCAAGTGGAAGGCGAATTTTGAGAATGACGAGGGTATCAAATGTGTAAGGGTGCTTTACTCAATTGATGTATGAATGGATTGTGATAAGAGCTGTATAAGCCCCAATAAAAAGATTTATATATATATAAAAAGAAGTCTTGTGCAACAAATTTACTGAATGCAATGTGTACTTTGATTTCTTGGCATGGCTTTATAAGCATTAAAGTGGATCCAAGCAAGAGGAAATTTTTGAAAATGTCAATCTTTTCTGTTTATCATGATAATACCTATTGGTCCAATTATGAGAATTTTTGGTTTTCTTTCCATTAAATTGTAATCCATATGAAAGGCTCAAATCCCTGATCTTTAGCAGCAAATACTTCAACACTTCCTCACATTCAGCAAGCAAAATTATGTCAGTTGAATATTGCCAATTACTAGCAAGTCTTCCTTCAGTCCTGATGATGAGTTCTTGTTCATACACTCCAGCGCTCCTGATTATTTTCTCTGCATGTGAACATGTATCATGAGAGTATACAACCCAGATACAATCCTTTTTCCGTTTTCATCGTGCAGCATCCCCCTTTTCTTTTAACGTAACTGCATCTTGACTGATATACAGGTTTCATGTAAGCACAATCAGGCATTCTAGAAGTCCTGTTCTTCTCAAGGCTATCCATAGTTTGTTATGATCCACACAGTTGGATGTCTGAACATAGTCAATAAAATGATGATAAACATCATTGTGGTATTCTCTGCTTTATGCCAAGATCCATCTGATATCACCAGTGATGCCCTTCATCATGGCAGCTCCATGAACTACTACAATAGCACATATATGTGCATATTTATACATGCATAGGACACATACACAATATATGTTATATAATGCATATACACATGTATGTGCATAATATATACTTATCTATACATGTATATGAATACAATGTATATTGGACAAAATTTTAGGATTTTTTCAAATGTAATTAAAATCATAGATCTTTAATTGCTAGATAAAATATAATTTTTAAAATAGGTATCTTACTAGAGCAACATTTTGTACAACTTTTTCTCTAAATCTTCCAACCAAAAGCCTGTATAGTTTAAAATGTATGTTTCTAAAGCTATGAGAGCCCACAGGTGGTATTAATAATTCTTGAAAGCTAAAGTTCAGTCAAAGGTTCTTTGGAAAAGCAGGCCTTTAAATTATTAGTCCTTGAAAAATTCATGGAACAAGAGTTCTATTCTGCCAAACATAGTATTGCCAGTATTTAGCACACATTGAAAAGCAGCTGGGTTTGTTGGTTGGCTTTAGTGTGGGGTATATCTGCTAATGGTTTGTATATTTGAAAACGTTAACAAGAGTCCACATAGGCGAAATCCCCATTGTAAACATAGTTCCCACCAGCCATTTGCTAGAAGAGGAGGCAATTGCCTCCTCCAAAATCCCACCCTATTGTTGGTTGATTTCCATTTACAAAGGCTCTGGAGGATAGAATACACCTACCTTACAGGATTTCCAACGCTGTAAATGGCTGGTGGATTTGAATTTATGACCTTTTGGTGTATAGCTAAGCATTTAACTGAGTTACCACTTTGAAGAAATTGCAATATAAACAAGATATTTCCTAATTAAAACAAATCATAAGGCTTTAAATCTTGCCTGAACCACACTTTATTGTTGTTGATTGGCATTGCTTTTGACGAATGGTGTCTCCGTGAGTACAGAGTAGTGTTGATCCACAGGCAGTTTGAAAGTCTCTCGCCAGAGCCTCTGGGGGTACACAAATTGCAACTTCCACCTGTTATTCTTAGATGTAGTAGGGTTATTTCTGATTCATAGCAACTCTATATACAATAGGAAAAAATAAAATTTAAAAAAACAGGAAAAAACCTGATGCTCCTTTGTCATTCTCTTAGTTGTTCTTAAGTTGGAAGCCATTGTCGCAGCTGCCCTTGAAGAAGCCGTTCCTCTCTTTCCCTGCCCCTCCACGTAGCCCAGCGTGATGCCGTTCCCATGGCCCGGTCTCTCCTGACATGCCCAAAGTATGTCAGATGAAGTCCCCTCATCTTTGCCTATAAGTAGCATTCTGGTTGTACTTAGTTCAAGACATATTTGTATGTTCTTTTGCCAGATCTTGGTACTGTCAATACACTTCCCAGCACAATTTATTAAATCAAACACAACCATCTTTCTGTGGTCTTATTTAGTCAATGAAAAACTGTCACATGCATATGATAGTATTGAAAATACTTCATGGCTTGGATCTGGCACATCTCAGGCTTTAAGATAAACGTCTTGTTTTTAATCAGTTGAAAGCGGTCTTGTGCATATTGACTCTGTGAAATGAATCCTCTAATCTCTTGACTGCTGGCTCCATGAATTGCCAACTACTTCAATCTTTTTTCCATTTATCAGAATGCTATCTATTAATACGGTTTTTAGGGTTTGGGTCTTCATAACATCAAATTGTAATTCATACTGAAGGCTGCAATTCTGGTTCGTAGTCACCAAGTCATTCAAGTTCTTTTCACCTCAAGTACCCGGATGCCAAGTTGCCTAGCAAGAATGATAGGATTCACGAGACTTATAAGCTTGGCGAATCATTTCAAGTGATATACCATCAATTCCTGTACCCTTGTTTTAGGCTAATGCTTTCAATGCACTTTTTGGTAAGGGCCATTGGTTCTTGCTCATATGCTACCATATGGTGGACTGTCAACTTGTTCTTTTTGGTACAGTAACGCTATGTATTTTTCCATCTTCTTTGGACACTTCTTGCATCATTCCATATTTTCCCTATAGAATCCTTAAATGCTCAAACTTGAGGCTTGGCTTTTTTTTTCTTGTCCTTTCTGTTCAAGATATGCTGGGTGTGTCAATCATTTTTTGTTTTCTCACCTTATGTATTAACACATCATTGTAATATTTTACTTTGTGTTCTAGAGCTACCCTTTCAAATTTTCTGCTCAACAGTCTGACTTGATCTTTTCTTGCCATTTGCCTTAGCTACTCTCTGATTAAGAACAATTTTCAAAGTTATTTCTGACATCTATCTGGATATTTTCTCTTCTGTCTTTTTAGTGACCTTTTACTTTCTTCATCAATAGTATTCTATATGGGCCCCCATAACTCATCATTAGTCAATCATTTTTAATGCAGCAAATCTGTTCTTGAGATGCCCATAAATTCAAGTGGAGCAGACTCAAGTGTGTATTTTAACTCTCGTGCACTGCTTTTCATTTTCTTCAGCTTCAACCTGAACTGACACATTGGTTACTGATGTTCTGTTCCACAGTCAGCCCTGGCCTGGTTTTAGCTATTGATATTGACCTTTCCCATCATATTTTACCCCAAATGTAGTCAGTTTGATTTCTGTGTATTCTATTTGGATATGTCCATGAATAAAATCAATATTTGTGTTGTTAAAAATGAACAAATCATCCATTTTTTGGAATTGAATAAATCATTCAAAACAAATGAAGCCAGAGACCACACGATGAAATTTTGTAACACCGCTGTATTGTAAAATTTCACCGTATGTCTCTGGCTTCATTCCTAACACCAAAACCAACGTCCTAACTACCATTCTTTCCTCTTTCTTTCCAACTTTTGCATTCCAATCATCAATAATTATCAATTAATTTTGATGGCAGTTTTGATCAATTTCAGAATGAAGATATTGATGGAATTATTCAGTTTCTTCATTACTAGATGTAGTGGGTAGTGCATATACTTGAATAACAGTTATATGGATTGGATTTCTTTCAATGTGAATATTTTCCTGCCACAGACAGCATGGTACTTCAAGAGAGAATTTGAAATCTCCTTTTGACAACGAATTTCCAGCCATTGCTCTTGACTGTGTTACTCCTGGCATAGTAAATGATATGATTTTCTGACTCAAAAAGGCCCAAACCAGCCCCTTTCAGCTCACTAGTGCCTACATGCATTCCATTTCATATCGGGTGACTTCCAATTTTCCTAATTTAATATTTTGCACATTCCAATTCCCAATTATTAGTAGATTTTGCAGCTGTTTCTTCTCAATTTGTGCACTGTCCTTGTGAAATGAAGATTCTAAAGGCTTTAATCTGACCGCCTTTACTCCATTCATGTCCTTGTGATCAACTCTACTTTGAGATGGCAGCGATTTCTCACTCATATTTTGCCCCCCTTCTGGCCTGAGGGGCTCATATTCCGGCTCTATTTCTGACAACACTCTGCTTCTATTCCTCGGGACTTCAGTGTTTCAAAGCTGTGCATACTTTCGGTTGCTACTTCCTCCACAGTGGGGAACTGACACCTTGTTCCTTGTCAATTACTAATCTGGAAGCTTCACTGACACCTGTTCATCTTGGCAGACCATACTGACATTTGAAATACCAGTTACATAGCATCCAGCAACACACAAGTTACCACAGTAGGACATAGTGACACACCCTTGTTGGACCTTTCGGCTAGTAGTCCAGAATTTAAGAACAATTCATTCATTAATCCACCGTCATCTGTTCCTTAGATATTTAATGTAATAACAACTACTTCCCAAACAAGATCTCTGGTGGCACAATAAGTTAAGCATTGGGAAGCTAAACTCAAAGCCAGAAGTTCAAGTCTACCAGTGTATCGGCTCTGAACCAGAAAGACGTGGCTGAAAGTGCTCAGAAAGAGACATAGTCTTGGAAACCATAAGGAGCAATTCTTCTCTCTCCTGTCTCATTATTATCAATCAGAACCAACACGTTGGCAATCCCCCACCAGGTCCCTCCGCTCCCCATGACGCTGGAAATCCCCTCCATTCCTGCCCACGGTCATGACTGTGGGAGCAAGCCCTGATGAAACATTCCTCTGAGGTTACATCCTAAGAACAACAATAGTAATAACAACAATAATGAAAAGGACCACTTCTCCTGTCACATGGAGCTGCTACAGGTGAAATCCACCGGATAGCACCGAATAACAGTTGTAGTAGTACACTGACTGGGAACTGTCAGAGTTTTAGGATGGATTCAGAAGAGGGCCTGGAACAAGAATATCATTGCCGTTGTCAGACGGATCTTCGCTGAAAGCAAAGAATATCAGGAAAATGTTTACTTGTGTTTGTTGGGGTTTTGTATTTTTGTTTGTTTTGATTTTTACTATGCCAAGGCATATGACTTTATGGATCATAAAAAGTTTGGATAATCTTGAGAAAAATGGGAATTCCACAACACTTCATTGTGTTCATGTGGAACTTGCACACACATCAAGAGCCAATCGTGTGAATGGTACAAGGGACTACTGTATGTTTTAAAACCAGGAAAAGTAGGTGACAGGGTTCTATCCTGTCACCAAATGTACTCAATCTGTATACTCAGCCAATGATTAGAGAAATTGGCTGAAATGAAAAGGAGTGTGGCAGCAGGATTTGTGGGAGGTATACTAATAATTTGTAGGTGACAAAACCTTCCTTGCTGACAGCAAGGAGAATTTGTAGCACTTGCTAATGAGGATCAAGGTTGCAGCCTACCATCTGGATAACCATTAATATAAAGAAGATCAAGATTCTCTCAACTGGACCAATAGGTAAAATAGTAATAAATGGAGAAAAGATTGAAGTTGCCAAGGATTGTGTGGTTTCTTTGGTTTTGTGTTTTTTTGTAACCACAATCAATGCTCATGGAAGCAGCAGTCAAGGTGTCAAAAGATGAGTTGCATTAGGTAAATGTGCTGCACAAGACCGCTTCAGAGTATTGAAAAGGTGGATTTTAAACCATACCTGACCTTACAACCCTTGATCTTCATCAGCAGGTCTTCAAGGCCTTCTCACTTGCAGCAAGCAAGGTGGTGTCGTCTGCACGTCACCAAGCTGTTAATAAGCCTTCCTCCAGCCCAGATGTCACTCTCTGTTCTTCATAAATCCAGCTTTTCTGATGATTTGCTCAGCATACAAATTGAAGAAGGCATTGAGATTATACAACACTGACCCACATCTTTACTGATTTGAAACCACAGATTACTATGGTTCACATAACTAACACCTTTGCATCATCAAGGAAGCACAAGTAAACATTGTTCTGACACTTAAATCAGCAATGATCTCCATTGTTCCCTGTCCTCTTCTGAATCTGGCCTGAACTTCGGGCAGTTCCTTGTCAATGTACTGCTGCAAGCATTGTTGGATAATCATCAGCAAAATTTTACTAGCGTATGATATCAGTGATATAATTCTATATGTTGAGAATGCTGCTGGGTCACCTTTCTTTGGAATGGGAATTAATATGGATATCTTCTAGTCAGGTGGCCAAGTAGCTGTCTTCCAAATTTACTGGCATAAACCAGTGCGTGCTTCCAGTGCCTTTTCAGTTTACTAAAACAGTTCAATGGGTAGCCCATCAATTCCTGGGGTCTTGTTTTTGGCTCATACCTTCAGGGGAGTTTGAACTTCTTACTGCCGCAACACTAGTTCTTGCTCAGATGCTACCACCTGAAAGGGTGGGCTGTCGACAAGTTCTTTGGGGTACTGTGATTCTGTGTATTCTTTCCGTCTTCTCTTGATGCTTCCTGCATCAGTCAATACTTTGCCTGTAGAATATTTCAAATTACAACTTGAGGATTAATTTTTTTCCTGAGTTATTTCAGTTGAGATGTGATGATGATGTCCCTTCTTCCCTTTGGGTTTTCTAATTCTAGGTCTTTGCACATTCCAAGTTCCAGTCATTAGATGAGATTTGCAGTTGTTTCTCTTTTTCCCTTCAGCCATGCTCCATCAGAAATGAGGATCTCGGGAGCTCCACCCCCACAGACTTTACCAGAATCAAGTCACCATGGTCAACTGCCTTCCAAGAAATCAGCTCCTCTTCGGTCACTTTTCAAGTGTCCTCACACCAGAGGGGCCCATGTTCCAGCAGTATCTCTGATAATATTCTTCTATCTTTATTTAGGCTTCCAGTATTTGACAATGCTTCAAAGACATGCATAAGCCCTTCCAAACCTTCTTCCTCCAATTGGGAAGGCAGTCTTCCTTTCTGTTCTTAATCTAGAAGCTCTGCTGGAACTTGTCCATTTGGAGTGACCCTGCTGGCATTTGAAATACCAGTGACACAGCTTCCAGCATCACAGCCCCACAGTACTTCAAACTGACAAATCAGTGGTGCGGACATTAAATAAGGTCTGCCACAGAAGAACCAATGCATTTGAATGGAGGTGCTGTAGACAAATACTCCAAGTACTATAGACTGCTGTAAGACAAACCATCTCTCTCGACAGATGTATGGACAAAATCCGTAGAGGCAATGCTAGCAAGACTGTGTTTTACATAATTGACTATGTTGCCAGGATAGGCCAGTCCCCGGACATGGAAATCATGCTTGATTTAAAAAAAAAAAGACGGGGAAGGAGAAGAAGGCCCTCAACAAGCTAGAGAGACACTGCGGCTGAAGCAGTGTGTTCAGGCAGAGGAACAACCGTGTGGATGACACAGGATGGGGAAGCGTTTTCTTCTGTGTGCACAGGGTCACTGTGGGTCACAGCCAACTCAATGGCACCTAAGAACAATAACAAGTGACATGTTTTAGAGCCTGGTGTCACAATGGGTGGTGTGTTGGACTACTAACCACAAGGCCAGCGGTACAAGACCACCAGGCGTCATATGAGAGAAAGAGGAGCCTGATTCAGCCCCTTGTGTGTTCGGAGATGCAATATTACTCCCAGAGACCCATAGGGGCAGTCTCTGATGTCTTATGGGATGGCTATGAGTCAGAACTGCCTCAGTGGTGGAGTTTAAATGTTTGAGTTGTGGCATCTTTAAATGAAGAAGCCCTAGTGGCACAGGGGATTAAGTACTTGGCTGCCGTACAAACTTGATTGTTTGGGCCATGAGAAGCAACGAGTTGTCCCCTCTGGAAGAGATGGGACAGTTTGCTTCAGTTAAAATTACAGTCTTAGAAATCCTATGGGGAAACCCTACTCTCTCCTACATGGTCGCTGTGGGTCAGAATCTGCTCTACGGCACGGAGTGTGTGTGGATCTTGAAAATAAAGCTTACAGTGGAGCATCGGTGTGGGTAAGGCCGCTTTTCTTAGTTTTAAAAAATATATATGTTAAGAACCACGCAGGTATGTTAAGAACCATACAGGTATATTAAGAACCATACAGGTATGTTAAGAACCACACATAGCAACTCTATTTTCCCCTTCTCCGCCTGGTAAGGCATCAAAAATCACTTTATCCAAAAAAAGTAAGTAAAGTTGAAATCTTGAGAAGATGGAACATTAAAGGAGATGGTGAAAGAAAAAGAGTTGGTCCTTAATTCCACTACAAATATCCATGTCTGTCTAATGCCAAGGACTTTGGATCAAGGCAAGAGATCATCCTGGTTACAAAGACAAAGAGAAGCTATTTCAGGGTACATGAGGCAATAAGACTTTTCTTTATTTTAATACTTGATTTTAAGGATCTCTGTCCTCTTTTCTTAGGACAAAACCGACTCTTAATGCATACAAAGACAGGATGCTCCTAACTTTTTCAGTATGCTCGCCTATTTATGCTGAGAGACAAGCTATTTTCTTTTTTAGGAAGTAATGGCTTCTGAAAAGGTATTTGAACTCCTACCCTCAAGTTTAAAGCCACATAATTTATATTGGTGACGTTTGAGAGAACTAAAGAAAGAAAATTACCTCACGGTGAAAGCTTAACTACTATGTGTCAAACGTGGAGGTAGCTTTTTAATCAGAATGTCTAATGGATCTCTGACAATAATGTTAGGAATAAACTTGCTTTAACACAGGAGGTACCTGCTAAATGAAAAAGAACACAGCTAATTGCATGGTAATGGCTTTATATAAAGGACCTGAAAGATGTATTAGTTGTTTTGGATCATGACAGACAGATCATGATTCTTTTTGCTCACTTTAGTACTATGAATGCAAGCAGGATTCAATTTATTTTCACATGTCCATATGAATGGTCTCATCTAAAGCTTTGATTAGCCTTTTCTTTTTTATCTCCTTTTAAAAGTTGTTTACCTTTTGCAAATTATGTATTGGGTAGGGATAGCCAATTGAAAATAAATGCTGAGATAGATTCTGGACATTTTTTCTACTAATTTTGACAGATAAATAAATGACCTTTGATCTATGTTTACTTATATTTGTCTCTCATGGTCATGGAGTTCATTAAGAGATCATTTATGTTATTCTATTAAAATATTCTTCATCCAGCAACTCCATAACTCTAATTGATCAATAGCAACTTTCTAATGAGTTATTTCTAAAATGTATAAATAGTGTCCCATAACGTTTTTATAATGCTTCAATTTGTGGCGTTGCTCTCTTTCTGTGACAAGGTATAATTGGAGTTATAACTATTATAAACCAAGAGTTTAATAAATACTTTAGAAGGTGTCATTCTAAAGGAAGGCAGTGCACAGAATGATTTTATGAATATGACTATACTGAACCATGAGACAAGTATGAAAAAAAATCATTGTCCTTTGTTGCCACTAAGATCATTGAAATTCAGAAAAGGGGTAACCTGATTTGCCTAAAGTCATGCAATACACAAGTGAATAAAAAAGCAGCAGAAATTAGATGTTTTGGCTCCTGTTTCACAAATATTCCCTCTATACAATTCAATCTTATTTGCCACCACCTTTGAGAATAAGGGGAAAGTACAAAAACAAGCTCCCATTTGCTTGTTCTGCCCAGTTTTTCCTAGTTGTTCTCACGCTCACTTCTATTTTATTCCTTTAGATACGGTGAGTAATACTTTAAAAAGCACATTTAAAATTAGACCAAACAACTAGTAACTTCTATAATGCTGTAATTTATGCTAACCTTACTTGAAAAATTTAAGAAGACTCTTCCATTTTCCAAAATAATGAGGTGCATCCTATAAAGATGAGACTGAAAAATATTCTTGCTTTTATACTTTTATTTTGTGATGTATTTATATGAACTTGTGGATTCAAATTTAATGGATATGCATTAGTTGGCTATAGTTATTATGTTTAATGATGTCCAAAATATCCCAAATGAGCAATAACTTTTGCTCAGTGATATTAGATTGACTTTCTGTGTCTTCATAGTGGGCAGAGCTAAGATATATATATATAATTTTTATTTATTGATGTAGTTATCTATTTTCTTATTAGTTTTTTGTGTGTTTACAATCAAATGCCACATGTTTATATTGATAACCCCAATTCAAATTTACAAGGAATTTACTTAATCTCTTCCCTCTCTCATCTATACACATTTACTTCAATGCTGAAAATTCCTGTTCTTGATGACAGCATCATAACTGACTCATAAAACATAGGACACTGTGAATATATCAGGCAAGAAACTAACTGAGACATTTAAGAAATTTATTTCATTAGTTTAATTTTCTCCCTCCTTTGTGTATATCCAAGGAGGAGTCAGGTAAAATTTTCTATGCGGACCTGATGCAAGGGGCTTAAGTGGAGAGCAAATGCTTTGAGAATGATTGGGGCAGGGAATGTATGAATGTGCTTTATACAATTGATGTATGTATATGTATGGATGGTGATAAGAGTTGTATGGGTCCCTAATAAAATGTAAAAAAAAGAAAAGAGGAGAAAAAAATGATTAGGGCAGGGACTGTACAGATGTGCTTTATACAATTGATGTATGTATATGTATGAACTGTGATAAGAATTGTATGAGCCCCTAATAAATTGTTAAAATTTTTTTAAAAATTTAAAAAAAGAAGAAAATGATTAGGGCAAAGAATGTACAGATGTGTTTTATACAATTGATGTATGTATATGTATGGATTGTGATAAGAGTTGTATGAGCCCCTAATAAAACGTTTTGTAATTAAAAAATTTTTTTTCTATGCTTGACACTCAGTTGCAATATAACTAATCACCGATGGAGCACTGGTGCCACTGTTCTACGGTAAGCATTGACCTGCTAACCGCAACGTCAACAGTTCAAACCCCTGAGTCCCTACTCAGGGAAAAGAGAAGGTTAACTGCCCCCAAAGATACACAGCCATCGGAATCCGACAGGGAGTTATTGACTCAATAGCAGCACTTTTCTTTTCCTTTATTTTTATGTCAGTGCTTGTGTTTTGTTTGTTTGTTCTGTTTTTAATTGGTAGCTTTGTCACAACATCAGTAACTCTTTGTTTATGCTTCTGTTGTGTTGGAGTTTTCATTATTTAATTTGGACTTATAATGAACATTTCATTTTTAAGTCAAATATATAAAACAAGGTAAATTCAGTGACTCGAACTAATACTTTCTTCAGCTTCTCTTTCCCTCACTTAAATAAAACTTTTATTTTAATGTGCATGTAGTCGATCTTCACTTTTTTTCAAGTTCACATACAAAGTATGAGAGGATGATGATAGATACTGTTGTCGTCAGGTGCCTTCGATTACGTACAACAGAATGAAACACTGCTCCATCCTTTGTCATTCTTATGTTTGAGCCTAGACAATTGTAGCTACACAGATTCGCATCACTTCACTTCCTGAGCCAGTCAATAAGCAGTTGCATTATATACCATTTTCCTCCCATTTTATTTATTCCCTAATGAGATATCCTTAGTAATGTTTAGGGATCGGAGCTCTAGTGGTACAGTAGTTGATTAATCACTCAATGGCTATCCAAAAGGTCAACAGTTCAGATGCACCAGCTGCTCTGCAGGAGATGTGGTTGTCTGCTTCTATGAAGAATAGCTCACTTAACTCACTGCCTTGGAGTTGATTTTTGCTCATATCGACAGCATAGGCAGAGTAGAACTTCCTCTTAGGTTTGCCAAGGTTGTAAATCTTGACAGGGGCAGAAATCCTCATCTTTCTGCCACAGTACAGCTTATTGGTTTGAACCACAGACCTTGAAGTTCATAGCCCAGTGTCTAACCCAACCTGTGTGGCAGTTCTACTCTGTCTATACGGTCAATACGAGCAGGAATTAATTTGAAGGCAATGAGTTAGTACTTAGAGATATTCTTAATTCCTTTTTTACACTGGCATATGTTCTATTGTATAGAAGTATCATAGATTATTCCACTAGTCTATTATAGTTGAATATTTGGATTTTCCCCAAGCTTTTGTTATTTGAGATAGTGTTACATGGAATCATTAATAAAATACCTTTTCCATATTTTCTCCAGAGTAATCTGTGAAATAAGATTTTGTAGATTATTGAGCTAAAGAGTAGAACAATACATAATATATCTATATATCAAATCTGTACAAAGGATTTTACCATTTTCTACACCTACAGAAAAACAAGTTTAATAGAGTACTACTAAAGAGTAGTATGTTTTCCAACTTTCTGGAGTTTTGCAATCTTATTGGTAAGAATTACAAGATCATGATATGATAGTTGTGTTTGCATTTATTTTTAAGTGGGTCAGATTGAGCAACATTATAGTTGATTGAAGTCCGTTTGCATTTCTCTCTATGTGAACTTGCTGCTAATCTTTGTAGGAAAAATTTGCTAACAAAGTATTTATGTTATCGTCGTACATTGTAAAACTCTCTGTTATATTCATAAGTTATTCATCTGTGATGTGCATTTAAAAATTCAGGTTTTAATTTACTTATATATAATGTATTTCACTATGCCCCCAGCAAGCAATAATAATTTTGCAATCAAAATACTTAATATTATTCTTTAAGGAAAAATTTGAAGTTTTATTTGGGGACATTTTCTCCATAATTATGTTATAAATAAATTTTGTTATGATTGTCTCTGGTACCTGCCCATTTTATTGACCCATAAATTTCTATCCATTAGGAATTTATCCAAATATATTGTCTGAGGACTAGATCAAATCTTATCCCTTTCTATAAAACTTTCTAATTATTTTAACACTGCGTGTGAAGGAAAATACTTAGCTGCCACTGATTTGAGACTTTAATCTTCATTTTGTCAAATTCTATGTGATTTCTGAATTTCCCTTTCTCTTGGTTTTCTTTTTCTTCTTTTATTAATGTGTCTGTTTATTTATCAATACAAGGCAGATCATTTACTTTACTAAGTGTACTTAGAACCTCACTCATTTGGAATAAGATGCATATGTACACTAGAAATGCCTAGGAACCAAAATTATAAAAACAGAGAAGTAATCTTGGTTAATCAGGTTATTCCATCTTCACTCTTTTCTTACTAGAGAAAAAGTACAATTTAATTTTTTTAAAAGACGTCAAAAAATGCAAACTTTGAGGTTTACAGGTCATTTAATATGTTCTTGTTTACTACAGACACTGCAGGTAAAGCACTCTGCTGGGAACGAGAGGGTGAGTGGTTCAAATCCACCTGCCAATTGCTGGGGGAAGGATGGGCTAGTCTGTGTCTGTGTGTATCTGTCAGTTGGGTGCCGTCAACTCAGTTCTGACCCACAGGGACCCTGTGCACAATCCAACTAAACACACTCTGAGCTTGTGCCATTCTCATGGTTGTTCCTGCGCTGGAGCCTCCTGTTGACGCTCCCTTGTCAATCCATTTGGCTGAGAACCTTCCTTCTTCTCTGCTTCACTACTTAACCAAGCATGATGCCCTGCTCCCGGGACTGATCTTTGCAGATAACATGCCTAAAGTGTGGAGGAAGAAGTCTTCCCCCCCCCCTCCCTCTAAGGAGCATTCTGGCTATACTTCTTGCAGACAATTTTTTTGTGTTTATGGCAATCCTCCTATTTTCCAAAATCCTTCCTCAGCACCATAATTAAAACCCATCAATTTATCTTCAGTCTCCCTTACAATGTCCAACTTTCATATGTATAAGAGACAATTGAAAATAGCATGTACAAATTTATCTGATGTAAGTGATGTATGGCATTGTGACAAGAGTTGTAAGAGTCCCCAACAAAATGATCTTTTAATAATTAAAAAGAAAGAAAACTCCATGACTTGGGTGAGGGGCATGTTAATCCTCAAAGAGCATTCTTGTGTTTCAACACTCCAAGAAGCAGCAGATTTACCTAACACAACTTTCCCTTTGATCTTTTGATTGCTGCTTTCCTGTGCATGAATTGTAGATCGGAGCAGGACAAAATCCCCAACAGCTTCAACTTTTGCTCCATTTACCACCTTACTACGTATTGGTCAAGTAGTGAGAATTTTGGTGTATTTTACACTGAATTGTAATCTATACTGAAGGTTGCAGCCCTTGTTCTTGATCAACAAGTGTTTCAGGACCCATTACTTTCAGTAGTAAGGTTGTGTCCTCTGCATACTCCAGTTATTAATAAGCCTTCCTCCTCTCCTGATGCCACATTCTACCTCACATAAACCATCTTCACTGATGGTTGGTTCAGAATTCTAGTTGAACAAGTATGCTGAGAGGATACAGCTCTGATAGACACCTTTCCTGATTTAAAACCATGCAACATTCCCTTGTTCTGTTCTCATAACTGCCTCGTGACCAAAGTGCAGGTTTTGCATGTGCACAGCTAATGTTCTAGAACGACTCTTCTCCTCAAGGCTAGCTGTAGTTTGTGATGGTCACTCCTTCAGATGCTTTTGTAAAGTGAGTTAAGCATAAACTAACATCTTTCTGATGATCTTCATATTGAATCACGATCCATCTGACATCAGCAATGATATTTCTTGTTACACGCCTTCTGAATCTGGACGGAATCACTCTGGCGGCTCTCTGGCAATGGACCGCTGCAACCTTTATTGGATGATCTTTAGCAAAATTTTACTTGAACATGATGTCAATGACATTACTTTTCAATTTGAACATTCTGACTTCATCATTTTGTCTATTTGCCTTATCTACTGTAGAATTAAAAACAAATTTCAGATTATTATTTGTCATACACGTTAATATTTCCTTTTCCATCTTTTTAATGACTTTTAGCTTTCTTCATGAATGATGTTATTCATGCCATCCAACAACTCATCAGCCTTGTGTTGGTAGTGTTAAATGCTTCAAATCTGTTCTTGGGGGGTTCTTGAAATTCATGTAGGATAGACTCAAGGTCATATTTAGACTCTAGTGGAATTGTTTAACTTTCTTTAGCTTCAACCTGAACTTAGATATTTACAATTGATAGTCTGGTCAACATTCAGCCACTGGCTTGGTTTTAACTACTGAGATTTTACTTCTTCAACATATTTCCCCACAAATGTAGTCGCTTTGATTTCTGTGACATCTATCTGAAGAAGTCTATGTGTATGGTTGCTGTTGTGTTGTTGGAAAAAATGCATTTGCAGTGGACAAGTTGTTGAGCTTGCAAAATTCTGTCCTATGATTTCCAGCCTCATTTCTATCACCAAAACCATATTTTCCAATTCTCCTTTCTTCCTCCTTCCCTTCAATTTTGCATTCCAATTGCCAATAATTATCAATACATCTTGATTTTATAGTTGATAAATTTCAGCCTGAACACATTAGTAGACTCCATCAAATTTTCCATCCCTAACTTTTGTGGTTAGTGAAAAATTGGAATAATGGTTATATTTATTGGATTTCCTTGCAGTTAGATAGATGTAATTCTATCACAAAAAAGTATTTTGAGATGTGAGCATAGCAAGGATTTTAAGCAAGAGAGACAAAATAACATTACATAGAGCAAGAATTCTGATAGCTCTACTGAGAAGGAATTCATGTGAGATGAGAATAAAACAAAAAGAACAGATAGTGGCAACACCTTCAGTCTTTATAAAATAGTATGATTTGAACTTGAGAATGACATTGAGGGAGAAAATAATGGAATGTAATAATGATACAATTCAGAGAATAACAGCCTCAGAACTATGGTAGGTTACATGGATAAGGTTAGGGAGATGAAAAAAAGACACATTGAACTAAAATGAGAGGTAAGGAAGTAAACATATAAAGTTCAAACAGATTTCTATCAGAAGTTTGCTGTTAAACGATGAAAAGAAATAGTTATTGAATAAGGAAAATGGAGAAAGGAGACAGTGAAGAACATATGGCCTTAGAAGATTCATGTTTATACATAGTAAGCTGGAATGATGTTCTATTGCCATTCTTGGCTAAAATTTGATTTAGAAGAAATGCTTGGTATTAAAATTGGAGATTTTGTATTGCCATTCGATGCTATCTGCTCCAGGAGAAGAGAATATTAGAAACTAAGTTCTGGAATGAATATTTCTATGAATGATGTGGTCACAACAAGTACAAAGTCTGGAATAAGTCAGCACAGGAAAATAAAACATAGGAATTAATATCATTTAATGGCTGAAATCCATAAAGGCTATATGAACAAGCAAGAGTGAGCCATGAAGTCAATGCCATGAGCATCCAGGGGATTTTAAGGTGTATGGAGGCACTGATGTTTTAAAGAATATTTTATCGTATGCTAAATGACTGAGTTAGTTAACTTTAATATTTCTTTCAACCCTATAATTATGGCATCCTAAAAACTTCCACAAAATAAAGAAAAAATATGTTCTTAGAGAATAAAAAGTAAGACCTTTTGCTTCTAAATCTAAACTGAACATTTAAATCAAGCTATTCTATTTAGCAGGGTTTTCTAACAGATGCTTCTTGATTTTTATCCAAATGCTCTGATATTAACTTCTGGTGACTCTAGTGATCATATCCAACCTCTACTTATACCTGAACCATAACCATCAAGTCAATTCTGACTCATAGCAACTCTATAAGGCAGGATTGAACTACCCATAATGTTCCTAATGCTATAAAGTTTATAATGTTGTTTAAAATAAGGAAAGATGTGCAAAAGGGTTATATTCTTTCAGCATACTTATGTATGTATGTTGAACAAATAATCAGAGATACTGGACAAGATATAGAAGAATGAGGGATCAGGATTACAGGAAGTCTTATTAACAACTTGCAATATGCAAACATGATAGGTTTATTGTGCCAACCTGGTGAATAGAAACATGTGGGATTAATCAGGTCACAGTTTGATTGGAGGACAAAGAGATTAATGGCTCTACAAGACCCACCTCCCTTCCACCTTGCTCTCTGATGATCAGAGCGTGCTGGAGCAGTGCTGTTCTTTAGCTAGTTCTCTGCCTCAACTCGTGAGCTACACCACCTGTGGGCTGAGCCAACCCATGGATCTTGTTGCTAGAGCTTGAGGCTCCTTCAAGACCTGCTTCCCCAGCTGCTATTGTTTACAGTAGAACCCCAGACCTTGACACTAATCTGTTTTAGAGGAGTGTCAAGACACGATGCAGTCAAGTTCTGAATCAATCTTTTCCATAAGAAAAAATGGAAAAGAGATTAACCCGTTCTCGACCACCATGTTTATACCCTAATCTTGCCTTTTTAACAAAACGTTACACAGGAATTTCAAAGTAATTAAGTGCAGAGTTAAATAATATAACATAATTAAGAATCAAAACATTAAAAAAGTTTTTAACTACAGTATGGCCCATACCTTGAGACTGATGAGGATCTGGATCTGTGGACACGGATGTGGAGAGGAGGTATGGAGAGAGTCACTGTTTGGAAGGGGAATCCCCTTCCATGAAATCAACTGGTAGCTGCTTTTCAGTTTTTATCCCTTCTTTGCCTTTTTTAACTAGGAAGTAGCTGGCTTTCTCTAAAAAAAAAGAGAGAGAGAGAGAGAGAGAAATAAAGCTGTCTAACGTAGGCTGCTGTTGGCATTTCCTTATCTGTTTTCTAAAAGGGTTTACTAAATTATCAACAATGTTGATAACATGGTTAACCAGTTCCTTATCATGATGATTCTTTAAAAAAAAAACTTTTTCTTAGGACCCATTTTTTTAATCTAAAAACAGTACAAAAGGCCACAAAAACTAAGAAAACTCCAGCAAAAAGCGTGGGACACAGCCATGAAAGATTTGAACAACACTTACAAACAATGCCAAGTAAAGCCCAGTGATCGAAACAGGAACTGCTTTTGTTTACAGAAATCGCACGTGTCCGGTCGGTTTCTGATGTTTTCTTGAGCTCCGATGTAAAATTGTCTCCACAGTTTGTGTTGAAATCTGATTATGTCGAGTACTGATGCGGTCAAGTACAGGGGTTCGACTACACCGCACTTGAGCTTGAGGCTGGTGGATCCTGTCGCTTTGTGTGGCTGGCGTGTGAGATCCCAGGTGGGCCTGCTTTGCTAGATCTTGAGCTAATGACTATTAGTGACTCACCCTGCTGCTTGCTGACTGGAGTCAGAATCTGCTTGCAATGCCAAAGGGGAGAGTCTGCTGTCTGCTTCCTTGACCTTGGACCGCCCAAGTGAGTTGAAGGACTTTCAGTATATTACCTGTTCCACAGAAGTGAGCTGAACTGAACCCTCTGTACTGCTGTGTAGACTAATTAGCTGTCATATTCCTTCTTGCTGTATAAACCATAAGTGTCCTGGTTGTGTTTCTCTAGAAAACCCTGCCTAGCACAGCAAATGACACAAACTTGCTGCTACATCTAGGAGAGCGGGAAGCACTTACTGATGGAGATGAAATCCTACAGCCATCCGTGAATGAAATCCTATGGCAACTCACTAATAAGAGCACAAAAATGCTAACAAATGGACCAATAGAAAACATGAAAATGGAGAAACAGGTGACATGGTCAAAGATTTTATTTGGATCCATAACGGACGTTAATGGAAGCAGTGGTCAAGAAATTACATGCTTAGTGCCTTGGGGAAATCTGCTGTATATGATCTTCATAGAGTGGCAGAGAGCAAATATGTCACTCTGAGGGTTAAGGTGCACCCCCTCTCTCATAGTGTCTTCGGTCACCTGAGATGCTGCTTACTCACTGTGGGATCTATCATAATAACGTGGACGAGTAAACCTGCTGGAGTAAAGCATTCAAGACCTTTATTTGTTGAGTAAGCATGAATCCAAAATTAGCTGAAAAATAAATCTATTAAGATTTGGAAGTTGGAATGTATGAAGTATGAAACTAGACAATTTGGAAGTTGTTACAATGGAAATGAAATGTGTCAAGATCAATATTCTCTATGCTAGTGAGCAGAAATGGAGTGGTACAGATCATTCTGAATGACACAATTATATGGTTTACTGTGTGCGGAGTGATACAATCAAGACGAATAATGTTGCATTCTTCATCAAAAAGGCATTTCAAGATGTATCTTAAAATAAAATTCTGTCTGTGAAAGAACATCTGTATCTACATATAAGGTTAATCAATCAACACATTATTCAAATGTATATACTAGCCACTAAAGCTAGTTAATGATGAAATTGAAGAATTATACCAACAAATTCAGTTGGAAATTGATCAAACATGCAACCAAGATATAATGATAGTTATTAGAGAATGGAATGCAGTAGTTGGAAACAAAGAGGAAGGAAGAGTAATTAGAACATAGGGTCTTGATGTTAGTAAGGAAGCCGGAGATTGCATAATGGAATTTTGCGAGAACAAAGACTTGTTCATAGCAAGTACCTTCTTGTAAAACACAAGTAGTAACTTTACACAAGTATTTATCTAAATGAAATTCACAGAAATCAAATAGGCTAAATCTGTGGGAAGAAATTATGGTGAAGTTCAATATCAACAGGTAAAATTAGGCTGTGGGCTGACTGTCGAACAGTAATCAATTGTTCATATGTCAGTTCAGTTTGACACTGATGAAAATTAAAATAATTCCATGAGAGCCAAAATATGACCTGAGCAGATATCACTCAAATATCGAGACTGTCTCAAGAATAGATTTGACACATTGAACAATAATGACAGAAGATTTGATGAGTTATGATGGGATATCAAGAATATCATACTTGAAGAAAGCCAAGAAAACATCTAAGTGGATGTCAGAAGAGACTCTGGAACTTGCTGTTAAACACAGAGTAGCTAAAGCAACTGGAAGAATTGATGAACTCAAAGAACAGTAGAAAGTTTCAAAGGGCAGCTCAAGAAGACAAAATAAGATATTATAATAAAACGTACAAAGATTTAGAGTTAGAAAACCAACAAGGAACAAAATGCACAGCATAGCTTAAGCTGAAATAACCCAAGGAAAAATCCAAGCCTCAAGTTGTCATATTAAAAGATTCCAAGTGCAAATATTGAATGATAAAGGAAGCCTCAAAGGAATATGGAAAGAAGACACAGAGTCATGGTACCCAAGAGAAATCATCTCCTCTCTACCATTTCAGGAGTTATAATATGAACAAGGACTAATGGTGCTTAAGAACGAAGTTCAAGCTGCATGAAAAGCATTAACCAAAAACAAAGCTCCAGGAATTCATGGGAGACCTATGGAAATGTTTCAACAAGCTGATGAAGCCTTAGAAATATCCCTGTATGTCAAGAAATTTGGAATCCAACACTTGGCCATATTTCCATTCATTCCAAAGAAAAGTGACCCTACAGAATGCTGAAATTATTAAACAATATAATAAATATTACATGCAAGTAAAATTTTTCTGGTGACATTTATCAACAGTAGCAACAGTACACTGACAGAGCTGCCAGGTGTTCAGGCTGGATTCAAAGAGGATATGGGATAAGATACATCACTGCTCACATCAGATGTGTCTTGGCTGGAAGCTGAGAATAGCAGAAAGATATTTCCTTGTCTTTCATTGACTATACAAAGGTATTCCACTGTGTGTGTCATAACAAACTATGGATAGCCTTGAGACGAATGAGAATCCCAGAATACATCTTTCACAAGCACATGGAACCTGTAAACTGATCAAGAGGCAGTTGTGTGCACAGAATAAGGAAATACTGTATAGTTTAACATCAGATATGACAAAATGATAATCTATAAATTATCAAGGGTTCATGAGGGAGGTGGGGATGGGGAGGGAGGGGAAAAATGAGGACCTGACACCAGGGGCTTAAGTGAAGAACAAATGTTTTGAGAATGATGAGGGCAATGAATGTACAAATGTGCTTTACATAATTGATGTATGTATTGTGATAAGAGTTGTATGAGCCCCTAATAAAATGATTTTAAAAATTAAAAAAAAGATCAGGGCAGTGTCCTCTCACCATATTTATTTAATCTGTATGATGAGCAACTCATCAGAAAAGCTGAATCAAATGAAGAAGAATGTAACATCCGGATTGGTGGAAGGCTTATTAACAACCTGTGATATGCAGGTGATACAACTTTGCTTGCTGAAAGTCAGAGGGACTTAGTGATGAAGAACAGAATAACAGCCTTTATTCTGGATGACAACTCAACGTAAAGAAGGCCAAAGCCCTCGTCACTGGACCAATAAGTGACATCATGATAAATGGAGAAAAGATTGAAATTCCTAAGGATTGTGTCTTGTTTTTCCAGTATCAATCCACATGGGCTTTCAAAAGTAAAAACAGATATATCTTGGGAACAGTAAAGTCAGAAAGCTTCTTAGAGGCAAGGATGGTGAGACTTTGGCTTACATATATGCCAGTGGTCCTCAAGCTTCCTAATGCTGTGACCCTTTAATACAGTTCCTCATGTTGTGGTGACCCCCCAACCATGAAATTATTTTCATTGATACTTCATAACTGTGATTTTGCTACTGTTATGAATCAGGTGACCCCTGTGAAAGGGTTGTTCGACCCCCAGAAGGGTCGCGACCCACAGGTTGAAGACCACTGATATATGCCCATGTTATCAGAAGAAAGCAGCCCATCGAGAAAGACATCAGGCTTGGTAAAGTAGGAAGCCAACCTAAAGAAGAAGGTCCTTGACAAGCTGGATTGACTCCGTGGCTACAGTGGACTCAGACCAAAGAACAATTGGGACCAAAGGCTTGTAAATCATATAATCCAAAGTCAGAGAAGGGACTGCCATCGGAGACTAAATTGTGATCATCTGGTTTTCAGAAGTCTATGGATGAGAGAGGGAGCCCAAGGTGCATTTGTGGGATCTACATATTAAACAAGCCTCCAGTAATTTCCCTTTCTCCATAATAGATGGACAAAGAGGCAAGTGGTTACCAAACAGAGTGCATTGGATACATGACTATGGAAGATAAAAATGATAAACCTCACTTGAATGGATAAAAACCTGGTCAGTTTATTTGCCCTCTGATGCATGTTAGGCTTCTTCTGGTTTTCAACATTTTCTGTATTTTTGTTTGTTCTCATTGGGGCTTATCTCAGATGTGTTATGTCATTGGGAGTCACCCTCATGAAACTTTGTTACATGCTTTCCAGTGTATGAAACCCAGGATTGATGAATCTACCGGAACAGCAAGCAGACAAGGGTTTCTCACGGCACCGTGGTGGTGGGGTAGTGGGTAGAAGGTGACTGTGTGAAACTGATTGTGCAAAACTACTTGATGTGATTGAACTATCAAAGGATGTGATATCTACATTAGCTCCCAAAAAATATGGTTAGGCGAGAAAGAAAAGAAAAAAAAAGAACAGTTGTGAGAACGGTGCAGGACCAGGCAAGTTTTGTTTTGTTGGACACAGGATTGCTGGGTGTCAGAAGCATCTCAACATCATCCACCAACAACACGGGCATGTAAAAGTTAGGCAATAAATAAGGACAACTGGAGAAGCATTGATGCCTTCAATGTATTATTATGATGATTTTAATCTAACTTCCTATTAGTGGCCCAACCATCTTTCCTTCATATTTTTTTGTGTGTGTATGTGTGTATGGTTCTCATTCAGATACTTCTACAAATCTTAAACAGTGAGATTTATGGTCTTAGACTTGGGCATCAGGATGCCTTGTTTCCCCACATGCTTGCTCGGTGATTCTGGATAACGTACCGTGACTCCCAGCCCTTGCTTTCCTGTAGATGAAGTGGCAACGAGAACAGAACGAACCTCATAGTGGTGTCTTGGGAAGTAAATTACACAGTGCTTTCAGAGCTCATATGATGCCCAACACATAGAAATAGTATGTTCATGATGAGTCATTGGCTATTTGACTCGTACCAGATAAATCGTATGTTCATGATTAGTCACTGGCTATTCGACTCTTCCCAGATAACAGTTTTTTGGGGGGCATCCTCATCTCTTAAATTCTCATGGCCATTTTCTAGTGACTGAAAATGTGCAGACTTTCCCATTTCTTCTGGACCCAGAGCAATTGTGAGAAGATAAGGAGGTTAGATAACTAGTTAAATTATGGAGTACTTGGTTCACCTATACGATTTCTCTGTATGTGCGAGGTCCTGATGTTCATTAAAAACTGAATATTAGTATGTGTATAATGATAGGCTGTGGTGTTTGCAAAATAATTCATTGGGGAGACAAATTTATGTTTTTTATACATGATACATGATACTCAGAATTCCAGCACCTACATTTGTCTGTGTGTATATTCGTATCCACTTAATGATGGACTAAGTCAGGATTTCTGTATCGTAAATATTCCTCATTTGGCTATTCTGACAATTGGCCCACAATGTTACATCAACTGATTTTACTTTGAAACTCTTTACGTGCCCGGTTTATGCTCTGATATTTATCATGGGTTCTACTTCCCTCATCTTGGTTTGTTACGGGTAGATGGCCTCCAGTGTGGACACTCAACATGGTGCTATGGTACTAAAGTCACTGCAATTGAAAGTCCATAACACACGGGGAGGAATTCAGTTATATGGCATATGCAAATATTTCACAGAGGTATCCTTAGAAAATATGCATTTCTTTCATCTCAGTTTATGAGGCAAAGGGAAAGCTATCCAGCACTTCTATTCTAGCTCTCATGAGATCCCCGAGGCTTTCTTTTTGCGAACAGAGTCACCTGTTCTCCGGCCACTATACTGATAATTTCTACTGCACTTGAAAAAGGAAAACCAATGAACTCAAAGTCACATAATTCCCTGCATGCAAAATCATGTTTGCCTACTTTTCATCTATTTACACAAGTAAAATTATTTTTACTAAATGAAAAAAGCCCAAATTCTCTATATTAAATATGATGTTTAAATGAAATATTTTTATTTTGTGGTTTTCAGATTTACAAGCCTCTGTTGCATTGTAATAGCGCTGGTGAAAGTCATTTTTATTATTCTCATTATTAATATATATATATATATATTTCATATGATCAGATGCTCCCAGGTTAAACATGTTACTCAATCACCCCCTTAATACTATATGCTCATACTGCAATGATAGTGATCATAGTAGGTATTATGCTTTAATGTTAAGAGCAACTTAATTGTTTCTATTATGTAATTAAAAAAATTCTTCCAGAGCAAACGATGGATAAGGGAGGGCGAAGGGAACACTAAAATCGATTGTGATGACACACATACAACTCTCTTTCAAACTGACTTAACATTGGAAGTGTATGATATGTGAATTTTCTATCAAGAACCATATATATTTTAAATGTTGACCATTGGCTACCATGGATGAAAGAGGAAGAGTTTATGATTAAGGGGCATTAAGATGATGTTAATGGTGGTGGAATAACTTGGAAAATGATATAAAAATGGTTGTGCAGCACAATATAATCAATGGCACTGAAATACAAACATAGAAGGTATTGAACTGGAGAGTGCTTTGTTGTGTACATTTTGCCACAGGTTAAAAAATAATAATAAGTACACTCGTAATGGGTACAAGAAAGAAGAAAATGTGCTACAGTTGATTTTGGTAATGACTATACAACTGTTTGTGATATGAGTGAACTGTTTCATAGTATGATATGTGGCGAGATTGATAATAAAACTGTCAAATACGTAAAGTGCATTCCCTCAGTGGCAGGAACACGTGTGGTGCAGGAGCTGTGAGTTGTGGGCCGTGAGATGTAGGATGAGATCAGTAACAATATGGATAATACGCTGCTCTGTCCTTAGAAGGAGCCCTTCTTTGCAGTGCTGGACAAAAGTTTAGCAGTGCAAATCCACTGGCTGCTTCTCAAGATAAAGCTAAAACGTTCTGTTCCCATAAATATAGTTTCAGAAACACTAGGGCCAGTTCTTCTCTGTCCTGTAAGGCCTCCAATAGTATCAACTCAATGGCGGTGGGTCTAATTTGGGTTTGTCTTTAGAAACAAGCAATATAAAAATAATAAAATGTACTAAAAAGTAAATGGTTTTATTTTCATCAAGAGCTTTCAATGTTAAACTACATTAGAAGGTCCAAGATAAACACCATTGGGCTTCCAACTGCAAGGCCAGTCACTTTGCAGAAGGAAGAGGGAGGTTTCTACTCAGAAGGCCAAAGGAGGACTGATGCTACCTTTGACTTGTGGAGAAAGACACTGAAGGTACCATGACTGTTAAAAGGACAAATGTATGTCCTGGAAGAAGCATGGACAGAGTCCCTTAGAGGCAAGGATGGCAAAACTTTGTCTTATGTATTTTACACATGGTGTCAGAAAAAAAATAAAAACCTAGTTTCTGAAAAGGAGCTCCTGGTAACGTGGAGGGATGGTGAACCGAGGGAGACCTCAGTGGGATGAGTTGAAGCCATGTCTGCATCAATAGACCTGAGCATAGGAGCAACTGTGAGGATGGCACAGGATAGGAAATGTCTCCTCCTCCACTGCATTCGCTCACCATGGGTTGTAACTGACTTGATAGCACCTAACAACAACAGAGTTACAATCTCAGAACCCCACAAGAGCTGGTATCCCTTGTCCTAAAGGGTTGCTCTAAGTTGGGAATGATTTGATGGCAGTGAATTTGGTTTGTGTTAGATAGAGAAGGTCATGGCTTCTGCATGTTAATGTCACACTGCCCTCAAGCCAGTAAGTATGAATAGGCAGAAACTTGATGGTTATAAAAGGCCTGGAGAATTGATCAGTTCAAGAAACCAGAGCATTTGTGGACAAGTTTGGTGAACACGTTGGAGTACTTGAGAGGATTTCATACCTGAACACTACTAGCAGTTGAGGTTGAGGAAGAAAACTTGGAAGAAAAACATAGGTTGTTTAGTAACAATTTGGAATAAAAACATATTTTGTATGACCATCACAATCTCAGTCATAGGAAATCAAGATCTCCAACATATATGCTAATGTGCCATAAAAAAGGTGTTATCTGCTTAGTAGACTACCACAGGAAATAATTATTTTATTTTTACTAATTAGATCATAGATTTCCAAACTTATTTGGCCTGGTGACTACAATTACTCAGCACCCATCTGGGAATTAAAAATAATTTTACCATAACCCATAATCCAGGCTAAAGTATAGATAGTTTGACAGTCCCTGATCATTCCAGTGCCCTAGAGTGGGTAGTGTCACCCACTTTGGGAAACTGAACTAGAAAAAATTTGTGTTCATTTCAATAATTACTTTGTCTTTTTAAATAAACTTGAAAATATACATTTGATTAAACAAGTTTTCAAAACTACTTTTTTTAAAAATCTCTTTTCTTCAAAATTTGTGTTGTTAGATTTTGTAGAATCTGCTTCCAACCGGTTCCTCCCATGTACAGTGCTGCTTAGGATGGCCTGTTCTGTCCTCTCCCTACTGGTCTCTCCTTCCGTGGAGCCACTACATAGGATCATGCCACAAGCCTTTGGATTAACAACTGCTCAAATCTTACTTATGCTGCCGTGGTTCCTTCCCATTACAACATTGTTTTCTCTACCAATCACTTCAGAATGATTTCTCTACTGGTTTATTTGTAGGAAATAACCAGCATCATTTTATCAATTTGTCACACTGCAGTGGCTTCCATGTTGTGATGATTCTGGAAACATGCCACTGCGGTTCCAAACACCCTCCTGGTGGGGAGGTTTCACCCAAGCTTTCTGACTAAATGAGACTACAAAGATATAGCTGGCATTTCACTATGAAAAACTAAACAACGAATCCCTATGGATCACAATATTCACTAGAATGTTGTCCTATTTCCTTGCTCTGACATCCCTCAGGAGGGAGCAAAGGCTGGAAAAGAGCATTATGATTGGATAAAGTACATAACTAATGAAGGCAAAAGAGACCCTCAGTGAGGTCAATTCAAATAACAGCTTCATAAGAACGGTCATGAGAGTCATGAAGAGCGAGTACCAGTTTCTGCTCCTGTACATACGACCGCCAGGAGACAGAGTCAGCTTTGCCACAGCCCTAGATATTCGGAAATACATAAAATGGTTATTTTCTTTTTACATAATTGTAAGATGATTTGTAATTACTTTTGATATAAAGGACATGTTCTAATTAATAATTTCTTCTGTGAAGACAAAGGGGCCTTGATCATTATAATATTTCAAAGTTTCATTTGGCATAATATTTTCTTCCTAAGAGTTATACACTGGTCTACTTTTGTGAAGATTTATAACAATACAACATGTAAAGTAGCAGATTCCATTTTTAGAGCTTCCGGCCTTTTATTCACTCATTCTATAACTATATCAAATGCAGTTGCACTCTTTGTTTTTCCTCGAAGGCTATCTATTTGGATCATTAAAAAAAATCAAAGCTTTTTTTTATATATAGAAATTTAGGCAATGTTTTCCCCTCTTAGGGAATTGTAAGGATCGAGAGGAATAATACATATGAAACAGCTGAACATGGGGCCTGGACCTAAAGGTCAGTAAATGTGCAAAGATTCAAATCTGGATTCTGTGAAAGAAAATCAGAACAAGTAAGGAAAGAGTAAAACATTTGTATTTCACAGTATATCTTAAAAAGGAAAGAAAAATTTAGCAATTTTTACAGTATGATAAAGGTTTATCAAAGAATATTCTAAGACAACATAATTGTAAAGCTTATACTTGGAGAAGCAAATCTGAACTTGTAAATGTTTTACTTTGTAAACTGAAAGACAGTTAAAATTTAAAAGATCTTTAAATTATCTGATCCAATTGATTTATTTTACAAATAAAAATATTAAGGTCCACATATGTTAAATAACTTACCCAAAATTACGTATGATTTTTTCCCTTAAAACAAAGTTGCAAAGTAATACCTAGTATCCGTGAATTCTAGTCT
Source organism: Tenrec ecaudatus (assembly GCF_050624435.1). NCBI lineage: Eukaryota > Metazoa > Chordata > Mammalia > Afrosoricida > Tenrecidae > Tenrec > Tenrec ecaudatus. The sequence goes on from NC_134535.1 coordinate 37,576,264, forward strand.
AGCAAGTTCTAGAAATGAGAAAGACAGTCTTTTGAAAACTTCCTTAAGAGCTTTTTCTAATTTACACATTGAAATTGATCTACACATTCGTATAGCTATGGATTTAATTGAAGTAAAAACTAAACAGCTGGACTAAATCCAAGAACACAGTGACTTCAAGAGGCAGAAGCAGAACGATTTCCTTCTAAGTAGTGAGGACAGACAGTGTTTACACATTTTCTGCTTATAGCTGACAGTCTGTTTTAACCAGTAGTAAAGAAAGCTGCATAAGCAACTGGATGTCCAATTTAAGTTGCAGGGTTATGGGTAAGAGAAGGATACGTTTTGACATCCATAATGGCCCTCCGTACAACACATACAAGCACTGCTTGGTCCTGAACCATCCTCACCATTGCTTTGTTTGAACAGCCCCTGTTTGCAGCCACTGTGCCAATCCATTTCAATAAGGGCCACTTGCTGACCCTCTAATTTACCAAGAATGATGTCCATCTCCAGGAACTGGACCTCCGGAGAGCATGCTCACAGTATGGGAAGCAGTCTCTCCATGCAGCCCTCTAAGAAGCATTCTAAGAAGCATTCTAGCTGTACTTCTGAGGAGAATGATTTTTTTCTGGAATACCATAGTAATTACAATAATCTTCACCTAACCCATAATACAAATGCACCAATTCTTCTCCAGTCATCCATAGTCATCTTCCTACTTTCACATGCAGTTGATGTTTTTTTTTTTTTTTGGACAATACCATGAGCATTGATTCTGGACCTTAGTAAATGAACTCCTTGTCAATATCTATCATTTCATTTATCATGATGTTATATCTTGGTCCATTTGTGAGAAACCCAAACTGAAGGTTATATTGTGAACAGACACCCAGTGTGTTGGATGCTCTGCGTGACAGTGGAAGCCCGAAGTCTGTTTGCAGGGTCTCCATGTGGATGAAACCTCCAGTGAACCGCCTCAGACCATCCTCAAAGGACCCGAATAGCCAGATCGAAGAGAGCATCATAAAGCCAATTACAGCAGATGTAGTTAGATGAAAATGTAGTGCCCTATCCTCTGCTCTTTCTTTTGACCCATTGTAAAGTTTTTCGGATTTTGATATTTTCTGCTTTCATTTTGATTGAGGTTTTTTTTTTAATGTTTTGTGTAGTCATTGTTGTTTATTTTTGTTTGTTTGCTTCTTGTTTGTATTTTGTATGATCTTTTGTATATGAAACCCAGGACTGGTAGTTCGATAGAGACAGTAGCTAGATTGAAAATCTCACAGAGACATGGCAGGGAGGATGGGAAATGGGGAGCTCACAACAAGAGTGTGAGAAGGAAAATGCTCTGAAATTGATTGTGGTGGTGATTGCTCAACTCTTCTTAATCTGACGGAACGACGAAATGCCAAGCTATGTGAAATGTGTGCCAATAAAACTAACAACAAAACTGAAGGGGCCTGGTCTTTCATGTTGATTAGTAAGTGCTTCAAGTTCTCTTGGCTCTCAGCAAGCAAGGTTTCATCATCTATATATCATAGGTTGATAACAACCCTTTTCCCAATTCTGATGCCATGTTCTAAATCCGGTATAGTTTCTCAAAATTTTTCCTCCGTTTGAAGAACAAATAAATACAATGAAAGGATACGGCCCTGACCCACACCTATTGGGAGTATAAACCATGCAGTGTCCTCTGTTCCAACCAAATAAGGGCTATAAGCTGATGCATAAATTTCACAAGAGCATAATTAAGTGTCCTGGAATTCCAATTCTTTGCGATGTTACACATAGTTTGCTGTGACCCTCACAACCAATGTCTTTATTCCATAAAGCACAAGCGAACATCTTTCAGGTTACGCCACCATCAGTCAAGATTCAGGTAATGCTGGCAATGATATTTCCTGTGGTACAATTTCTTCTGAACCCAGCTTGAGGTTCTGTCAGGTACCTGTCAATGTACCACTGCAACTGCTTTTGGATTACCTTCCAAACAATTATACTTAGATGTGACATAAAATTTCACATTCTATTAGATCACCTTTCTTTAGAAATGACCCAAAGATGGATCTTTTCCAGACTGTTGACTCAGGTAATTTTCTTAAAAAAATGTTTTTCAAGGACTATAAATGCTTTCAACTTCTGAAAAATTACTATTTCTGCTCCATCAGTTTCTAGAATCTTGTTTTGGACTGATGTCATCATTGAAACTAAGATTTCTTTCTTCAACACCATCAGTTATTGGTCATTTGCTAGTACTTGAAATCATGGCATGTCAGTCCATGTTTTTACCATGACTCAGCATGTTTCTTTCATCTCTTTTTATGTTTTCTACATCACTCAACATTTTTGCCATATGATTTTTCAATATTGCAACTCAAAGATTTAATTTCTTCTGCAGTTCTTTCAACTTGAGATGTGTTGTGTTCTTCCCTCTTGGTTTTCGGACACCAGCTGTTTGCATATTTCATTATAATACTTTAGTTTTCCTCTCTAGCTGCCTTTTCACAGTTTCTGTTCAGCTTTTTTACTTTATCGGCTCTTTCACTTACTTTAGTTACTTTACATTCAAGAGTAAGTGTAAGTTTCAGAATCTTTTCTCACATTTACTTTGGCATTTTATTTACTTCCCGTATTTTTAAATGATCTGTAACTTTGTTCATGTACGATGATTTTGATGTCCTCATATGGACTCAGCAGGTCTTTGGTCATTAGTGTTCAAATCTGTTCTGGAGATGATCTCTAAATTCAGGTAGGTCAAAATCTAGTTCTCATGGACTTGTTTTAATATTCTCCTGCTTCAGTCTGAACTTGCATATCAGTGGTCTGTCCCATAGTTGGCTCTTGAACTTATATTGGCTGATGATATTGAGTTTTCAACATGTCTTCTCATAGATGTAGCACTTTGATTCCTGCATACTTCATATGGTGGGTACCACATGTATTATCACCATTTGTGTTGTGTGAGAATTCTGAGTGCAATAAAGAATTCATATAAGGGGGATTAAGGAATACAAAATGCAAAATGTTTACATCAAAATATTTTCTTTATAATATTCTGATATGTGATCATGTCTCTACTTATGCAACCCCATCACCACTGTCATAGGATTATTGTCTTGGTCCTATATTATTTTCAATAAGTACATCTGGGAGTAATCAAGTTTTTGCATTTTGTTTTATCTTGTTTTTAAACTTTCTGGAGGACATACATTCTGTCTTGGACTGGGAAAAACTATGAGATTCAATAATAATGTGTCAACCATATATTGTTGTTTTGATGTGTGGTTGAGTCATCTCTGACTCACACTACCCTATGTGTAAGGAATGGAAATATTTCCCAGCTAGTCCAGGGCATCTCACAAGGTTAGAAACATCTGAGCTCATTGTTGCAGCCACTGTGTCAATCATTTCAATGAAGTCTCCCTCTTTCACTACCCCACAACTGAAACAAGCCATGATGTCCTTCTTCAGACACTGATCCTTTCTAATAATGTGGCCATCATGAGCAAGACAAAGCTTTGCCATTGTTGTTTCTAAAAAGCATCATTCCATATTCTGTCCTTGTATCTTATATTTTGTGCATATTTATACTTTCCTTTGAATTTTGGGTAGAGATGTTTTGGCATGGTCTCAAGATAGCTGATTCATTTTCTGGAAATATGAGTTCAGATATAACCCTCTTTGGTTTTTGTTATACATCTTCTTTCCAGCCTACTCCATTTTCATTCCACTTACATCATGCCTTTCACATTTAGGAGCTGACCAGCTATGCACCACTCCCAGGCCTACTGTATATAATGGAAATATAAGGACAAGAACTATATTATAGAACCAGTAGTTCTGGAAGATTAAATATAGAGAAGTAAAATCCTAATAGAATGCCAAATGCAGTTTGCTTTTAACATATATTAGCTTCTTGTTCAATCACTAAACTCGATTACAGGAGAGTAAGCATAGACATGCAGGCAGTCAGTCCCTGGATTCCAGCCATCTAACTTAAAAATAACTCATTCTTGCCCTTTAATTTTATGGAAATTTGCCCTAATTTTTAAATGGCTGAACCAACCCCTACTCATAATAAATTCTTCCTCACAATCACCTGCACTTGCTGCACTTGCAGTTTTAAAGCCTTGGAGCCTTTCCACGTTCTTAACTAAGACTACATAAGAATCATTTGCTCCAATTCCAAATTACCCAGAATTTTTTACAGACACAATTCATAATGTAACCCATTTATACCTCAAGGACCATCTTAATTGTGGGGGGAGGGTACAGGAAGAAAAGTATATTTAAAGAAAATCAGAAAATTCTGGATATTCTATTTTGGTTTTAATGGTTTCTCTTTTTTTGACATTTGGAATAAAGACGAATGGGACCAGTATTATTAATGACTACTTTTATTATTAACAATCATATGATTAATAAGGAATCCTGGATGCGCTTTAGATCAGGCATTGACTTGCTAACTGCAAAGCTTGTGGTTCAAACTCCCCAACTGCTCCACAGGATAATGTTGGCTTCCTGAACGATTTGTCATCTGAGATGCCCTGTATGGGTTATTGTGGGTCAAAATCAACTCGAGGTAGTAGATTTAGCTTGGCTTTGGTTTTATTACTAATAGTAACAATAAAATTATGACTTATTTAGCATCTAAAAAGATACACTGCCAAGTCCTTTGTTGCCTTGTATATTAATTACTATAATTCATAATAAAAACCAAATATACAAGGCACTTTTCTAATTATTTTTGCTTAAATTATCTTGTTTTATTCTTAAAACAGCCTGTGAGGTCATTACATAAATTGCGTGGCACAAAGTCTCTCTTCTATAAATTATAAGATGGAATCCCAGCTATAATTTGGCTTGTATGAACACATAGAATAAAAAGGTAGATCTGAGATTCCAATCTACATGTTTTGACTATACACCATATGCTTTTTCATAATTTGTAATGATTTTCAAGCCCCCAAAGGTAGCTTTGAGTCAGAATCTTCTCGCCAGCAGTGGCATTGCATCTGCAGGGTAGCCCCCTTGGGGCCCTTTTGGACACAAGGAAGACTCAGGGGAGAGCATCTCATTGGACCCTGTCTGGGGTAGGCAGTTCAGTTTTGCCCCCTCAATCCCTTTACACAGCCTGCGAGCTGGAGTCAGTTAAGAGCATTTACTTTGTGTTTTCATGATAGTTTAACAAGTTGTTTCCATAATTTTACTTGGCTTTGGCATTTCATTTTGATCTCCAAAGACCTGCCCTGACACTTTTGTCTTGCTCTGACTTGTCTTTGGCTTCTCCTCAGACTTAAAACATTACATAATGTATTCCTGTTGATGCAAATGACCCAAATTGACATTCACTATTACTAGCAGCTGAGCAAGGAAGAAGTGAACATTTTTCAGGGTTCAGAATGAGAGTAAAATAGAAAAATAAATTCAAGGGAAATTAGACTGGTTTTCCTAAAAGATAATTCTCTCACGTCTTATAATTGACTCACTTCCTACCATGTAAGTGTAAGACAATGGTTTGGGAGAGGTGAATCTTCTAAAACTCTCCTGTAATAGGTTTGGAATTTACAAACTTACAAAATATGTCTACAAAGGTAAAATTCACAGTCTGGAATTTATCCTTGATGTATGCTAATAAACATAGTGTGGAATGCACCACACACTCCCTGCTTATTAGATTCAAGTTCTTCCAACTATACTTAGTCCTCTGCATTGGACCATAAAAATCCATTTTGAAGTATAGTTCTTTTTGTTTTGTTTTGAATTCAACCATCTTCTTTGACAGTAGTTACTAATATCTCTCAATATACAGTACAAAATATAGATAATGCAAAATGTCACAAACTGGCCCTTCTTCTGAAATGCCACCCTAATATGCAAATATGTCTACTCTGATATATGAGTTATGGAAGTTAAACAGCTTCATATATTTCCCCCAAAAAATCTGAAAGCCAAGAGTTAAAGCCCAGAAGCACAAAATGAAAATTCAGAACTGTTTTTGAGGTTCATTAGCATGAAAATATATGCTGGGACCAATTAGAAGATATAAGTTACAAATTGGCTAGAGTTTAGACTAAGGGTAAGAGTTTTAACTCTCCTGAGCTTTACACACCTTTCTATAAAATCTGGATAAATGTTTCTACCTTCCAGTGTTGGTAGACAAGTAAGTAAAATATGTGAAAATTCTTAGTAAAATGCTAAGCAAGTAAGAGGTAAATAAAAATGACTCAAGTAAATATGAAACCACTAACATGAATAATTGTTGTGAACATATTTCTACAAAATTCATTTTAATATGAGATGTACAATAATCTATTTAGCATTAACAACATATATAATTATGAGATTAATTAGTATATATTTTCATAACTATATATGTAAGAAGATTTGGATGTTTTTCTTTAAGCAGTAATTCATTTAACTTCTCTCCCTGCCCTCATTGAGTTCATTCCCCAAAAATGGCGCCCACATGTGTGCTGGAGTACAATTATACTCCGTACAATTGTCCATTGCTTTAATCTTTCAGAAATAGATCTTCAGGTTTGGGGAGGTGCCTTTGCATAACTGAAACAGCCAACATTTCAATAAATTCTGCAGAGCTCCATCATTTCTGACACTGGCACTTTCGTTTAGCCCAGCCTTTCTATATAAGGGGATACCCAAAAACACACAGAATGTTTTTTCAAACTTATGCATTTAATTTTTTTTTTACAAAACAACCTTTTTTCCATTACAAATCCATTGTCAAATCACTGTCCTTTCATGTCCCTCTTCACTCGCAGAAACAAAAAGAAGCCACACATTTCGAGGTCAAGTGACTAAGGTTGTGGGCAACAGAGGCAAGCTGTCTATTGCCAAAAACTGGTGTACTAAGATGGCTGTATGAGCACGTGCATTGTCTTGGTGGTAAAACCAGCCCCCCACCTGCAACTGCTACACAATCTTTTCAGAATCTCTAAACAGAAAGCTTGGTTAACAGTCTGACCTGGTCGAACCAACTCCAAATGCAACATTTCTCTCCAAACACAACATTCAGGAGATTAACAGATATCCAGAATGAGGTTTTCATCAATCAGTACTTCACTATTTTTAAAATGAGAAAATCACTCTTACATTTGACTTTTTCCCACAGCGCTGTCCTTGTAAACTGGGTTCAACATCATCACAACAGTTTCTGCCAAATGTTTCATGGGCAGGAAACAATATTTCACAGCTGCATGCTGTTCTCTTAAATTGGCCATCACAAAACATGAGGTTCAAGCAAAACCGGGTTTATGAAGGCAATCACGGAATATGAGAGAACCTCCCGGCAACGACACGGGGAGCACTAACTCGGTGAGTTGCGATGTGCTTGCCCAGCGGGAAAAACGTGCACTACAGAAGCTGTGCTCTGCCGGGGCAATTCCAGTTTTGGGGTACCCCCATGTATATACTTCATGGAATTGTCCACCCTTTGCTCATTTATTGTGATCTTACTTCTTTGTTTTTTAGATTTTTGATAGGACAAAAATAAGACTGAGTGTCCTTTCACTAGAATATGCGGATTGTCTTGAGGACCTTTCTGCTTCTTTGTCCTTGGTTGTTTTATAGAGAAAGAAGCTTATTTGTAAAGGGTTTATAGCGATGCAAATGACTCTGATTCATAGAAATTCAGAAAAATTTCTCTTTTTAAGATGGGATTGATTATAGGCAATTCCCGGTTTATGAATCAAGTTTACAGATGACTTCCATATGCAATTTAATGTTATATATGAGAATCTACCTCCCCACCAAAATGGGAAAAAAATTCACTGGGCAGAGCGTTCCTAGTTCACATTTTTCCCATTAGGTGAGTGTCTAGCAAGAATCCTTACTCACCTAGCACCTTACTTACCTGACCTCATTCCCCGGGACTTTTCTGCTTGTTTGTTTCTGCAAATGGAGAGAGACACAAAAGGACAGCAATTTAACCACTTAAAATAGGTGTCAGCCCCAGAATGGAATTGCAGATTTGACAAATGTATTCAGTATAATGAAGAGCACCCTGAAGGTGATAAATTGTTCTATTATTTTTTTAAATTTAAATACATAACTTTAAGAATTCTGGGTTTTTTTGGGGGGGTGGTACTTACTCATAAACTGCATTGACATAGCTAAAATTCTAGCACCTTCATTCTAAATGATTGATATCATTGCTTACAAAAGTATTTTTACTTTGATAGAACTTTGATGAGAAATATAAGCTTATTTTATATTTTTATTGTTAATTGCTTTCTTCCACAAAGAAATGTAGAACTATGAGAAAGATGTTTATGAAGCCTCCTCCTGTGTGTGTATATATGTATGTATGTATATGTGCGCCCATATCTGTGTGTATGTATGTGTATGTGTCCATATCTGTGTGTAGGGATGTATGTATATGTGTGTCCATATATGTGTGTGTGGATGTGTGCACGCCAGGAGCCCTGGTGGCACTGGTGGCATTGGGATTTCTAGTGACAAAGTCATCAATTGGAAACCACCAGGTGCCCCTAGTGAGAGAAATGAGATTTTTCTAACTCGCATTAAGAGTAATCAACTTGGAAAAAACTGCCCACAGGGGCAGTTGGCTGCTATCATATCGAGTCACTCTGAGTAAAAATCAAGTCAGCGATGGTGAGTTGAATGGCTGATGAGTGTGTATACATCTGTATGCACACACAGGAAGATGATTGAAGAATCCCATGGGAAAATGACATTATCTTTTTACATAAACTTTGAGTCCCTTTCAGAAAAAAAGTACGTCTGTGTATATAGTATTGTGAAATGCCATCGGTACGGTGATAAAAACATTCAAATGTGTGGCAAATAGTGTGCTTTGCTCCAAAGTTCTATTTCTAAACGACACTGTAATATATCACAAAGCAACATCTAAACTGACTGCCATCGCGTCCATGTTGACTCATCATGGCACCGTGAGCTGAGCTATAACTCTACTGTATGGAACTGAGCAGTTTCTGATGCTGCAGATCTTTTAAGGGGATAGAAAGCCTCATGCTTTACCCAAGGACCAGCTGGTGGGTGTGACCCTCCAACTGAGCACTTAGCAATCCGCATGTGACTACTCTGTCTGCAGAACCCCTCATAAAGCAACATAGTAAAAGATCAACATAGAGTAGATTGCAAAAAAAAATAAGACACAGTTCTAAACACAAACATCACACATGAGCACATACAGATTTGTTCTCTGTCTAGTCATCCACTCTTATGTCTCTCTTCTTTGGTTTAAAAACTGTCAAACTAAAGTGTTTGATGATACAATAGTCTCCTAATTTCTATTTTAAAATGTCCTTTGGTCTGAAAAACTTCAAAACATTATCTGTTTCTCTCTTATTTCCAGGGAATCCTACAACATATTGAAACCCAAACCAAACACATTGCCGCGGAGTGACCCTAGATGGCAAAGGAGAATTGAATCATGTGGATTATAAGCATTACAGAAGCAGCCTGCCAAATCTTTGTCCTGTGGAGATGCTGGTGGGTTTGAACCACTACCTTTTCCATTAGTAGTGGGGAATTTAACCAATGCGGGCTCTTTTTTTCCCTTTTAAATCATTTTATTAGGGGCTCGTACAACGCTTATCAAATCCATACATACATCATTGTGTCAAGCATATTTGTACATTTGTTGCCATCATCATTCTCAAAACATTTTCTTTCTACTTGAGTTCTTAGTATCAGCTCCTCATTTTTCCCTTGCCTCCCCCACCCTCCCTACCTAATGAACCCTTGATAATTTATAAATTATGATCATTTTTCTTGTCTTACACTCTCCCATGTCTCTCTTCACACACTTTTCTGTTGTCCGTCCCCAGGGAGAGGGTTATATGTAGATCATTGTGATGGGTTCCCTCTTTCTACCCCACCTTCCCCTACCCATCCTGGTTTTGCTACTCTCATTATTGGTCCTGAGGGGATGGATTGGTCCTGGATTCCTTGTGTTTCCAGCTCTGATCTGTACCAGTGTACATCCTCTGTTCTAGCAGGATTTGTAAGGTAGAATTGGGTCATGATAGTGGAAGTGGCATTAAAGAACTAGAGGAAGTTGTATGTTTCATCAGTGCTATATTGCACCCTAACTGCCTCATCTCCTCCCTGTGATTCTTCTTTAAGGGGATGTCCAGTTACCTATAGATGGGTTTTGGGTCTCCACTCCACATTCCTCCTCATTCACAACGATGTGATTTTTTATTCTTTCATGCCTGCTACCTGATCCTCATGATCACACATGCTATTGTGCTTCTTCCATATGGGCTTTGTTGCTTCTCAGCTAGATAACTGCTTGTTTATCTTCAAGCTTTAAGACCCCAGACACTATATCTTTTGATAGCTGTGCACCATCAGCTTTCTTCACCACTTTTGCTTATGTACCTGCTTTGTCTTCATTGATCATGTTGGGAAGGTGAATATCATACAATGCCAGTTTAATAGAACAAAGTATTCTTGCATTGCAGTATTACTTGATTAGAGGCCCAATATCCATCTGCTACCTTAATGCTAAACCTATAAATATATGCACATAGATATATTTCTCCATAGTCATATATGAATATATTTATATAAGTACATGCCTGTATTTAGATCTCTATAAATGCACTTTGTCTCCTAATTCTTTCCTCTATTTACTTTTACTTTCCTCTGGTCCCACTATCATGTTCAGCCTTCATTTAGGTTTCAGTAATCCCTCTCAGTTACATTGGCATTGATCAAGCTCTATCAGGCCTCCTACACTCTCCTTACCGTCGATTTTAGATCACTTGTTGTTCCCTTCCACCTGAATTTGTTAACAGCCACTTCCTTTCCCCAGTCCTCCCCTCCCATGCCCCCTGGACCTGTCATCCCATTATTTTCTCATCAGGATTGTTTATCCCACCTATCTTATCTAGATAGACCTTCAGAGATAATAATATGCACAAAAACAAGCCAGAGCAAACAAAGCAACGAAAGAAAACAAAACAACAGCAACAACAAAAATAATGCCAAAGGAAAAAAAGAAACAAAAAACCCTGTAAATAGTTCAATGTCTGTTTGTTGACCTTTAGGAGTGTTTTCCAGTTAAGTCTGATGAGGTGCCAATCCCTGGCCCCAAAGTCTATTTTCTGGCACTCCCTCAGGACTTTCTTGCTCTGCTCCTGTTGCTGTTCTATTGTGTACCCTTAGTGTTTTGCCTTGGTGTGGTGGGGTCAGATTGGGCAAAATTCCCAAACTTTGTCTCCAGTGTTGTCCCCTGTAGCACTATGGGTCAGTGAGGGGCGTCATGTCTCCTAGTGGGGCCGGCCCCTGTGGTCCTCTGTGTGCTTTGTCTGCTCTGAGTGGGGAAATTGTCCTCAGAGCTTGGTGGGCCAGAATGTGCTCCACTCTCTCATCCTTCATTTGCTCCTGTGTGCTATGATCAGACATGGCCTTCTCCATGAGCTGTAGCTTCATTTCTGTCCTCTGAAGAGAATTGTTCTATGGGGAGGGAGGCCTGTCCACATAGTTGGGATGGGTTGGGCCCCACAGACCTCTCGATAGGTTCCTTGAGCGTGCCGGCATGTTGCATTTATGTCTGGTTGAAGTCTGGTCCCTCTTTCCCTTTGGGGACGTAAACAATACCACCCCCATTGGGTGGGTTAGTGACCAGGGCTCTTTTTTACACTATAAAAAAATAGATGTTAAAAAGAGAATTTAAAGTTGACATTTTGCACACCTGCTCAAAAGTCAATTGGAAAGCAATGGGTCTTATTAACTCCATAAATAATTTTGACATTTATGGAGTTAAAAAGGTAATAATAAAGATTCTTGAATAGTCTGTAATTTATATATTTAAACTAAAAAGAGTCATGGTTTAAAACAATTACAAAGTGATCTTTATCCTTGTTACAAAATTTGTAGGTCTGATTTAGTAGATTTAAAAAAAAAATCTTTGGTCTCTTCTCTTCCCTAGTTTTTCCTTAAAACGTTTTATTCAAAAGTTTATCATTGGAATCACATTTAACCTCTTATTGAAATCTGGCTGATAATTGAGGATTGAAGTCTGTACATTAAACATGCCTCTAGCAGACACTTATTTAATTTTATCCTACAAAATTCTTGAAAAATGCCAAGCAGAATTTTTCATTACTGTGGGAAATGTGTTTATGTTACTGAAGTTATGAGCAATTTGTGATTGTTCAGCATTTCAGAAGAAAAAGAGAGGAGTATTCACAACATTGAACGGGGGAAAATATCACTATCACATTCATTACCAATCAGTTCAGCCTTAACGACGACTGACCCAGAGAACTGCCCCACAGACGTGTTTGTTTCTCTGCTTCCCTGTAAGCATCATGGAAGTACACTACCAGGACCTTTCTTCATGGTCCCACTGAGTGAATTTGATATGAAAAAGTGAATATGAAGAAAATGCAACCTCTAGGTTCAGAGTTCCTAGTAAGCCACTTGCACCACCTAGGGACCTTCCCCAAGACCTAAACCTCCTGAAGGTCTTTCACCTACAATCCTTCTGAAGCTTTTTCACCTGCAAGATCTACTCCAACAATAGTCTATATTGTAACCCTCTAAATCTTGAATTTTCAAAATTATGTATCTTTTCAATTTCTAACCACAACCCAAAATATCATAAATCCACTGTAATACAATTTAAAAAAATTATAAATATTCTGAATGATACCACAATGGTAGACAAATGGCATCTGTATCAAGATCTAGAGTACTATGCAGCACAATAAGTAAATCCTAATGTAAACAATAGATTTTGGAAATAATGATGGATCAATATTGGGTTGTCAATTATGACACAGAAATGCGAAATGTATGCAATTGGAAGAGGAAATGTATAATAACTGCCTGTATCTTACATATAATTTTTTCCTAAAACTGTTCAAACATAAGATCTATTAAAACGCAAAGCAAGAGGATCAGTAAAATTTTAGTGATAGAAATGATAAGTAGTTTTTTAAAGCAGCCCCATTTATGCACTTCACTGTAACTTAAAATAAAAATCAAAATGAAGAATATTCAAAGAAAATGATGTATGTAATGAAATGACCACTCAATGTGTGTTAGTGATTACTGTTAATTCTATAGTCTAGCCTCCTTTTCTTCATGCAAGCAGTATGTAGGAAGGTAGTCATTAGCTCTATCTCTGTAGGATCACTCCAGGCTGACATATATATTGGACTGCACCCCTTAATATGAATAAAAATGCAAGCATCCTAGTTTAACTCAGATATAAATCAAAGTCAGCTGAGGATAGCAGCATTACTTTTTACCAGAGTCCAAAGACAGACATAACATCAAAGTCAATTAAGCAGCATATCCATGAATCAAGTCCAGAAGCCAGGAGTCTGGATCTGAAGTTTAAGTGAAAGCAAAGACAAGTAAAAATGGGTAACTAAACACAAAGCAAAGATGGAAATGGAAGTCATCAATGATGGAAAGAAATAAAGAAGGAATCATAATTAATTCAAGAAATAATG